>NC_046320.1:43094990-43438499 GCF_009819535.1 Lacerta agilis
CCTAATCATATGAATAAAACTAACACCTCATTGATGGTTTGAGGCAAGCCATTTTATCTCAGCCCCATGCAATGCAGGGGTGTGTCAGAAGGATTATTGCAGGTTGTTGAACTAGATGACCCTTGGGGGTCTCTTCCAACTCTATGATCCTAATTTATGTGAGAATGCATTGAACACTGAGAATGCATTATATAAAGGGCTGTTGTTCTGTTGTTCCTAGAAGTAGTGGTGGAAGTGGTATAAAATCTATTGAGCCCCCCCCCCCCCCACGCCAACAACCTTCAGCGATTACCATAGTCAAGCTCTATGAGACAATCCCCGATCATGGTCATGATCTGAACAGAGTGGCTCTCAGTACAATCCTGCATTCTGATAATCACATTTGAATCACAGAGATTTCAATGGGTCTTGCACGCCCACAACTGCAATGCAAAATTGCAACCTAAATTGATGGATTGCTCTCGTAGCAAAATGAAGATGGACACTTAGGTATGTTTCACCAATAACTTAACTGTCAGCAAGGTGCTAAATGAGAACATTTATCAAATGAAGGCTTGGAGCAAACAGAGTACTGTCAGCATATATTTTCATTTGGCTGTTGAGCTAATTGGGCAAATGTCTTGCAAATAAGTATTGGATATGTTTGGGTGTGAACAAGCAGAGCCTTTTTATGCCAGTAAGACCTTGTTTCACAAACACACACATTTTATTTTTAATATTATTTCAGTCCTCACAGGACCTTCTGTTATACAATCCTGCCCAGAATCCTTTTACTAGACAACAGTTTACAAGTTATTTGTTTCTGGTCCACCATACTGTAAGGGTCAATGATTCAGCATATTTCTGTTCCATGTCATTTATAAGTCTGTTTTGCCCTACTGTACTTCCATCTTAATCTGCAAATTGTTTTTAAATCTTTTTGGAAATTTTAATATAAATACATTTCAAAAACATATTAGTAATTACATATTCTCTCAACCTCTCCCCCCTTTTCTTCCTAATGTCTCAACAAACGAAACTGATGTGTAAAAATGTTACATGGAAAAAATACAAGAGAGACATCGCACCTTTGTAAATCAAGAAAAACTTCAATAAAAAAAATACTTAGATAGATAGATAGACTTTATTCACGTAGCCAACAGGCCCTTGCAACTAAAAATACAGATAAAACAGATAAAAACACTGGAGAAAAACCAGTCAGGTATACAAGTATATGAATATACTAGTAGATCATATGGAACCCCCAGGCTAAATGGCCGTTCTAATAGTGACCTCGCTCTCAGAGAGTCAAACGGTTTTCTCTGTTATCCTAATGTCTCAACAAACGAAACTGATGTGTAAAAATGTTACATGGAAAAAATACAAGAGAGACATCGCACCTTTGTAAATCAAGAAAAGCTTCAATAAAAATATACTTTAAAATATGCATTTCTAAACTTATTTTCAAAAACATATTTTAAAAAAATCTTCATCTTTTTAATTTTTTAAAAAAGAGATCTGCACTGGCACATTTGTGAAATGCAAATCTAAATGGATAACCATGTTGAAATCAGCACTTAAAGTATAATCCAGTGGAGTATTTCTGCTTGAGCAAGGATTTCCACTATCACAATGGAACTTCCACTCCCTCTCCTCTACACACCTTCTATGCCCTCCCCAAATCTCCTAGTGGTGGTGGGAATCCCAGGACAGAATTAGGGATATACAGGGAGAGAGGCAGATAGCTGTTTCACAACCCAAAGTCCTTGCATTAGTGGAAGTACTCTATTGGATACTGTCCCCAGTGCAGACAATCAGGCCAGTTTATGTTAGAATTTTGCAAAGATTGAGTTCCTCAAGGATCCTTACTTACAGCTGACTTATAAATAAAGCTGGCCCATTCCTTCATCTCTCCAGAAGGGAGAATATACAGAAAGAAAACACAAATTTTGAGTGTATATGGTTAAAAAGAAGCTCTTCCAGGCTTTCCAGCAGCTTTACATTCTATTAAGAGGCTGAACCTTTAAGGAAAGGAAATCATTAGAAGCCTTATTGCAACGTTTTCCATCTGTGAAGAAGTTGGATATTGACGTTAATTCCATAGGCTTGTGATATAGCACTCTCTCACACCTGATGCTTTGGCTGCAGCCCCAGGCAACCATCAATTGCAGTGGAGACTAGAATTTGTCTTGCTTTAGGTGAAACATAGTGATATTTACTGAAATATTAAACAGGAGAACAGATTGCAAAACCCCAGGCTAGACATCATGTGGAGCTTCAGAGACATCTTTAGGGCATTTTTTTTCTACTTCACTTCATAAGTAGGATAAGGTAAATACCTATCCTTTATCAGCAAATGTTACTGCTTAGAAACCCATAGGCAACCCATATTTACTTACAAAAGAAAGTTAAATCTTCATAGATACTTTATTCCAATTAGAGAACTGAGGTAATTTTCAGGAATCTGTTTTCAAGATATACATTTTCCCCCTTTCTATTTGGCAATAGGAAAATAGAACACTTTAAAGAGGAGGGGAAAACATCATTTGAAATTATAATAATATAAATATTTTATTTGTACTGAAATTAAGGACATGCCAATCAAACAATATGGGAGGGTTTAAATTAACTGTAAACTGCACAAGAGCAAGTAATAACTATCTTTGCTAATACATATACAAGTAAAATAAATAGGCTCATTATGTGTGAAGTATTTTAGGATCATCAAGGTTGTTTTTTATATAAAAAAGGACTGATTGGCAGGACATATTATGGTCAAGCTGGAGAAGATATGAAGCTTTTTCAACTATTTAAATTAACTCAGTGGTACTGTTGTTTTTTGGGGGGGACATCAAGTATCTTGAGAATTTAGCATTGTTATTCTTCTTGCATAGTATGTTTTTCCCCCTAAATGTACAAGATATGCCTTCTGCCATGGATGGCAGGTACAAACAGATTTGTATTTGTAGACTGAATCTGGTTGGTCACTGTAAGAACAGGATGCTGGACTAAGTAGGCCATTGGCATGATCCAGGAGGTTCTTCTTTTGTTCAGATTGAGACTAGACCTATTATGAACTGTTTTGTATTATGATGGACCAAGGAGACATTTTGGGGGAAACAATTTATCTAGCATTTTCCCTCACTGAAGCTGCCACATAGTCAAACTGGGTTGTCTAGGTGACAATTTCACTGTTCAGAAGGGCAACTTGAAACAACAATAAAAACTATATTTAATTAGGGCATCAAACACCAATTAGCAGGTCTGAAAAAACCCCACTATGCTTTGGGAGGTGGTGAGACTCTGTAGAAATTTCAGCCCCAATGAAAGTCCCTTTTAGTGCCAAATTCATTCAGTATCTGGCTCAAGAAAAGTGTTTCAAGTATTCTGGATTTTTGCAAAGTTTGTTTAATAGAATTTTCAATGGTTCAAGAATTTTTTTCCCAAATGATAACAATGACTCAGTGTATTAAAACACACACACAATATTATCTAAATTAAAATCTAAATTAAATCCCTTTTCTCTAATGATTCAGCATTTACTCTATTGTGAATATTTTGTAATTGCAGTGAGTCTACTGTTGTTTCAAGCAAAGCTTAGAGATATTAACATTGGGAAACAAAGATTGGATTAAAAAATAAGGATACTTCATTGGCACTCGTCATATCAGCTTGGTCTTATTCCCATTGTAAGAAGGGTTGCTACTTTGGACTTTTTTACCTGATTCATTTATATGGAACAGGGCATCAACACAAGCTGCTTCTATCCTGTTCATGACATATGAGAGCAACTGAATTCCAACTCCTGACAATTGCAGAAAAGGTCAAACCCTTAATCTCCATATTTGCCAACAATTCTGTTCCTTCCTCATATGGCAGCGGGGGACAGCGGACGGACAGACGGACACAATTGCCACACTGTCATCCCCTTCAAAAAGATGAGAGATGGACTCTCCCTCAGGGGTAAACTGAGCAACCACATGGGGAGATTTGCCCTATAGGAGAGAAGTAGAGATCATATTTAAGCCCAGTCCACACCACACTCTCTCCTCTTCTCATTGAGACACCCACCCTTCCACCCTTTTTCCATTGTTGGCTTGGCAAGTTGCCTGCTTTAAGGGGACTGAGTAGGATTTTGGGGTTGACACTAATTGGCCTGGGCCCCATCTTTTTTGTCTACTTCACACTCTTTGGTGTTGTCTGTGTGACTTGAGTGGTGTTTTGTTAGAATTTGTTGAATTGGCATTTGGTCTGCGTGGATGAATGGATTTTGAAAAATATCCGACTACTGTTGGAGCCAGAGTGGTATTTGGGCCTGTCAGGCACATCAGGGTGAAATGGGACATGTCGGGTTCATATACCCAAGGAGCACACAGTGAGGGGGGAAGCATTTCCTCAGGCCTTGCTGCATGACCACATGACTAGCTCAAGAGGCAGGAGAGTTGAAATCCTCCCATCAATCCACTTCACTGCCTGGACCTCATTGATTTTGGATTATCTGGTGGAATTATTCTGATTGCAGATTCTATAGTTATATTTTAATAAATATGACCCATATATAAAATATACCCATAAATATACCCATCTTTCATGTCTCAAGTCTTCTTGGGTGTGTTGGCAAGATCTGGTTATCAGTTCCCTTAAGGAGGGTCTCAATTTTAAACAAACAGCGAAGCTCACTTCTGGGGTAAAAATTGGAACCTGAAGAGATAATACTTGCTTCCCAACAAATTAGTATATTTCCCTCTTCACCCCAACCTTTTGAACAATCCCCTTCAGATATGAGACAGGTGGGAGAAATATTTGGGCTGACATTTGCTACTGACCGGATATAGCGGGTCAGGTTTTTAGATATACCAAAGATACTCATAATGAACATGCATCATGAGGAAAGTGAAGAACATGTGTTCATGAACTTCATGGAATCTTCATTTGATGCTTGTAGATGTGTGTGAAATGATGTGGAGAAAAGGTGGATTATGAACAATAACTCCTTTACTTATATCAAAAAGTCATTCCCTTTATTCTCCAAATGAACAAATCAAGAGAAAGTGACTAGAAGACAATGATGGAAGTCATACCAGGCAGTCAAACTTCTCAGCCATAATAGCATTAGGGAATAATTTGAAAACTAACTTTGAAGTCATTTGTTTTATGTACACTTCACAGTTTCAATCAATGTTGCTAGGCATAAGAAGTTAGAAATTCCAGGATGATTATTTCAAACAAACAATTTCAATACTATTTGATGGACATAATTTAAACATTTGTACATGGTTTCATCAAACACAGGTTTTGCCAGACATTCCTTATGAGATTAGAAGATAATATGGGCTTACATTTATTTTGTTTTACATAGTTTAGGTAAATTTAAAATGTCTGTCTACATATAAAGGAACTAATGAACATTTTGTGAAAAGTAGAAGGAAAATAATATGTGTGTTTCCTGCACTGAAAGTCAGAATGCATTCATACTGTGGATGCATATTGAAATACGTAGAAGCAATTTAGTGGCCATAAAATTATAAAACCAATACATATTCTAAGCATCATTAATTCATTATGTGCCCACATACATATTAAAGATAGGTATAGCACCAATGACAGCTTCAATGTGTCCTTCAACCTCCAGAGAAAGAGGAGTGGGCCTGAAAGTCTGGATGCGTAGAAGAAACACTATATAGAGACTGAACATCTTTACTGTAGAAACTGCATGGCTAATGGATAATTAAAAATGGTTGCCATCTCATTTCCCCCCTGCCATAGTAGCCTAGAGTTTTTTCAGTCTAGAACAAACAAACAAAACATTGGTGGTTACCATAGCACTTAGAAAACCAGATTTATAACACATAAAGTTAGTTTAAGCCAGTCATCTTTGGGATGTATTAAAAACAGAGTGGTCATTGCAATGCCACGGGAAACAATATTGGATGTTACAGGTAGGTAGCCGTCTTGGTCTGCCATAGTCGAAACAAACAAACAAACAAAATTCCTTCCAGTAGCACATTAGAAACCAACTAAGTTTGTTATTGGTATGAGCTTTTGTGTGCATCATACTAATAACAAACTTAGTTGGTCTCTAAGGTGCTACTGAAAGGATTTTTTGTTTGTTTGTTTGTTTCAATATTGGATGTATTATTGGATGACTACAGCAACTATCTTCAAATCAAAATACTTGCTTAAACTGTGACCTTAGGAAGCAAACCATAGAATCATAGAATCATAGAATTGGAAGAGACCACAAGGGCCATCCAGTCCAACCCCCTGCCAAGCAGGAAACACCATCAAAGCATTCCTGACAGATGGCTGTCAAGCCTCCTCTTAAAGACTTCCAAAGAAGGAGACTCCACCACACTCCTTGGCAGCAAATTCCACTGTCGGACAGCTCTTACTGTCAGGAAGTTCTTCCTAATGTTTAGATGGAATCTTCTTTCTTGTAGTTTGAATCCATTGCCCCGTGTCCGCTTCTCTGGAGCAGCAGAAAACAACCTTTCACCCTCCTCTATATGACATCCTTTGATATATTTGAACATGGCTATCATATCACCCCTTAACCTTCTCTTCTCTAGGCTAAACATACCTAGCTCCCTAAGCCGTTCCTCATAAGGCATCGTTTCCAGGCCTTTGACCATTTTGGTTGCCCTCCTCTGGACACGTTCCAGCTTGTCAGTATCCTTCTTGAACTGTGGTGCCCAGAACTGGACACAGTATTCCAGGTGAGGTCTGACCAGAGCGGAATACAGTGGTACTATTACTTCCCTTGATCTAGATGCTATACTCCTATTGATGCAGCCCAGAATTGCATTGGCTTTTTTAGCTGCTGCATCACACTGTTGACTCATGTCAAGTTTATGGTCTACCAAGACTCCTAGATCCTTTTCACACGTACTGCTCTCAAGCCAGGTGTCACCCATCCTGTATTTGTGCCTTTCATTTTTTTGCCCAAGTGTAGTACTTTACATTTATCCCTGTTAAAATTCATCTTGTTTGCTTTGGCCCAGTTCTCTAATCTGTTAAGGTCATTTTGAAGTGTGATCCTGTCCTCAGGGGTATTAGCCACCCCTCCCAATTTGGTGTCATCTGCAAACTTGATCAGGATGCTCTCAAGCCCATCATCCAAGTCATTGATAAAGATGTTGAATAAGACTGGGCCCAAGACAGAACCCTGTGGCACCCCACTAGTCACTTCTCTCCAGGATGAAGAGGAGCCGTTAATGAGTACCCTTTGTGTTCGGTCAGTCAGCCAGTTACAAATCCACTGAATGGTAGCCTTGTCCAGCCCACATTTTACCAGCTTCTTTACAAGAACATCATGGGGCACCTTGTCAAAGGCCTTGCTGAAATCAAGATAGGCTACATCCACAGCGTTCCCTTCATCTACCAGGCTTGTAATTCTGTCAAAAAATGAGATCAGATTGGTCTGACATGACTTATTTTTCAGAAACCCATGCTGACTTTTAGTGATCACAGCGTTCCTTTCTAGGTGCTCACAGACTGTTTGCTTAATGATCTGCTCTAGAATCTTTCCTGGTATTGATGTCAGGCTGACTGGGCGGTAATTGTTTGGATCTTCTCTTTTCCCCTTTTTGAAAATAGGGACTACATTTGCCCTCCTCCAGTCTGCTGGCACTTCGCCTGTTCTCCAGGAATTCTCAAAGATTACTGCCAGTGGTTCTGAAATCACCTCTGCCAGTTCTTTTAATACTCTTGGATATAGTTCATCTGGCCCTGGAGACTTGAATACATCTAAACTAGCCAAGTATTCTTGTATTGCCTCCTTACTTATTCTGGGCTGTGTTCCCCCTGCTGGATCATCTGCTCCATATTCTTCAGGTTGGGCATTGTTTTCTTTTTTGGAGAAGACCGAGGCAAAGAAGGCATTGAGGAGCCTTTCTCTATCTCCTGTTCGCATTTCACCATCTTCTCCTCTAAGTGACCCCACTGTTTCATTGTTCTTCCTTTTGCTACGGACATACCCATAAAAGCCCTTTTTGTTGCTTTTAACCTCTCTAGCAAGCCTGAGTTCATTCTGTGCTTTAGCTTTTCTGACTTTGTCTCTACACGTGCTGGCTATTTGTTTGAATTCCTCTCTGGTGATTTCCCCCTTTTTCCATTTTTTGTACATATCCCTTTTAAATCTTAAATCAGTTAAAAGTTCTTTAGATAGCCACCCTGGCTTCTTTAGGCACCTTCCATGTTTTCGTCTCATTGGTACTGCTTGAAGTTGTGCTTTTAATATCTCCCTTTTAACAAACTCCCATCCATCATGAACTCCCTTCCCTTTTAGTATTACTGACCATGGGATCACACCCAGCATTTCCCTAAATTTTCTGAAGTCGGCTTTCTTAAAGTCTAGAATTTGAGTCTTAGTATGCTTGGTTGCTCCATTCCGCTGTATAATAAACTCCAGAAGAGCATGATCACTTCCACCTAATGATCCTGCCACTTCTACCCCACTTACCAAGTCATCACTATTGGTTAAGACCAGATCTAAAATGGCTGATCCTCTTGTTGCTTCTCCCACTTTCTGGACAATGAAATTGTCTGCAAGGCCAGTGAGGAATCTGTTAGACCTTGTGCTCTTGGCTGAGTTTGACATCCAACAAATATCAGGATAGTTGAAATCCCCCATTACTACTATCTCACTTCCTTTTGAATGCTTGGTCATCTGTTCCAGGAAAGCATCATCTGTGTCCTCAGTTTGGCTTGGGGATCTGTAGTAAACTCCCACAATGAGATCACTGTTATTTTTCTCTCCCTTAATTTCAACCCAGATTCTCTCAGTTTGGCTTTGAAGTTTTAAATCCTGGATCTCTTCACAGGTATACACATCCCTGACATATAACGCCACTCCTCCTCCTTTCCTGTTTGGTCTATTTCTTTGAAATAGATTGTATCCCTCTATTACTACATTCCAATCATGAGACTCATCCCACCAGGTTTCAGTGATGCCTATTATGTCGTATTTAGTTTGCTGTACCAAGAGCTCAAGTTCATCTTGTTTATTTCCCATGCTCTGTGCATTAGTATACAGACATTGAAGACCATTGATCATTCCCCCTAGTCTCTTATTTAAGGATTTTTTATTCCCTCCACTAGGTCTGCATGCTGTTTGCTCCATTTGGTCCTTGACATTTGGATGATCATCTTCAGCACTTGATAGACTCCTTCCTTCAGGACCACTGTCACCCTCCCCCACATAAGTCAGTTTAAAGCCCTCCTGATGAGGTTTTTGAGATTGTTGGCGAAAACATTCCTCCCAACCTTTGTGAGGTGCAGCCCATCACCTGCCAGCAGTCCATCTTCAACAAACTTCAGACCGTGATCTAAGAATCCAAACCGTTCCTGCTGGCACCATTTGCGAAGCCAGGTGTTCTCTTCCCCTATTTTTCTCACTCTCCCTGTAGATACTTCCCCAACCGTGACTCTCCCTAAGTTTCACTGACAACTAGGATGAATCCTTCAGTGTTCATATGGGAGTTGTCTCTGGGGTACCTCAGGGCTCTACGGTTGAAAACCTTTTGCCACCTATGGAATCTCCCTACCAGGGTTCCCACCTACTGCAGTTTGCCTTCCCTTTAGGCAACTACGTGGCACACTTGGCTTCACTGTCCAGTCCTCTGTATGACAGGAGAATAAGCAAACGGTTTCCTCTTCCCCAGGAAAGCTTTGTTCTCTCCTCTTAGTCAAACCTCTTAAGGTACTGATACACTGCCACAGTCAGCGAACGTTTAAGCACATTTAACTTTATTAGGTAACTTGAAACATGGATGTCTTGGGTTATTACTGGTACAAATCTTCTTATATAATTCAGCTCAGTTATAATAGTTCCTGCATCCCTTTAGCAATGGTAATGGCCTTTTCTCCCATTCCCCAAAGCCTAACCTCGCAGTTTCTCTTTCTAAACCTCCACACCCAACTGCCAAACCCCCAACTGCCTTTCCAGGTTGTTCCCCCTCCTTTTAGAATGCCAACTAGCTCCGCCTCCCAGGGAACACCTACCTGACATGGGAGTGATAGGTTAACCCATGATGAACCAGGCCTTATTCCGCCACAAGGTGCAGCCCATCACCTGCCAGCAGTCCATCTTCAAGAAACTTCAGACCGTGATCTAAGAATCCAAACCGTTCTTGCTGGCACCATTTGCAAAGCCAGGTGTTCACTTCCCCTATTTTTCTCTCTCTCCCTGGGCCACGGCGTTCAACTGGGAGGACAGATGGTTAAATCCACTGGAACACATTAAACCAATGGTATGCACTAGTCATTGGGGTTACCCAAATTTCATGGGATCATTTACATGATGCCAGCCTCTTTAAGCCTTTCCATAGCAATGGCCTGGCTATTAGACTGAAACCAGTGGAACTACAGCCTCGTATCATTAATATGGCGACCATTATAGCTCAAAGGTGCTCCAAGGGAGTATTTCAAAATTGCCAGGGAATTTTTTGTTGCCACAACCTCTTCCCCAACCTGGGGAACTTGGAAAGCTGTGTATATGGAATTGTTAAAGTAAAACTTCATAATGATAACATATGTCTTGCTTCTATAAGTGGGTATTTGTTTTTCAACAGTGTGTAACATGCCTTGACTAAATGTTTCCATCTTTGACAGGAAATGATGGGAAGTACTTGGGTGATGATTAGGGGTTTTCACTTGATTCATCTAAAATATGGACTAATACCATAGTAATAGAAGATGTCTTGATTTTATGAGACATAGAATAGAAAATCCAGCACACTATAATTACAGAGCTGACTTTGTGACTCTGTATTTAATTTAAAAATGCTGTCCACTGCAATGTATTGTAAAATAGTATTTCCATATAACCATTTAGCAACAGTGATTATTAAATTCCCTGCTAAGTGGAATAACATAGGAAGATTTTGAGGGTATTTTAACTAGAGCCACAAAACATGGGTCACAGTCTAATTTTCAGCTGCATTTTGTGATCTTGTTTGAAGTGACTTCTGTTATTACCAGCTGCACAACTCTTGAGAACAGTTAATGATAAAAAGACTTATTGGCAAGCAAGTTCTTCTATCAAATGGGGAATGTGATGTATTTGGCATTTGTAATTTAGCTAATTTGTGCAATAAACTCACTTCTTGAACAGCTGCAGATTCTGTTATTGCATGATGAATATTACCATTCATGAACATACCTTATTGTTAAACAAAACTAAACCCCAAGGATTTCTATACCCCTGAATCAATAAATATTATTAAAATATGGAATGTTGCAATCATTTATTTTGTTGTTCTGAAGTCAGTGGTTGGGATTAGTGAAGCATGAACTAAACTACCTTTAATTTCATTCATTGAGATAATGAATGTATTAATAATAATATAGTACAAAATGTGTAATAGGAATTAATGTAGTGTGAAATAAAATCATGTTTTAGTATTAAGAAATGTATGGCAAAAGTTTTAGAAATATTTAAATGAAAATTGCCTAAAATACACATGGGAGACCTTTTAAATGAATGAATGAATGAATGAATGAATGAATGACTGGCTGCAAACTACAGGCCACGAAAAATTATCACAACACATTCTAGATACATGAGCTCAATAAGATTGAATTAGTTTTCTGGAAAAAAAATAGTCTGAAGTTGATACAGAAATAATTAACAATACAGAAAGCATGGAAGCAACACAGATTCTGATTTGCATTCTTTCATTTGTGATCAAACATACCATATATCATAGCACATGCTCTTCTGTGCACCATGTTAAACTCCCATGACTCCTCAGAGTTTCACTTGCACAGGATCATTGTTCAGCCACTTGCTTCAGTGTATTAATTCTACTTCTTAAGTCATTTCTAGAACACAAATTTCAATATCACAAATAGTCAGTAAATAATGCATTATTTAACAAAACCAAATAATTAATGGAATAAATTCAACACATTAATTGAATTTCTGAGAGAACTTTCTGGAAGCCACTACACAACCTAGGTAAGCAAAGCCGTGATGGTGAGAGCAGTGTGCGCAGCACCTTCCCACTTTGTGGTCTAAACCACTGAGCCTCTTGGGCTTGCCGATTGGAAGGTTGGCGGTTCAAATCACCCTGACGGGATGAGCTCCTGTTGCTTGTCCCAGCTCCTGCAAACCTAGCAGTTTGAAAGCACGCCAGTGCAAGTAGATAAATCAGGTCCTCCATTCAAGAGGGCATGTGTTGCGGTGTGACCTGACCACCTGACCCAGTGTTGTGGGTTGGTAATCTTGGAACAGCCATGATCCCTGATAGGTGGGTCCCACGTTGTTTGGGTGCAATCTGGCCAATGAGGTGTCTTCAAGAAGCAGCAATGCAGGACCTATATAAACCCATGCACGCTTATGTGCTTCCTCTTTGGGGCTTTCGCGTCAGAACACCCGCCCACCTCTCCCTATATTTAGGGCTTGCGCTTGACCTTGCTATGCTGTCGTGTGTCGTCTGCTTTTGGGGCAGGGGCACAGTAGGAATTTCCCCCACTTGGCTGATTGGCTGGTGCCATTTGGGTTTCGCCTGCCGCGTAACAAATTGTCACAACTTGTAAGGTTGTGGATAGGCTCTGGCTCAGGTGATAGGCGTGGCACGTGACGTGGCCATGACTATGCAATGACAGGATATTCTGGTAAAGGAATCCAGGGACTCACTGGTTTGGCGTTCCCCAGAAGGGGTTTGGCCAGCACCCAAGTCCAGGGGACATCAGGGCAGCTGTTTGGTGTTCCCTCCATCAGCTGTCCCTGGTTTTCATCCACGGCTGTCCTATGAACGTGGCTCTGGTACAGCACTGCCTGCATGGCTGCAGGGAGATAGTTGAACCAGAACCTATGCAACCACACACTTGATTGTAATCAATAAAGTTGTGGCCTAAATTTCTGCCAAAAACCAAACCAAATATCTGACTCCTGTGTGAATTTATTTCGGGGAAAGGTAAAAGATCCAAACACGCAAATAGGTACTGCTGCGACGGTTTCCGTGCACTCTGGTTTCCGTCACAATGTTCCGTTGCACCAGAAGTGGTTTTGTCATGCTGGCCACATGACCCAGAAAGCTGTCTGCGTACAAATGCCGGCTCCCTCAGCCTGAAAGCAAGATGAGCACAGCAATCCCATACAGTGGTACCTTGGGTTACAAACACCTCGGGTTACAAACACTTCGGGTTACAGACTCTGCTAACATGGAAGTAGTACCTCGGGTTAAGAACTTTACCTCAGGATGAGAACAGAAATCATGCAGTGGCAGCGCGGCGGCAGCGGGAGGCCCCATTATCTAAAGTTGTACCACAGGTTAAGAACGGACCTCCGGAACGAATTAAGTTTGTAACCAGAGGTACCACTGTAGTCTCCTTTGACTAGACTTAACCGTCCAGGGGTCCTTTACCTTTACCTTTACCCTACAATATAAATTATTGGAAAATGACATGAAAACAGAAACAGAACATGGGAAAGTGTTTCCTAACAATATCAGCACCAGGACCTGGGCAAAAGCAGAAGCACCACACATTTGTAACCCTGATGTTCTTAATAACAATGGAATTATATATGGAAAAATTAGATATATAACTAAAACTAACATTCCCTGAGCTCTGTTTCCCTTGTGTGATTGAATGGAAGGTTTCTGAAAATATTTGTTGGTAGTATGATTATTTATATCAAGGCCTTGAAAATTGTATTTGCTTATAAATTATAGACTGGGTTCCAAACAAAGCCATTTGTTTGAGTACAGTATATTTGTGTGAGTACAGTATATCCATTGGAAATATGGACACTTAGCCCCATATTGTTGTTAACTTTAAAAAAATAATAATCCAAAGTCCCCTAATGTGTCCTGAAGTTTAGCTTTAGGCAAAATTGCATATGCATATGAGAGTATGTCTTGAGATAAAGTAAGGTTGTTCTTCCTCATGTAGACTTCCATCAGCAAAATGTAACATGCCACTGCCTTCACTGCAAAGGAAATGGCTGATTAGTTTTTGTTCATTGCCGTGCTTGAAAAGTCACTGCATTTCTCCTCTTTCCTACATGCATTTTAAAGTAGACAGACCATGACAATCTGGGATATAACTTGCAATGAGACTTATTAAGCTTGCATAAATGAGATTTTTATGGTGCCCTAACTATGACTTTCACTTACTGAAAAAAATCAGATAAAAAGCTTATGTGAACTCACAGGTGGCTCAGCAAACTGTTGCTGTAATTTATTAAAATCTCTACTCCCAACAAAGGTGCTGAGACTTGGACACTAGAGAAAATATTTGGTCCTTGCATTTATTTATGAGGGGAAAAGACTCAAACATTTCACAGACTTTGAAAATATGTAGCAGAATCTCTTCGTGACAGGTGAATGCCCATGAAAATTAACAAAAGAGTTATATTCAATTATATCTAGCTAATACTAAAGGTATGATAAAGGTAGGATTTTTGTAGGCAAAAATATACAAATGTTTGTTTATTTAAATCATTTAAATCATTGGAAGAATTATTCTAGTATGTGCCATTTACCTCATGGTGGTTTATGAGGGGCATCATTATGTATATAAAAGAAGGGGGGAGTTCTCAGAATTAGGAAAAAGGAAAGTTATTTTTGGTTTGTCTCTGAAACAAAAGGAGCCCCTGAAAGCTTAAGAATGTTATTTCATCTCCAACACATTCAATCCCCATTTGGAAAACTTGGTTAATTGTGGGTTATTCCATTGGCTTGGAGTCCTCTATTCTTAGTGCAAGCCAAATTGTGTTGTTGTTGTTGAGTGGTTCACAACACAAAATTACAATATAAAAGCACAAAATAAATAATTAAAACAATTAACAGTACTAATGTATACAAACTAATCAAAATACACTTCCCTACAAAAGCCCATAACAATCCTCCACCCCACAAATACAAATAAAAAAATCTAAATAAATATATAACAAATGCAAATACAAAAAATCCAAATTAACATATAACATTTAAAAACATTTTAAGCAACCCCACCCCACAAATAAAATACTGTACCCAAGTTCAAACCCCACCCCTATTAAAACAATAATTTTAGTACAAGGGGGCTGGCCAATGCCCTCTCTCCACCCCAAAGGGACACCCCCAAAGGGATGATTCCTCTTTGGTGCTGTACCTTCAGTGGTGACCCCACCTCCAGAGCAGATAGGCATTATAGAGCTGCCCCAGCAACTGGTACACACCTCTGGTTATTAGGCCTATGAGTCTCAGAACCTGCTGTGGTTTGTGCAATCCCCATTCTGGGATGTCTCAATGGAAACAGTGGTGTCAGGATGCTGCCAGCGGCTCCCAGCTGGTTGGCCAGGAAAGTATAAAAACAATGAAAAGTTTATTACCATCCTTTTTTATTTCAGTCTTTACCGAAAGAGGCTATAGAACCCAGCCTCTTGGATAATGGTGTTGATCCCAAGTGAATCTCGACCCTTGTTTCTCCCACTTCCTAATTCATCACTTTTATGGGTGCTACTATGTGCCTTCTGTCTTTGAGCTCTTTGCTCTCCTACTTTTATGGCTCGCTGGGTTCTGGGAGATGGAGGGTCTGGAATGCTTTCTAATGATGTGTCAGCTGGGTGTTGTTTTGGCTCTCCCATAATTTCCCAGCTTACCCCCTCATCTGCCTCTGAGCTGTTATCTCCCTCAAACCCCTGTTGTAAATCTATACTGTCTTCCTTCTCCTCCTCCCTGGAAGGGTCAGGATGGGGACGTGTTCTCCGCCATTCCTTCTCTGCCTAGTCCTTGACAAGTAGGATGGCAGGATTGGCTTGCCTTGGGCAGAGAGGAGAACAGTAGACTCAAAGGTTTCTAGGAGTCTGCACATACACCACCACCCCTCAAAAAACAAAACAAAACAAAAACCAGTGAAATAGTGATTGGGAGTTTGTCAGCACCTATATTCCTCATCCTATAAAATTTGTTTCAGGTCATTATAAAGTAATAGATTTGGAGCTGCTTTAAGATTTCATTGTCAAAGGTGATACAATTCATTCCCCAGACCCTGTTAGTTTTTAAGCATGAAGAGTAACTCAATTGAAATCCCCTTTCCACGATTTAAAAATTGGATCCTGTGTCAATACTTTAGAAGGAAAGCAAATTATTTGTATCAGTCAATGAGCTACTATTTTAAACTGCTTTTAACTGGTATATAACTGGATATAACGTTTGGTGTCTTGAGTACAAAAGTATAAATTCTCAAGGTTTACTACTATGAGAAAACAATCTGGGATAGAAGAAAGTTCATTCTTTGTTTTCTTATGATTTTCTATACCTACTCTAAAACACCACACAGCAACAGATATTCCAATCTTAAAGAATGCATTCCACTTAGATGATCAATCACCCAGGTTAGTTTGGAGTGGCCTAAACATTACAAAGCACTGGAATCCTGCAGAGCAAAATTCAAAGTGTTAATTGCTAAAGCAGCTTAGCGACAGACTAGGGACATGGCTTTGTTGGGGGAAAATATCACAGTGTTGCAATTCTACTTTCATATGCTAGAACAACACTAACAGATGTCACCTTGGGTGGTGCATTTCTAATCCTATCTAGGTTTACTCAGGGCAAGAGTCTGGCTGTGTTCAATGAGGTTTGCTTCTGCTCATAGGACTGCATTCCTTGCTACACTGAAAAGTTGTAAAATCAACTCTCTTTTTCTCCATCCCTCTAGGAAAAAAGACTTTCTGCTTTTTCTTTTTGGAAGCCATAACCCTGATGTAGATTGGTGTCTCTTGGGTTTTTCATTTGTAGTCAAGCAGGCCATGAACAGATCAGCTCAAAACACTATAATTCGAGATTTCAAGGATAGGAAAGGACAGGTTGCCATTACTCCTTGGTTTGTAGAGGTCTTAATTTCTCAGGCAGCCTCTTTCCCCCACAATGCTAACTTTGATTGAAAAAATGACTCAATTTTGAATTTCCTTTATCTTTTTTTAGGTTGGGTCAGGGTAAATAAATTTATCTAAACATTTTAGATAAATGTTTAGATAAGTTCTGCACACATCTGAGCTTATTATTACGGAATAGTAGAAACACCTGTCCAAGTTTTCATTTTTGTTTCGGTTTTGCCATGCATTTTTTGAGAAGCATGTGAGGACAGCACAAGCTGAATCCCTTTGTCCTCTGCTGTACAATGGCATCAGCTTTCATGAAACGGAAGAAGCCATTTAACATCAGGCATACAGAGGGTGCTTTCATAATTGTATTGATTCATTTATTTCTTGCTTAGCCAACATTATTGTTTGGTAATCATGGCGTAACTATTTGTTCCTATGCTATCTTCTTGAACAGAGATATCACAATTTTGAGAGTTAATATGTATGAATAATAGGCATGCAACTCATTTGTTATGGCTTTCAAGTACTTGAGCAAGAAAACTTTCTTCAGAAAGAACAAAGTACCAAATGCTTCAATTAATATATATTAGAACTGAGTTGATTCCATTTATCAAGATAATTTCTAGATTATTTGTTAGGACCAACAGGGCTTTTCTTCTGCAAACACATCCTCTCACATGAAGAGTACCTTCTGGAGATAAATATTGCACATATATCCTCCTTCTCCCCAACAACAACTTTAATGGAATTGTGTTCCTGATCTCAGATGTTACCATAATGCCTTTAATTTGGTGTATACCGAAGAATGGTTTGTGTCCTGTACTTTGCTGATGCTGTTGGGTATTAACACTAGATCAGTTCATCAACCCATATCATGACATTTGAACTGATTTTGTGCAAGTAGATACATATAAGAGTTCCAAAGAAGAGCAACACAAGACAATAGTCCAAGAGAAGGGGGTGTTGATGTAATTTGGAAAAAATAGGTGAAATTGCATTAAGTGCTTGGGTCATGTCTTGAGCAGCCCACCCACCCCCATCCCCCATCACTGGCTTCTGTTTAGAGAAAGACACAGTTCAAGTCTAAGTGCCTGAAACATGACCACTATGAGAATAGCCTTTGGCTTTCTTATGTTTTTATGTGTTCAAATTTCTCCAGTTGAAATTGATGAAGCTGAAAAGTATTTAACACCGGCTAGGTTGTGTGCTATATTCTTAAGCTTTGTGGAGTCTAATTTCCTGCCCAGCTCCTAGCCAGATAAGAATGAATTCAGTGTACTGTAGAAACCATCCCTTGTATATAGTTATGTTACAAGTATCAGCCAAAAATTAACATCATGGGGCATCTCAGCAGGTTGCAGGATGTTGCAGTGGCACACAGAGACATGAAATCTGAGTGTCTGCTGTAGGAACAAATGGTTTAGGTAACAAGGGCCCTTTAGAGACAGAAGTGCTTTATAAACTGCAAATAGTAGCATCATCTTTCATTGAATTTTCCATTTGGAATGTTTTATGAAAAGTTATTTCCAGGTGGATGGATGGAACTGAGGAATATTTGGTGACATCTTTTCAAGTTATTGGGCAAAGCTACTTCATTACTGTGCATAATCTTTGAAGCTCACATAAGAGTGAAGTCTCAGTTCCAGTTTGAAGAGCTGGATGAAATGAATTTCTTAATCCTGCAGCCTGTTTCATATCAATGGAACTGATGTAATGGAAATGAAGAATGAATTTGCATGGGATTTAAGGTTGAAAGAGAGCAGATATGAGAGTTGCACTTCAACAATGGAAATTTGATCTCTGAATCTAAAATTCCTCCCAGTGTCTGAAATCTTTATCTGCAGAATTTCTTTGTATACAGAAACTTAAAAGCCAGCCATAAAAATTCAGATGAGCTGGAGGGTGTTAATGGCTGATTGCCACATCTTCAGTACTTGACTTGTTCGTTTGAATCTTGTCTCCCTTAACATGAGATAAAAACTTATCACAGGAAGATGCAATCTGTATTAATTAACACTTATGGATAGGCCCCATCAGTTTCTGTTGATATAACAAAAATGAATATTAATTTTATTTGCAGTAATCACCATAATCTTATTTAGATTATGTCTGACTAATTCATTAGAAAGCAGATGGATAATCTCAGAAGTTTTCAGTATGGTGAGGTTTAAACAGATAGTGATAACTTTGAAATCAGGAATATTATATCTAATATTTCTTTATCATTATATTTTCTTCAGAATCATCAGAGACAACAGCTAGAAATGGAATATCTACAAAGGCTCAAGCAAATCAGGACTAGGTTACCTGAAATACCATCTTTGCATCCACTGACCAGTAAGGGAATTAAAATTAGCAAATGGAACCTGGTTCATTTCACGATGGCCTGATGATTATTAGCTTATGTCAACATGGAGACAGGCTTTTTTCAGTGGTGGCAGAAGTGTTGTAGAATGCTCTCCCCACTGAAATATGGAGGCTTCATCAGGACTGGCATTCCACTTGCTCTTGTAGACATGCCTCTTTAGCCAAGCATTTTATTGAGCGCCTGACTTAAATCTCCTGCTTTGTTTGCTGGTTTAATTGTTATGCAGTTTTAATGAGCTAGTTTTTATTGGGTTGTATCCAGTGCAGGTCAATTAATGGGACTGATTTAGGCTTCTTAATTTTGATGTTTCTACTCCAAATAGAACTTAGTTGCATACAATTCTAATGGTTGTATTCTGCTGCATAGACCTATTGAAATTAATGGGCATGGCTATCTGAAGTCCAGGGATGCGAGTGGCACTGTGGTCTAAACCACAGAGCCTAGGGCTTGCCAATCAGAAGGTTGGCAGTTCAAATCCCCACGACGGGGTGAGCTCCCATTGGTCGGTCCTAGCTCCTGCCAACCTAGCAGTTCGAAAACACGCCAAAAAGTGCAAGTAGATAAATAGGTACCACTCCGGTGGGAAGGTAAACAGTGTTTCCGTGCTCTGCTCTAGTTTCGCCAGAAGCGGCTTAGTCATGCTGACCACATGACGCGGAAAAACTGTCTGTGGACAAATGCCGGCTCCCTCAGCCTGTAAAGCGAGATGAGCACTGCAACCCCAGAGCCGTCTGCGACTGGACTTAACTGTCAGGGGTCCTTTTCCTTTACCTTTTTATCTGAAGTCGATTTCAATGGATCTAATCTGAGTAAAGTTAGTTGAATCCAAGCCTATATTTAAATATTAATGACATCTGTTTTTATAAAGTTGTTTTACTGTGCATTCTAATTACGAATAGCTGTATTATATAATTGGTTTCATTCTTCTTATATTGTTGTTGGTTTTTATTTGTTTGTGAACTGCATTGATATTTCTTCTTGAAATGAAAGGTATAAATAAAAATTATTTTAGTAAATATTAATAATAATTTGTTGACATATGTAAACATCATTCTCGTTAAAACCTCTTGACAAAGTTCAAAATGCAGATTAAATGATTTAAGGAGGAGGGAATCTTTCAGCCAACTATGTCACAGCAGCCTGAAGACATTTGTTTAGGTTTAAAGGACAGATTTTCATCCTGAGTGGACATTAGAGATAGTGAAAATCAAATTCACTGAATTTTGAGGGAAGCTTCTCGCACACTTTCATGTATCAGAATGTAGATCTGTGGGTTAAGCTGAATAATCAATGAACTAAATTACATGTGGGTCTGTACTGTAAAACAGCTATTTTAAAATGCTATCCGTTTGCAACTGTAATCATGAACTGCAGTCCCTTCTCCTGTGGAGAAAAAGATGGCTGCCCCAATGTACCCATGAGGCCTATTGAAATCAATAGATAAGATATGTTTAAATATACTTTCCCCAAAAAACCTGAAGCCTTTCTGTTGGGGTTGATGGGAGATGAAATAGCTAAGAAGGACAAAAGACTGTTCATGTATGCGACAACTGCTGCAAGAATACTATTAGCCCAAAAGTGGAAATTACAGGAGTTGCCTACAATTGATGAGTGGCAGGCGAAGATGGTGGAATATGCTGAATTGGCAAAACTGACCGGCAGGGTCAGAAACCAGGATGACTCGAGGTTTCAAAGAGACTGGAGTAAATTTGTGGAGTATCTAAGATCGAACAGAGGAAGTTTAAAAACACTTGTAGGACTGGAATAAACCTTTGACAAGGACTAATAAGGATGTAATATGAACTGCGCGACAAAATTGGACTAGAAAACCTGTTGACGTGGAGGAGGGGAGTCAGGGCTCGGCAGAGCTATAGTATTGCATTGTCTATTAGATATGATTATTTGTTGTAATTTGTTATTTTTGGAAAAACAATAAAAATTTATTATAAAAAAAATGAAATCAATAGATAAGATAGTCAATGTCAGGCATGTCAGAATATTCCAATGGAAATGGAAACAGGAGCGGAAATTGCTGGTGCTTGATTAGTCACCCCACCTCTGGAATGGAAATCAATCCAGTGTGTATGATCAGTATTCACTGTTGTTGTTGCTTCAGTTAACAACCAATAAATAATTGACTACATTCTCCCCATTTACATTGCATTTCTTTTGGGTGCAACAACATAATGTTTCACCCACATAATGTTGCACAGCATAATGACAAAGTAATTCAAACAATTTACAGTAATTTAATAACTATAGTTATTTGGTAATATAGTAATAGTCATCTGGTAATATAGTAATTTAAACAATTTATGTGATATACATAATTTGTTACCTAAATGACATCAGTTGTGTAATTTCTCCACAATGAACAGCAAAACATAACATAGGTTTGGGCAGAAGACTCGCTGTACTAGAAAGAAGACAGTGCTGCCCATTATGAATACAGAGCAGAATAGAGAACGAGGCTTTCGTACATAAGTAGCCTTCACTAACTTAAACCCGTTTATTTCAATAGATCAAGTATCTTAGTTGGATATATAACACACACACACACACACAACATTAAAGCTTTCCCTTCATAGCTGAAACAGAGAGTTAAAACAAACAATCATTAAAAGCCAACTTTCTTTTATTTTCCCATGATAAAAGTGTGGCATTGTGTTCACAGCAGCGACAAACTCACACAAAGTATAAATGAATTTTCTTTTTCATCCCCAGAATTTTTTTTATTGAGTTTCATCTTCCTTTTCACTGCCATCGGCAATTATTCTGCACACCTGCACTCAACCAGAAATGTAATGAAAGAGAACCAGTCTCACAATAGAAAAGTTATCATCAGCTCATAATACTGGCCTGCTTTTATGGGCTGTACCATGTCTCAACCAATTGCCAATTTCTTTTGCCATGACATATTGTGTTTTGCTTATATATGCACCTTCTCATATGCATTGCCTTGCGTATATTAAGCCAGTGGCACCAAAGGGACCATAAGTTAAACTATGCAGCAATCAGTGAAAACTGGTGATTGCTAAATGACAAAAAAAACCCACACCTGTTTTAAAATAAACCTATCACCTTCAGTAATTATTCATTGCTCTGGTTTACATTCAATTCAATTAAATTTAATTCAACACCTTTATTGGCATATATAAGACAATAGAATCATTAAAAAAGGCCATCCATATGCATTATATTTATATTACATACAGTAAAAAGGGATTCCTCCTCAGCCTATTTTGTAGACCCAACTACCCCTGATTTAACTTCAATGATCCTGGTCAGAAATTGTACCAAAGCTCTAGTGAGTGTTGGGGAGTTATCTCTCAAAAGGAACTGCACCTTGTGTTGTTTGTTAGATGGGGCCTCAAGCCATAGAGAGGACGTTATAAAATCAGCACGGAGGATGTTAAAAAGAGGACAGTCCAGAATTATGTGGTCTAGAGAATTGGGTACATTCTGGCCACAGGTGCAGAGTCTATTCTGAGAAGGAATGCCTCTGAGTCTTCCAGACAACATGGAGGACGGAAAGGCATTCAAACGGGCCAACATAAATACTCTACGGTGTAAGGGGGTCACTAAATTATAAAAATAGTTGGGCATTTCATGTCAAACCAGAATATGGCTTACTGTGATCACAGGAACATATGAGTTTCCAGAAGCTGCTCACAACCACTTTGCTCTTCCCAGGTTTTTAAGGTCAGTGTGAGATGGCAGCTAAAGCAAGGTTTGTCTTGAAGTCTCATTTGAATCTGGGATTGTGCTTAAGGTTTCTCCTCCTGATTTGTAACCAGTTTAGGAGTGGATAAAATAGGGACAATTCAACCTTCATTGGTGTTTTCAAGGCAATCAGTTAGAAAATGGCAGGTATGAGAGTGGTTTCCCAGGGTAAGAAACAAAGTTGCAGACAAATAGGTCCATGAACTTTTGTGGCAGGCACACACAGTACAAGCTTTTACCTATGAGTCACAACAGAGATTTCCTGCTGCTGCTTCTCCTTCCTTCCTGTATCTTCTTTAAACTGTTTTGTGTTTTGCTCTTGAAAAGCTGCTCCCTGCATCCAAAAAAAAAGCACTGTGATTGGAGGACACTGGTAAAATTACTTCTTTTGATTACAAGCTAGTGCTATCAGTCATGAAAGAGCTTCCTATTCAGAGCATGGAGTTTATTTTAAGCTAGATATGTAAGTTCTGAATTTACAAAGTTACTCTCTCTCCCCACCACCTCATATTTTCTAAATTAAAAAAAAAAAAGTCTGAATTGCTGACTTCTCACAAAGCAACTGCCTGGAAGCAGTGTTATTATGTTGTAAATTTATTCATTATAAATCAATACCTGTTCACATAAAAGCATTCCATCTTCCTTAATATATCCCAGCTGTTTTAAAATTCAGAAAGAGCAGAAAGAAATCTTTTTCGCAGAGAAGATAGTTAAACTGTGGGATTCGCTGCCACAAGATGTAGTGATGGCCACCAACTTGGATGGCTTTAAAAGAAGATTTAAAACAATTATCTGAATAAAAGACTATCAAAAATAACGCCAGTATCAGAGGCAATATGACTCTGAATACTAACTACTATGTTCAATATGCATCTGAATATGAGTTGCTTGATTACTTTATGTTTCCTTTTGCTTTAAATTATTTTATTTTTCATATGTCATCTTATTATATTATTATTGGTTCTCAAAGACACTTGTGTAAAGTGACTAATAAAGATAATATCAATAAGGTGGATCCTCCTAACAGAAGGGCCATGTTGTGCTCAGCCCTGGAACATTCTCCCCAACCTGCTCGGGGGCAGGGCTTGCTCCACCCCAGCTGGTGGTGCCATGGCTGCCAATGGCCTTTAGCCAATCAGCAACATGGCAAGGTTTGGGGTTGGGGGCTTATATTCTCGGCAGCGTGATGTGGGGAACTACTTTTGCTTTATGCTGCCAAACACCCACCCACCCACCCACCCATTAATTAGGTCATCTATGGCCTTGCTTTGGACTTCGGTTGGTCGTCTGTTTTGGAACAGAGGCTGAGTAGGGATTTTTTCCATTGTGGCAGATTGGCTGTGGCCACTTGGTTTTTGCCTACTCCTTAGCAATCGTCACAACTTTGTAAGGTTTGGAGGTTAGGCACTGGTTTTAGGGAATATGGGGGAGGAAAGGTCTGGCCACCACCTGGCCCTCCAGTTAAAGTGTATTCCATTAAAGGAATCTGGGGCCTGGGGTCTTGTCCAAAGCCCGAGAGGGGTAAGGGCCATACCAGGACCCGGGGAATCCAGGGGTGAGCACCAGTCAATACGCATTGATGGAGCTCCCTCTGCTGGTTGTTTACCCTTCCAGGTTTCCTGCAGGGTGGGCAGGAGCCAGATATAGTTTGATACCAATGCCTAAGCCAATACCAGTCACACTCATGTAATTTTTCAATAAAGTTGTGGCCAAAATTTGCCCATTAACATTTAAATTTAATTCTGAGTCACTTTGTCTTAATTTCCATTGGGGAGGTGTTTTAGGGCTCGAAGCACAACAATACCTCTAATAACTATTCGTGATCACAAGTGAGCTCTGTGCTTCCCATAGGCATCTGGTTGGCCACTGTAAGAATAGAATGGTGGATTAGATGGGTATTTAAATTCATAATTCAATAGGGTTACCCCATACTTCCATTTGAGATATGTACATGATACACTCCAGAAGATTTTACCTATGAAATTTTACATTTTCTCAACAAGATTGAAGCTCTCTCTTTTGCATCCTTGGTATAACTGTGCTTCTGCTGCAGTTTAGTATTATCCACTGAATGTTCACTCATCTGCACTTTGCTTTTGTCTCCTTGACTTCTGTAAGATCTGGCCTCAGCTAATGTGAGATACTATTTTCTAGGATACTATTCTCTGAGTAGAGTGGGATTATATATATATTTTTCTAGTTTCTTGTCCACCCTGGCCACCTACTCTGACTTGACGGTGTGATCAAGACAGTTAATGACAGGATAATGGTTTTAAAATTTTGTTGAATACAACTGAGAAAGCCAATTTGGTGCAAAGGATAGCATAAGAACCACCCAGACCTTGACTCAGGAATTCTACACAATTCTTGCATGTCTTTCTTTTCTTGTTGATTTTGACCTATTGCATCCAATATTTTCCCTGTCACTTTCATGCCATTTGTGACTGTTTTTCCAGTTGTTGTGCAATTTAGTTTACAATGTGTCAGTTTATTTATTCTGTGTCTTCCCCAAGCTGTTGTTGTCAAAACTAAAGCATATGCGCTGAGCTACTGCAAGTGCTGCCTCAAAAACTTCTTCTGTGGTTAAATTTAATTTCCAGTAACTAATTACCAGGTTGCAAAGAAGTACGTCAGCTGTGCCTTCAATACTAGTATGTTGAAGAGACTATTTTTGCCAAGCGCAAAGAAGCCATGAAGATGAAGTTGATGGTTCGTTCCTTGGCAAAGCAACTGAGAAATTTCAAGGGGACCAAAATATTTTTATAAGGGTTGGCAAAAAAGTTCCCCTTAAAAGGGTGTTTGTGTTGGAGAGAGGGGTGTACTTAGGCCTACAGCATTTATCTAACAAACTAAAGTTCTGTAGTCATTTGATTCCATTGGCAATGATAACTTATCATGCTGAGGGGCTGATAGCTTCAAATGTACAATCAATGCACCGTTCCCTTGGTGATAATGTTATTACAGGCAAAACAACTAGCCCCCCCCCCTTTTCTTCTTCTTCTTCTTCTTCTTCTTCTTCTTCTTCTTCTTCTTCTTCTTCTTCTTTACAAAAAAGGCCCAAAGTGACTTAGTGAAAATGAATAATGCAGTGGTACTTTGGTTCTCAAAATTAATCCGTTCCAGAAGTCCATTCCAAAACCAAAGCGTTTTGAAACCAAGGTGTGCTTTCCCATAGAAAGTAATGCAAAATGGATTAATATGTTCCAGACTTTTAAAAACAACCCCGAAAACAGCAATTTAACATGGATTTTACTATCTAACGAGACCATTGATCCATAAAATGAAAGCAATAAACAATGTACTGCAGTCACACAATCAATCAATCAGTAGCTGAACTGGGTTCCACACAGTCACAAAAACAAAACAAAAAAAGCAGTAAAAACAAAAACACAAAATAAATAGCAAAAACAGACAGACCTCAGCATATTACTCAAATTGGAAGAGTAACACTCAAAATGAAGCACGTTCGGCTCCTGAAAAAAGTTCGCAAACCAGAACACTTACTTCCGGGTTTGCAGTGTTTGGGTTCCAAGTTGTTTGAGTACCAAGACGTTTGAGAACCAAGGTACCGCTGTACAGCAAAAGGGCCTAAACAGTAAAAACCACACATAGTGCTTGATGCATTCATTCACAAACAATCAGTAACAAGGAAAATATCATTCTCTGAACAATGAAAAGATAGACTCCAAGTTCAAGTCACACCTGTGCATAGCTGTCAACTTTTCCATTTTCTTGCAAGGAATCCTATTCGGAATAAGGGAATTTCCCTTTAAAAAAAAGGGGAAAGTTGACAGCTATGCACCTGGGCCCCCAGCTGAACATGATAAAAGGCACTCCATCTAACAGAAGACATTTGTGCTTCCAGTAACAATGATAGATACAGTATACCTCTAACTGTATACCTGCTCCTTCAATGGGAGAGCAACGCAATCAAAAACAGGTTTCATTCTATCCATCCAGTCTAAGGAACTATCCACTATCCACTAACAACTATCCACTATCTTATCTGCACTGGGGTTCTGTTTATTTGCTCTCATCCAGTCCTTTACCATAGTCACCTACTGGTTCAGCTCATTCTCTGCCACACCTTGTTTAAGATGTAATGAGGAAATTGAGGTTTTCTGTAGAAAGTGAAAACCACCATGTGAGATACATTTCAAGTGATGAGAGTTTGTGGTGATAATTACTGTCACCATTTGAAAATGTAATTGTGTGACCTCATTCTCTCTGAATACGTAAAAAAAATATGGGCTGAGATATAATGCCTTAAATATCAAAAGTAGTAACTATTACGGAGATATTGTTTCCATTCTGTTCTAGAGAACACATTCAGTCACCCTCACCTCCTGTATCCATAAATTCTGTTATGTTGTTCACAACCACACTTTCTCTCCTTCTGTTTGAACAAGCCGCATTGACAACAAGGCGACAATTTCCCCATAACCAATTAAATGTAGATGGGATAACAGAGCATAGTAACAGGAATACGCATTGACAAGTGAAAATTGAGTTTTTAATAATAAACGCGTCAGAGAAAGTCATTCTCAGGGCTACAGATCGAAATGTAGGCAATTTTACGAGTGATACCTGAAATTTACATATTAATGATACCCTTTTCAAAAGTCTTGGTTGTGTTTTTCCCCCCTCATCAGACAATACTGTAATGATATTATTTTAAACAGACTCTATCCTAGTATTGATCTTATTATGGGGACTTCAAAGACAAAAAGATCCAACAGGCAGTATCTGATAGATTGGGTGGGGTGGGGATTTTCAAAACATACCCCTACAGACTTACAACCACTGTTGCTGAATGTTGTGTGTGCTTCTTGTCTATGTAAATATATATGCTCATAAATATATATGTTCCAATAGATTCAGTTTAAATGTACTTGTTCATAAATATATATGGCTCTACAGAATATATTTCCTTTACTGAGTGGAGCAGTAGTCACCATCGAAAGAAAAGAATAGTTCAAAAGGCAATGCTATATGCTTCAAAAGATCTATAGGAAATTGAAGGTGTATTGTCTGTAATGTAAGGCTGTGTGATAGACTGGAACAGTATTCCAATACATTTGTGTAGCTGTGATAATGCATAGTGACTTCTGCTAATATAGTTACAGCAGTTTCTTCAGCTATTGCAACTTCCCCCCCCCAATAAGGCCTTTGCACAAATAGGATTGCATTAGAAATGTGCATGCATGTGTGTTTGTGATCTTCTGCATATCACATTTCAGTCTCTCCTTATTTTTCCCCAGTCTGTCTAGAAAAGAGGCTCTGATGCCCGATGAAGCCTCCAAAGGATATATATTTTTAACACAATATCTGCATATTTTGAACAGGGTATGAAACTACTTTCTCATTCTAAGGAACTTCCTGATTCTAAGCTAAGCCAATGACCAGGTATGTAATAACAGCTATGAAATATTATTGTCCTAGGTAGTTTAAATACGATTGCAACTGACTTTCCTCCCCCAGGATGCTCCTGCAGCAATGTTTGCATGAATCTCCCTATATATTATCATAGCTGTACAGATCTATTTGATTAACTCATGTCATTGGGGTTCAACTGGCTTAATTCCAAGTACTGTACTTCCATTTAACAGGCTTGTTGACTGGACTAGATTGGTGCAGTTCATAACTCACTGCAGTCAATAGTCAAATTCCCAGTGGTTTTTAAAAGCTCTGGATTGTTTTCTGGCTGTCTCACAAAAGAGTCTATCAAGCAATGGAAAAGGGGATTAAAGTGAATTAATGTTTCTTATATTAGCTAATGCACTTCTCTCCAAAGAGTTTTATGACGTTCATAAGAGATGTAGAGTTCTCAATGTCAGTAATGCTTAGAAGCCAAACTGAGAGAATGTCTGTGCCTCCTCCTTGAAGTAACTGTTTGGAGCAGAAGGCCAACCAAAATAAAAGGTCTTCCACAGAGAAGACTATTGATAAAAAAATCTTTGGTGCTCCAAATGGGCCAGTTGCAAGCTCTTCTTAAAGTTCTTCTGTTCTATAGTCATGCCTGTTATCTTCCAAGCACACATAATCTACTAGTTTGTAGGGATAGACAGATTAGGCTATTTCAGATATGTGCCAATTTTAGATGCATTCATTCATAAATCATTGCCATATTGCTTTGGGTTTGTTTTTTTTTAAAAGTCCATATGACTTTATATACATAGAGAAAATAAATACACACATAAATATTCAACACAAAAAATATATTAAAATACAGTTTTACTGCAGTACAATTCTAAGTGCACTTTATCCTAAAATACATATTTATTTATTTTGCACATTTGTATCCATTTTCTGATCTGAGAGCAGTTTGATCTGAGAAATCAGAATTCTTTTCTGATCCATGTATTATTCTGAGACAAGTGAATTGAGTCAGTTTACTTAAAAATGTGAACCAAATGAAAATTTCCTTCATCACTACTAGTTTCCATATTTTAGTGTTTACATGGAACGAAAAAAGGATATTTCATTGGGGTTGGGTAAGATTCCTCCCTCCCTCCCTCTCAATCAATCAATCAATATTCTGGGCATAAAGAAAGATATAATTTTAAAAAGACATTTATTGGAGTTACTTTATTAGTAGCAGCATAGAATAAGCAGATACATAGGTGTCTGCGCTACTGAAAAACAACCACTTATACATCCTGAAACTTGGTGTACCTGTGTGAATTCACTCCCCACATCGGTCTTCTCTAATTGACACCCTGATAATGTCCACCATATTGGTTTGGATCCAGCAAATCTAATAGCCTACCTGCTCCCTAATGATCTGCAAAGTGCTCCCAACATGGTTTAGCTACTCAGGTACAAAACACATATATACCTCATCACTTCTGAATTGCATCAACATATAAAAATTGTTATGCTCCCCTTTAAAATGCATGCAAGAAAACAAGCAATTCTTTTCCTGTCACTAGTTGCCCCTTGTGAGTATTTCAGAGTAACAGTTGCATTGTTCATAAATCACTGCTTCTCTGCATGTTTGGTCTCAGCTGTTGTACTAAATGCCTGCACCTATTACGTTCAGATTTGTTATGCCTTTTACCCTTTTACAATAATTGCATTTCCTGGGTGATTGTGGTTTGTCCCATTAAAGTGATGGAATCAAGCAATCAGAAATGTACTTTCACAGTGACAATGTTTTTCTGTAACATTACTTGCATTTTGCTATAGATTTGCGGATAATACAATCTTCAGTTTGTTGGTTTGTTATGTTGACTGATCTTATATTCACAATGAAAATGCTGAGAAGCTTCAATGAGCAACTCTGCTCAGTTTCATTTATTAAATATAATCAAAGGTCATCACAACATAAAGAAGCTAGTACGACAAATAAGGTATCAGTTAGGGTAAATGAAATCTTGCCTAGGCATTTGGAGCGAAGGCCCATTACATCATATCCTCTATGCAATATCAAAATTTGAGATGGCTCAACTTAAACTAATAGCTTGCCTTCAAAGTTGCACAGGTAGAAAGCACTTTTTGACAATCCCCTTCCATTGCACCCTCCCGTGTGACATGGTATATTTAGAAATGGATTTCTGGGTGGTCGGCAAATTGCTTGGAAGTAGGGGAGTAGAATTCAAGCATAATGTGATACCTGAAACTTAAGGCACGTCAGATCAAAGAGCCTTCCCCAGAGGTGGGTGTTAATTTAGATATGACCCAAGAAATATAATCTGAATACAAATTTTCCCCATCAGTTATAACCATATCTCCATCTTCATTTGGTAAGGAAGATAGGTGAGAAAGTACTTCATGCAGAGCATAGTTAAAACTAGGGAACAGGAGGCAGTGATGGCCACCAACTTGGATGGCTTTAGAAGAGAATTAGACAAATTCATGGAGAACAAGGCTGTCAGTGGCTACTATCCACAACGACTACATTGTACCTTCACTGAATACCAGTTGATGGGACTCGCAAGGGAGAATGATGCTATTGAGCTCATGACCCGCTTGCAGACTTCCCACAGGTATCTAGTCAGTCATTGTGAAAACCAGACTAGGTGGGCCATTGGCCTGATCCAGCAGGCTCATCTGACATTCTCAAATAACCACCCTCCAAAAAATAACTGAAGACTGTTGGGATTCTAGATCACTTGTCTTTGTGGTTTTCAGTCTGGGTATGGTATCCAGAGGGAGATGAAACAAGGACTGTTATCTAGAGCACTCCAGGTTGGTATACACCAGGGCTAAAGGTACTTCCTTATGCCACAAAAGACCAGTAATTTTCAATCAACATTTCTAATATAATACAATTGCCAGTATCATGCAGGAAGACCTGCATGCATTTTGTTAGAAGCACATATGCTTTGAAACATGGGTTCTCGCCATTGAAATCACTGCTGAAGAAGGAGCCATAAGAATGATATGGCAGAGCCTGTTCTCCACTCCTTTCATAAATTTCCATTAGAAGACAAGAGGCCAAGAAGTTTCCTTTGTAAAGAAACACAATATAATTTGACTTCACATTCAGAAATGCAGAGAGAACGCTGGGAGGCAGGAATTTAAAATACACAATTACAATACTTAAAAAAAGATCCCTCAGTGTGTCATCCTCGGAGAACGAGGGATAATGAACATGAAATGCACATAGGAATGCTTTTACATATTGTCAATGATAAAAATGATAATCACTTCAAGACAAAGCAAAATGTCAGATGAAAGAAACCTATAGAACTTAGCCTGGGGGAACTCCAGAGGCCAATCAGATAGCATAGATACACCTGCAGGATTTGCATTTAATGAAGCCTTTACTCCTCTCTGTAATGAATGCTGAAGGCTCCCCAAGGACTTCAGCACTATTTAACAGTGCTGCATAAACTCTTTGTTAGTGGTGTGTGTGCGTGTATGCACGCACATCTGCACTCATGCATTGGGAAACACACTCATTCCTATCCCCCCCCTCTGTCCTTCAATGGGAAAGATTTGCTATACACACGCACACATGCACACCACATATAATAAGACAGCATTTCAGTATTTGTACACACAATACACACACACACACACACACACACACACACACACATCATTTCAGTATTTGGATATTGATGATGTAGAGGGCTGAGGTTCTTAGTATTCTCTCCCTCTCCCTCTCCCTCTCCCTCTCTCTCTCCCTCTCCCTCTCCCTCTCCGCATTGCTGCTGCATTGTGTGAGGGAAAGCGGGTGTTTGTGGCACCAGGTCAGTGCTAATGTTGGAAACGAAAGAAATCCAGGTGATCATTAAAGGATTTGAGAACTAATTCTTTCTCTTTCCCTTTCTGGAAATATAGCTATCTACTATTCCCCAGCCATTTACTCCAAATCACTTAAACCTCAAAACAACAACAGCTACAGCAGCTAATCAACATATTGTTATGAGTTCGGGGGAGCCAAACTCCCCTAAATTCTTGGCCCCAGTAAGTGTTACAATTTAATCAAGCATCCTGAATTGCTGGGTCCAGCAAGGGTTAAAATATAAGACAGACTAGCTTCCTCATGTGGTCTTCTTCTTTGGCGATCACTTGTAGCCAAGTAAGATTGTCTTCCATAAACACAGTTTTAACAATGAGTCCATACGTGACTGTGGAGGTCAATTCTGGATCCACACATCCTTCCACAGTGGGGACATTGGTTTCCTGGATGGAGTTGATCATGGTGTGGATTTGGTAATCGCATGGGAGACGAGCCATTAAGAGAGAACAAACTGAAAAGGTGATGAGCCATTAAGAAAGCAAAGGGAGAGGGGACTCTGTGTCAGACGGCAGGTGGCTGTTGAAGAAGTCAGGGGATTTCCCCATCCTGCTGCAACCAGCTCCCTCCCCCCAGGCAGGGGGGCGGGACTTAGGCAATTGTGGGAAGGTGGAAGACAGGGACCTTCAGTCCCCACAACTACCTCCTAGGAGCAAGATCTATCAGGATGAGTTGCTGTGTACACTACACCTGGCCTACAGTCAACAGTATTCCCTTGAATTAACTTCACTGACTCTGTGTGATTTATTCCTGACCTGCTCCTGACACAGACACGCTCTGTAGTGAAGGAATTCCACAGGTTAGATCTTCAGAAAGATCTGAAGGTCTTTAATCAAAAATCACATGAGCAAGAATTAAGCTTTTTAAAAATTTATTGCTCTTTTAATTGCAATATAGGGCACCTTTTTAATTTTCAGGGTGCTGCTTGTCTTTGTATTGTTGTAGCCAAAAAATGTTAATCTTTTCAAGTTTGTCCGCTTAGCTTTTCTCCCCCCATTACTGCATACAGCATAGCTGGTTTTCACGGTAATAGAGTAGGCTGCTTTAGAATGTTATGTCTGACTAGGAATGAGAGCCAGGTTATTAACAAGGTGGTTTATTTCACAAGTGAAAATTCAAAACCACCTATTATATCAATCCCCCCTCTGTGTTTTGATTCCTGAAGTTTTGTGGATTGAGATTTGATTATTTATGAATGTCTAATAACCAAATAGCAGCACTAAATTGATTGCCATTATGTTCACAGGCGACATTGAGATCCCCAAACTGTCCATTTCTCCATTTTTAATACAGTTGAATGACAAGCTGCTGATAAAAATAAATACTTTGTGACAGGGGAAGAAATATGACTTGAGGGTGTCGGTTCTGGAATGAATATCATGCAGGTCTTCCATCAGAGCTGTTAAAAGTGGAATGCCATTTTAAACTACACAGCTCAATAAATGGTCACTGCAGAGCTTGTGCTTATAATCAAAGTGTGTAGCCTGCAACCTCAGGCTTTGTGTACATCCAGGAGCATAGCATATATATTTCACATATTTAAAATTTGACCCACCTTAGAGTCAATATTTGACATTATGAAGACTTGGCTCTGATTTTGGATTAGTTTATGATACATTATTCTCTTCAATACATGCCCACGCCATTTTGAGTTTTCTATGTGCTTATGTAGCCAAAACCACAGCAACCATGAGCAAGAGAGGCATTTGGTAAACTTGGAGTAATACCAAGGTTTATAAAAGTACAAAAATGCTTTAGAAAAGCCCTTTAAAAAATCCAGCACATAAGTACACATTGGAAAAGAATATTGAGAGGCAGAATCCCTATTCAGACTTCAATCTCCTTGCAGACACACACGCAGGGGGAAAAATGAGAGAAAGCAGAGGAAACTTCCATCATGTAATCTGTATATAGTTTAGAGTTATAAAAGAGTGTAATGATGAAAGTCTGAAGTGGGGAAGCTTCCTCTCCTGATGGAAGCTCCCTACACAATTTTACATCCTGATTCTATATGAGTAGAGGAGGCTCCCCCTGTGTTTGTACAGGAGGAGAAAGAAACATGAATGAAGCTTGAGTTGGGGAGATATGGTTAACTAGGCGAGGGAATGATGGTGGAATCAAACGCCTTGAACAGGTGGAGGGGTGAACTGAGGTATAGATATAAAAAAGTAAAATGAGTTATCTCATTGTCTGGACAGTCCATTTCTGGTTTATACTGAGAAATTATTTTAAAATGTCCCCATGAGACAGAGCTGGCCAAAGTCATCAATAGAGAAACCAAGATTCTAGGGTATCTGAAGGTGTGTCCAAACCCAAAATAGGAAGGAGATGAAACCCACAACACAATCAAACCTCAACACAATTCAGTGATGACTAAGATTGGTCAGTGGGAATAGAATGTTGATTCAGTATGAGAGGGAAAATGGTGATGGGGAGTTAAAAGTCTGAATAGAATCACTCCCCACTGCAACTTTTTCTTTCTTTCTTTTTTTCCTTTTTGCAGGGGCCATGCATGCTTTTTTATTCAATTAGCATAATGACTTAATTATGGAACAGTTCATCATCAGCCCCAGACAGTATGGGCAGTGATCAAAGATGATAGGCACTGTAGTCCTGTGAAACCTGAAGGGTATGGCATTAATTACTCGGGGGTATAGAATTGTAGTCTGACAGCATAATTATATGCATGTCTACTCAGATGTATGCTGGTGGCTCTGTGGTCTAAACCACCAAGCCACTTGGGCTTGCTGAGCAGAAAGCTGGTACTTTGAATCCGCACAATGAGGTGAGCTTCCATTGCTCTGTCCCAGCTCCTGCCAACCTAGCAGTTCAAAAGCATACCAGTGTGAGTAGATAAATAGGTACCACTGCGGCGGGAAGGTAAATAGCTCTTCCATGCACTCTGGAATTTGTCACAGTGTCCCGTTGCACCAGAAGCAGTTTAGTTATGCTGGCCACATGATCCAGAAAGCTGTCTGCGGACAAACTCTGTCTCCCTCGGCCTGAAAGCGAAGAGGAGTGCCACACCCCATAGTCACCTTTGACTGGACTTAACCATCCAGGGGTCCCTTACCTTTACCTCAGATGTAAGCCCCACTGAGTTCAAATGGACTTATTCTCAGGTAAGTGCATATAGGATTTCAGCTTAGGTATACATATTGTATTGAAAATATGCATATGTCCTTTTTGATGAGATGTTTCCAGTGTATCACAAGAAAGCCAATGCCTTTCAAGGGCAAGTGTTTTAGCATGTTATTTTAGGATCTTAATAGCTGCACCTTTTACTATTAGGAGGCAGGTAAGAAATTTCTACTTGCTTATCTCTTACAGGATGCTCAGTTTAGAAATATAAGGGGAATTGGAAACCCTGCAAGCTGTAATGAATGACTTTGGCAGAAACCCATTGGAAATGAAAACAGAAATATATTCCACTAATCCTGTTGATTCCTGTTTCACTTCACTTGCACCTAATCTTGATAACTGGCATGAAAAAAATGTATGTGAATAATATATTTTGTAGCATACTGAGTTTCTCTAAAACTTAAGAATAAAAATAACCTTCCCCTTTTATTGGCCTACTTTAATTAATTTATCTTTCTTTGAAGTGAATGAATTGAATTCCAGATTTGCCAAGGCTTGAACACTGCTTTGGTTATCCCTCAGAACATTTACCAAACCAATGTCTAAGACCTTCTAAATATGATCAATAATTTGTTGTGTTCCTCGGTGACATATGGTTGGCAAAGAACAGAGCAGCAAGCTTTGAAGTGCATCCATGTTTGGAGAGAGAATCTTCACAGGTGCTGAAGCTGTATGGGTCTCAGATGCTCTTAAAGATCTAAGACAACAGAATATCTCTCCAAACCATTAAAGTTTGAAGAGCAAGATAACAGATGTTTATCCCTTTCATTTAATATTTTCGGCAGCTGTGTAACTTCACTGCATTGCTTTTTTCATTTCTTCTCCCCTTCTAACATTTAAAAGCTAAACTAGATTTAAGGTCAAAGCTAATGACAGACTGAACTGGTTCTGACAGCTGTTTAAATGTTTGTGACATCTGCCTCATATGCTGGAACTTGCCTCTTTCTTTTTCCTGAACTGACATGTAAAGAATGTTCCTTTTTGTCACTTATCCAGGCAGTTTTTCTCTGTGAAGATTCACAGTTAGGAAAGTTTCTACATTGTTGTGAACCTGATGTGTTGCATTAATTCATGTTCTCTTAAGTAAGAGGATATATACATTGTCTGAGGGACACAAATAAGCTTTGGCTTTTCTTTGATGTGTAAAATAAATTGATTTATTATAATACAATATTTCAGCAAACCCTGGTAACAGAGGTTGCAGGGCACCATCCCCAGGGCAGTAAAACGCCAATGAGAGATGGCTTTGTGAAGTTGTTTTGAAGGATGGAGGACTGCAAAGCTCTCTCACTCTTCTGCTGATGGGATGGAAGTTTCTGCCACTTCAAGTGTTGGTGCATCCTGGCTCAGTTAAAATGCCCAGAAAAGACAGGGCAATTCCATAGATTGTTGCCTACCTGCATTGCGTTCCCAGTCAAAGCTCCCCTCTCCCCTAGGCAGTGACTAAAGTAAGGAGTAACAAACTCAAGAATATGATGATCTGGATTAAAAATGGCCACAATTTTATTGATTACAGATGTAAGTGGAATTTTGGCTCAGGCATTGGGTGTATATCTGCCAGAGGGCTGAAACTATTTCAGGGTCATGCCAAGGATTATGGCTTCCCAAAGATGCCGATCAACTGAGGTGGCCATCCTAAGGCTGCCACTGGAAGCTCAATGGCCTGTCTGCTCCAAACTTGCTTCTGGCAGAGACTCCCACCAAAACCACCTCTAATGGGATACCCTGAATACGCCAGGACAGGCTGATGCACCACTTCTCCAAAAACTTGAAGACTAGGATTCCACCCAATGCCTTAACTATCTCTGATTGGATCATTTTAAAACCACTTTTTTGGCAGGCATTCCCACCCTGCTGGGGAAATACGCTGATGCCCTGACTCCATATTGGTAACATGAGATTACTATGTAACAATGTCACTGACAGCAGAGTAACCCAAATGACAGTGAATGCAATGTTTCCTGTCTCAGCGCTGCCCTTGCTTTGAATGGCTTTCAACACTTTTGCTCCCTTTGGGGCCAATGCTCAGAAGATCTCTCCAAAAGCAAAAACTGACACCATTTTACTTTCTGCAAGGCAAATTTGTGGGAATGTTGAGGGATGTGGGAGAGGATATATTGTTTTAGATATCCTATCCCAACTTGCGTTTACAAGCTCGATAATATCAGCAGAGCTAACATTCCCTTTTTACTTCATATGCGCAGCAGATAGTTTGCATAGACTCGCTAGAGTCATTAAAAATATTGTCCTGGTGTCTTCCCCTTTTTATCCCTCTTTCAATAAGACACTTCACAGTGTTTGGTAAAGTGTATAACGTTTACTTACAAGTAATCATCTAGTCACACAAGGATCCTAGAGGCAGGCTTAAAAGTTACTAAATAATATACATATGGTGACTTTCTCCTTTTGAGAGAAAGTCCCTCTTTTTACTTTTGGCCTAGTGCCAACGGTGCATTTTAATAATGCTGCTTTTAAACTGTCTTAGAGATCAACACGACAACTGACCAGTGACATGGAGACTCGGCATATACTACAGTTGGAAGCTCCCAACTGTAGAGTTCACTCCCAACTGTAGAGTTCCATATAAGGAAGTTGGGTTTGACTGCCCCTGTCCTTTTACATCCCACAAAATTGCCAATGGAATCACTTAGGTAAGTGTCCTAGCTCCTGCTAGCTGAAGAACTCAAACTTTGGCCACAGTTTCTACTGTATGGTACATAAGCAGGGGAAGGATCAAAGGCAAGGCAGGTGTGAGGCATGGCTAGGCAAGCTAAGACACTGATTCAACAATCAATATGCCCCCTGGATTACTATTATAAAGGAGTGAGGAGGGTATGCTTGAGCACAGCAAGCTGGGTGCATTTTTGGACAATCAAACAGGAACTCCTTTTACAGAATTTAACCTAAGCTATCTGTTTGCCTGGGCATCTCCATTCCCCATGTGATGGAGGACGAGACAGCATTGGGGTCAAACCTTGCATCTGATACTTGCTCTGTCGGCAGAGACTTGCCAGCAGCAGCTGGCGGGAGAAGATCTGACAGCATGGGAAGCAAAGTGGGGGCTTCAGGCTGACTTGATGTGTATTGAGTAAATGACAGCTGACTGGTCCCCTCCCCATGATCCAGCTCACTCCCACTGTGTCCTCTCCTAACAACTCTGAAGTCTTGCAGGGCCCAGCTCTCTGTGTCACTCCCTGGAACCATCAGTCTCCAACCCCTCAAGCTCCTCTCACCCTTTGTCCTGATCTGACCAAACCCTCTAAGATGTTTCCGTGTTTGATGATGCTTAGTAGCAAGGAATTCCTGTTTAGGTCAAGGTACATAGAATATGGCATGGGACTCTGCGGGCCCCTTCAGGTTTAAAACATACTGGAAATTAATTTATTTTTGCCTAGTGAATTCTTTGGGAATGCTAATGTACAAATGAATGTGTTAACAGCATGATGCTGTTCATTTGAGTTGCCTTCAGCAGGATTAACATAAGCAAACAGTGTCATCTGTAAATAAATTCTAGTATATTTATAGGAAATAAGATACATAAATTGTCTTGAATGGCTGCCAAAATCAGCAATTGTTAAAAGCTATATACAGAAGCACAAGCAGGGAAAAGAGCAAACTAAATTTAAATTATAGAGGAAGGTTCAGTATTGATGAAAGTCAGAAGAAAGGATGGGGCTGGTAGCTCAGGACAAACACAAGTGTTCACCTTCCAGAAGTGGTACCTAATGCATACTTACTCAAAGCTTATGCCATTCCAACTCCAAATTTGGTACCCTGGGGTTTTAGGTGATCTTTTTGTTTGCCTCTTTTTAAATAAGACTGAATAAGATATGCACTTGAGTTAATAGCATCCCATCTAATTCTATCTTCTTTCAATGATCTTCCATAAAACTACTTTAAATATTCTTTAAAGGGCAGAAAAGTGTTTCAGCTGCATGATATCTGTCACAAGGTAAGCATGATATCCTCACTAGAGGTATGTAAATAGAAAGTCATTAAAGATATACACTGTGCAATGCCCATGCTGACAATTGTGAGAAATGAGTTCATATATTCATGAAAAGCATCCCCAAAGCTAGAAGCCCCTTAGTTGGTTTTATTCAGGATAATATAAAACTGTAGCGTGCCATTTCCCATGTTCTGTTCTGTGTATATGTCAATAAGGCAGCAGTTTTCATTTTACTCATGTCATGTCAAATTGCATATGTCACTTTGTTGATTGAAGCATATTGGGAAAATTATTTATTGTAGGCTTGTACGTATACTCTTATATAGGAGGTAATGCATGTAAATGAGGATGTGTTTTCACCGACAATAGCACTCTAAGCTAAGACATGCCAGGGAAGTGGAATTAAATACTTTGTGACATTGCTAAGTGTCAGAAAGGAAGAAGATAAATTACACCATGTTGAACCTAAAAGAATAAACAGTCTCAATATCAGCAGCAGTTTCTGGGGTGTGCGCTGTTCTTGTTTTAAAACTCAAGCAGAATGTATATAGTATAATTCAATGCACTTAAAGACACAGGGAAATAATCATAGCTCTGCCAGGTTTATGTGAGTGAAATAGAAAAAGAAATCCTTTGACATTAAACCAATCTTTCTCACGAATTAGCCTTTTTAGGTTCATAAGCACTATAGTAGAAATAATGCTATTTCCCTTTAAAGAAATTGAAATTCAGGAGACTGTCAATGCTGGACAGTTAAAATTGCTCCTAGAGCGAATAAGGCATTCCATGAATCCTCCATCTGTTGTGTCACAACATGGATAGTTTCAGTTCTCCTTTCTTCTCTTGATAAGAAGTGGTAAATCCCACTGAGAACTACGTCTTGTTCCCATATATCCTGCTGTCAGTGACATTTCAGTATCATGCTACCCGAGCTTGTAGGTTTGAAAGCTCAGTATTTACTATGACTTCTCCTTTTTATTGCTTGACAGAAAGTTTGAACTTCAGTTGCACTGTGAAAACAAATGTATTGAGTTTATATAGAGCATCACTCCAGGTTTTATTTTTTTATTTTTTTTTCAAAAAAATGAAATTAAAAACAAACAAAAGTCTGTTACCATCTTACACATTCATAATACACATTTCTGTAGCACTTTGCAATGTGCAAAGAGTTTTACAATATTCATATTACGTCCCACATTAACCTTATAAAAACATGCCTATGGAGCTTCTTATATCCATATCCACGTTCTGTTCTCTGTTTTGCCTTTCATTTGTCAAAACAAAGCCTCCAGAAAGATTCAGAGGGAAGGACTTTGCTATGAAGAATGTTTCTCTGTGTTTTCAATATGAAGCCAATGTGAGGCCATGGAAAGCACAAGAGTCCCCAAAATGCTTTCTCTCATTCTGGTACTGAAAAATCAAGGGCACACAATTCTGAAGCTATGGAAGATCCTCTTTCCTGGAAAATACTCTTCCATGTTTTCATCCTTCAATCAACCATTTGAACTGGTCAAGTGATCTGACAATGCCTATATACAGTCTGGCACATGCATACAATCAGAAATGATATAGGAATAATAATGACACCACTAAAAATACTTACTTTTGACAGAATACACAGGCCTGGAAAGTAGCTTAGGGAAATACTCTAGCTCTGAATATTATGGGTTAGTGGTGGCTGTGTTCAGTTGTATATAAGTCCTGTTTATCATAAGAAGGCTTCTTTCCACAGAAATATGATTAGAACTTCACCACTGCAAAGACAATATTTAAATATAATCAAGGATGAGAAAAGATCCCAAAATCTTTTAAAATGAAAACATAATCATGATAATTTTCATTTTGGTAACACAGCAACAGATTCTAATCCTTGTGTGGGGGGGATTCTTTTCTTTTTAGTGTACTTTGTAAATTGCTTGTTTAATCACTTGCAGCCATGCTCCCTTTAAATGAATATAGCCTGGTGAAAAGGTCAGAAACATTAAAATCATGCCTGGTTAAGAGCCCGTTCCAAAAAAGATGCACAGACAACTTCTGCACATTTGGATGTTCTCATACAGTTGAGTGTAGATGGCAGCTCTGGGCTAGGGTTGTGAGGGCAGAAGTTTGCTACCACAAACTGCCCCCCCCCCACCTTTGTACATTACAATCTGGCTACACAAACAGGGCTATTGTATGCACTTCAGTCAACAGATTGCAGAAAAATGATAAAACGAGAGCACTGAAACTGGTGTGATTTTCTTAATTGCTTTTCAGAAACTGAGAAGACTTTAAAGCAGGCAAATTTGTACTTTTCATTGTTTCCAGGTTACATATGCATATTTCAGACCTTTAAAATCCACATTTGAGTTGTCACACCCTTTTATCTCCTCCCAGAAGACCACAATACATGCAGCAGATATGCATAATGTTTGTAAATGGAGTAGTGCTTTTGCCTTTTTGGGAAACATCTTTGTTTTTGTTTTTGTGTCTATTTCTTTTGTTACCTGCAGCTGTTTCATCAGCCATCTGTTCTTTGAAACATCTTTTTTCCCTTTTCATCCCATGCTAATCTGTGTTAACTCTCTAAGTATGCCTGTAACAGATAGTGCTGAACATATGCTTAATACCTTCTTTTTAATTTCCGCTGTCTCCCCTATAGCATGCTAAGTCATGTTGACTACAACCCAGAAGTTTCTTTAGGCACACTCCAAGGATTGGACATGCCCAGTGAGAATATTGGCATTTCCACCTTGCTTTGAATGACAACCTCATACTTTCTTGTAAATGAGAGGGATTTTTTGTAATTCTGCTGAGGTTCAAAGGCATTTTTTCATAGGGAGATGCTGCTGCTGCTGCTTGGAAAAGCTTGTCAAAAGCCCCTCTAGGCGTGTGGATTTAGCCACATGGTTCTCTGCAGGTGGACTGTAGCCTAGAGTTAATATTGACAGTGAGGGATTAGAACTGCTATAAAATATGTAGGCAGGCCACGTATCAGAGAAAGGAGGATCTAACTACATGCTATTCATATGCATATACAATGGAGCCCAGTGCCATTTTCTAATAATAAAAAGAGCAGCTAGAGGAGCAATTTCTTTTTTTTTTTAATAAAGATTTTATTATTTTCCATATGCATAAATAAAAACAAAACATACACAAATACAGTAAAAATACAAAGTACAATAAACAATAAACAAATCAAACAAAAACACAATAAACATAAGAAAAACATATACAAACCTGTCTAAACACTTATCTTTATCTCATTCTTATTTTATCTTCTAGGCATAGAGGACTTCCCCCACACCCTCCACTGCATTGTTAATCTAAATATACTTTAGGTAGTTATATATCTTCTTTCATAACTATTAACCATCTTATTTGTCCTTAGATTGCTTTGCTAAAAACATAGTTCTTAATCTATTCTCAAAATCTTCAGACATTCTTATTTGTATCTTATACTATAAAATTCTTACCAAAACTTTAACTTAAATTTGTCAAGCTAAAGCCTGTTCAACAGCTAATTCTGCTCAGATATTCAATTTTACACCATTAACTAAGTAGTCCTTAAATTTCTTCCAATCCTTCGACACCTTCTCCTCCCTCTGGTCTCGGATTCTCGCGGTCAGTTCAGCAAGCTCCATAAAGTCCATTAACTTCATCTGCCATTCTTCCACCGTTGGAATCTCTTCACCCTTCCAATTTCTTGCCAATAAAATTCTAGCTGCTGTTGTGGCATACATAAAAAATACTCTATCTTGACTGGGTATCTGTTCGTTGGTCATGCTCAAAAGGAAAGCCTCTGGTTTCTTACTAAAGGTAATTTTCATCACCTTTTTAAGTTCATTGTAAATCTTATCCCAGAAGGCTTTAACCCTTGGGCATGTCCACCACATATGATAAAAGGTACCTTCCACTGATTTACATTTCCAGCACATATTGGTCAATGACGGGTTCATCTTAGCAATCTTAACTGGTGTTAAATACCATCTATAAATCATTTTCATAATGTTTTCTCTTAAATTATTACAAGCTGTAAATTTGATACCTTCCTTCCACAATCTTTCCCAGTCCTCCAACATGATGTTGTGTCCCACATCTTTTGCCCAATCTATCATTGTTGATTTAACCAGTTCGTCTTTCGTATGCCACTCTAGCAACAAATTATACATTTTGGAAAGGTTTTTTGAGTTCGATTCAATTAGCTCTGTTTCCAGTTTTGATTTTTCAACTTGAAAACCAATCTTCTTGTCTGCTTTAAAAATCTCATAAATTTGGTGATATTGCAGCCAGTCGGTGACCTCGCTTTTTACCTGGTCGTAACCTTTCAATTTAAACACTTCACCTTCCTGCTGCAATATATCTGCATATCTTAACCATTTTGCAGACATATTAGGTCTCTTATACTAGAGGAGCAATTTCAACTGGGACATTAGGTGAATGGCTGCTTAATAATTTGCCCAGCGGCTCTTTTTCCAAACACACTCAAAGAAACCCAAGTTTGAAGGGATCTTAGAAGTCATCTAGTCCAGGGGTGGCCAACTCCCAAGAGACTGTGATCTACTCACAGAGTTAGAAACTGGCAGTGATCTACCCCCTTTTTCAGGGTTCAGGTCAAAGTTGAGCTTTTTCAGGGAGGAGGTAAAATGTTGAGCTTTTTTTTAGGGGAGCCACAGTTGTTCAGTTTCTTTGGGGAGAGCCAATGATCTACCAGTCCAGTGATCTGCCGATAGATCACGATCTACCTGTTGGACATGCCTGATCTAGTCCAACCTTATCTAGTCATCTACCTCCACAGTTAGAAGACCGGTTGCTGGAAACCACAGGAAGAGAGAGTGCTGTTGCACACAGGGGCTGCTTGTGGGCTTCTCCAAGGCTATAGAGATAGGAAGCTGCCTTATACAAAGCCAGATCAGATCATTGGTCCATTTAGTTCTTTTTTGTCTCCACTGACTTCAGTAGCTCTCTGTGACAGGCATCTCTTCCAGTTCTACCGGGAGATGCAAGGAGCCTTCAGCATGCGAAGCATATGCTCTAGCACTCAGTTACAAGTCCTTCCCAAGGTGACCACTGCAAAGACAGGATTCTGGACTAGATAGGTCACTGGCCTCATCCAGCAAACTCTTCATTATTATTATTATTATTAATTAATTAATTAATTAATTAAATTAGTATACCACACTTCATCCATAAATAACAGGATGGTTCACAAGATAAAAATACAAACTATATAATCAAAACATGAACAAATAAATATCAATAACCCCCTCTCCCAAACACATTTAAAAGAGTATAGGATGTTAATCAGCCAAGGGCCAGGTTGAAGAGGAACAATTTCACCTGGCACCTAAAAGAGTATATTGAAGGCACTCTTCTTATGTACTGATCAGCAAAGAATCTGCAGTGCATCCTTCACAACCACTGCTTAAGTCTTCTCAATAAAAGGGAGTCTCAACCACTGCTTGAGTCTTCTCAATAAAAGGGAGTCTCAAGGCAGTCTAAAAGAATATTGCTGAACAGCTTTTACTGTTGTTGTTGTTGTTGTTTTATTTGTACCCCGCCCATCTGGCTAGGTCCCCCAAGCCACTCTGGGCGGCTTCCAACAAATATTAAAATACATTAAAATGTCACAGATTAAAAACATCCCTAAACAGGGCTGCCTTCAGGTATTTTCTGAATGTCAAATAGTTGCTTATCTCTTTCACCTCTGATGGGAGGGTGTTCCACCGGATGGGTGCCACTACTGAGAAGGCCCTCTGCCTGGTTCCCTGTAGCTTTGCTTCTCGCAGTGAGGGAACTTCCAGAAGGCCCTCGGCGTTGGATCTCAGTGTCTGGGCTGAACGATGAGGGTGGAGACGCTCCTTCAGGTATACAGGACCAAGGTTGTTTAGGGAGTTTCTTTTAATGCTTAGCCAAAAAAATTGCTTCCCCGGAATTTCTACCTCTTGGATCTAGTCCTGCTTCTTTGCAGCAACTGAGAGCAGAACTACACTACCATCTGTGTGGAAGCCATACTTGAAGGCCATTGTCTCAAAAATCCCTCATTTTATATGGTTTCCAAATACAGTAATTGCCCTCTAATCGTATAATAAGATTTGCGCTCCGGAAGGCTAAAAGTCTTTTGGGGTTCTATGCTACCTCACTAGAGAGTGGAGGGGAGATATTATGGGAAGTGGGTGAGTGTGCAACAACCCTCCACCAGGAAGTGGCAACCTTTAGCCAGTCCCCACTTGTTTGCCTTTCAATCAGTCCAGGGTGTGCCATTGCCTGTGGCAGTTTCCTATTATTTGGTCTCAGTGATGCCCTTGTAGAACTTAGTAGAGGAGGAGGATAGGGACAAAATGAGACTGAGTTGCTTCTACTAATTATTGGTGCTAGACCCACCCACTTTTGATCCCCTTGTCTTCCACCTTACTATTCCCAATGGCCACCAGCCACCATTGGACAACTGCATATATGATAATGCAAAGATCATTGGGCGAGAGGACCAGCTATAGCCCAAAGAATAACTGCAGGGAAACAAAGCAATTTCTGATGTAAATCATCATCCAAAAGTGCCCTTCTACCATTTCTCTGCTTTCATGTCTTATGTTGTCTGCTCCAGATTTATTTTCCATCTTATTCCAGTCCCTGAAATCAATGGCAAGTATTGCTCTCCAGTATCAATTCAGACAATCATTTCTGCAGAGACTATTTCCCCCAAAATGTTAAAAACTGAATAGTTATGATTAAACCTTTTTAAAAAAATTATTAGCCATCCACCTGCCATAGTTAATTGGGACCAAGTAATAGCAACAAGAGATTTTTAACCAATAAAATATGAAGGACATGGCAGTTCCTGTGTGATTATTGCACATCTCAGTGGTTTTATTGTGGCAAGAAGCCAAAGAGCTATAAGCATTCAAAAAATTCAATAATCACTCCACAATACTTTGATCTCAATGACTTGATTGCTAGTTTGAATTGTATCTCATAATTTGGAATAAAGATAAAAGACAAATCTTCATATAAATCAGGGCTAGAGAACCTGTGCCCCCCTAGACATTGCTGGACTATAACCACATAGCCTAACCCCAACCATGGCCATGTTGCCTTGGGCTGATGTGAGTTTTCTCTATGAAAACGACTTGATTGAAAGAGAGTTTTGTACAATACAATAAATGGGATGTGTGATACTGTCCTCTGACATGCTGAAATCCATTTTGTTGTTTCTCCTTAGGTTTAATTATTGTTGGTGTTTTGTAATGATGATAATAAATTGCAATCATGAAACCATAGCACACCTAATAAATTTCATTATAAAGGAACATGAGATGTTGAGAATTTTAGCTTATAGCTGCAGTTCCACAGCTGTCCCAAGCAACAGAGTTGAATAGGGCCATATTTACAAGGAAAGCCTTTTTTCCATAATAATTTTTGATACAGCCACACTCTCAACACTGCTCAAATTGAATTGTCAGCTCCTTTGTATTCCTTCTTTCATGATCAAAAATAGCTTGTTATCTTAACCATGATTTCTGTTGGGTATCTGCAGAAAACCCAATAAACATACATGAGTATCCCACATATATGGACTCAGCTTTCTGCCTCCATCTACAGACATATAAGACTTATTTATAAGGCATCCTTGAATGTATGCTTGCAGTAAACTATGTCCAAAATACTCCTGATAAATAAATGGAGTCATTATAGCTAAGTGCTAATTAGTGTGCATCGTAATTAACTGTCACCTAATGAATTTGCTTAAAGATGTCTCCTTAAAAAGTCAATTAAATGCTTGAACAGGCCTTTCTGTGTTTAATAAAACTAATAAGAATGATTAATTTATTTTTCATGTCTGTTTTCCAGTAATATCCAAGCTGTTGTTTTTAATCTACTTTATTAAACATCTGCAATTAATAAGTGTTATTATCTCAGTTGAGTTTTCATTCAGTGAAATGCAATCAAAGTTCTTTTCGGTCATATTTCATCATGTAGCTTAGGTAGCTTCATTGAAATGGCAAACGTAGCAGAAGAATTCAGTTCCTTCCCTGTATCATGAAGACAGGGAAGGGACACATTTGCCACACCCTCCTCCCCTGTACAAAGAGGAGAGATGGACTCACCCACAGGAGTAATGTGGACAACCACATGGGGCAATTTGCCCTATAGGGGAGATGTAATATGATAATATGCAAAAATTATAAAGTCCATAAAAAACAGGTCCAATAATCAACAAGCACATTAACAGCTTCATCATAAAGCAAAGAAAGTATAATGAAAATGAGGACAACAACTAGAATTTCCAATTTAACCAAATCCCTGGAAAAAGAAAGGGCATTCAATTGACTGAACAACCAAGTTATCTTCACAACAGTTTCCATCCCTTCTCTCACCTGGGGCAGCTCACTCTCACATACACCTGATGCTAACACAAAGAGTCCCCCATTCTGTGTCAGCAGCCTCACACTTTGTGGCTTTTGAGAAACTTCACCAATTTCACACCTATTCTCTTGTTGCAACCCTCCAGGCTTCTTTCAAAGGTGACCTGTGGAGAAGGGCATCAGGTGATGATCTCTGGGTCCAGGCAGTTTCAAATGGAGAAAGTTGGTCCTTGCTGCCACTTTTCATGCCTTCTACTTCATTACAGCTTTATAGACAAGAGGCTTGCTACAGTTTGATTTCTATTCCTTTCCCATTTGCTAATCTATCCACTCAGTGAATGTCGGGTAAGAAAACAAAGCTGAAAGGCATTCTCCCTAGCATTGCAATGATCCGGGTGCAAAATAGATCAAAGTAGGTTCGGTCATTTCAGACTAGAAGCTTTGTGTTTTATTTAATCTTGTAATGAGCCATGCATAATGATAGCGCTGTTCAGTACTCACCTCTTATACCGAACACATTGCATGGTATTCGTGATAAATAGTAATTGGTATGCCAGTTAATTCTGCTCCCCACCTCCCTACCCACATCCACCCATAAACTGGTTTTGGATAATGGTTACTTTCTGCATGGTTACTTTCTACAGTGGTAGGTGTTCATCATTCACTCCTAGGAGCTAACCTGAGCTGACATGGGAACAGCTGTGGATTTTAAAAAGTGAATGACATTAACAGACTCTTGAATTCGGACGGAGAAATAAGCTTTCTGGCTGCAATGAGATGGCAGGCAGAGTGCTGATAAACAGCGCTCAAGTAAGATTAGTGGCACATGTGGGTGTGAAGGTCTTTGGTCTAAACAAAAGGGAGGCTGCATTGAACAGAGTGAATAACAACAAGTTTGCCCATCACTGTATTCCTTCATCCATAATGCTAACAGTGTAAGGATGCGGAAAGGCTAATTAAGTCAAGGCACTGTCTCCAGGAATTTCCTTTAGATCGCCGAGGTTGAGGTTTGCCCTTCATTATACAGTTTAACACTTCAAGGATTTATCTTTCCCATATCCAAGCTATACTAAGCCTCACTAAATATACCACTTGGGAAGAAAATACAAGTTGCCCTTTAAAGCCGATATTTTCATGATTTATTTCAGCCATATTTTTTTTTTAAAAAAAGAAATCTACAGTGCAACAGTATAATTATTTAATCTGATTTTATCAGCTGGAGTAGATGCAAAGCTGTAAGAGCACTGAAATTCAAGGAACTTGTGTATTTAGGAGCAAGTCCCATTAGGCTTTAAGAGACAACCAGTTTTCTAGTAAATTCATTTAAGACACTAGCCTTAGCTTCAGTCTGCAATTCTGGCTCTTGGAATTCCTATGGCTGCCTGAAATTCACTTTGGTAAATTAGTAAATTAGGAATGATACCACAACTCTCATCATCTCTGACCATTGACCAGGCTGGCTGGGGCTGATTAAACTTGTAGTGCAGAAACATCTGGAAGGCACCATGTTGACTGCTCCTTGTCTATATTTAGTAGTAGTAGTAGTAGTAGTAGTAGTAGTAGTAGTAGTATACCACCCTTCATCAGAAGATCACAGGGTGGTTCACAACATAAAAATGCAAAAAACAAAAACAAAAAATGCAATAACTCCCACCCATACACACTACTGAATGTCTATCAGCCAAATGCCTGGTCGATGAGGAACATTTTTGTCTGGCACCTAAATATATGTAATTAAGGTGTTTAGTTAATTTTGGCATACACCATCCAGGAGGGCTCAGGTAACAGTATGCCCATTAAACTCTATATATGGGTAACATGAGAATACACCTTGGGTGTCTGAGACCCATGCATTACAGACAGACAGAGAGAGGGGGGAGATTAAAATGGATGCCACACAGTCTCTTCCTTGGAAGAAGTTGGCGTGTCTTTTCCAGCCAGGGATTTTAGACTCAGTCAACTGAGTCACCAGCAGAAAACAAAGATGACACATCATGGATCTATGGGTGTCCTCCCCTTCATCACAGGCTCCCTTCCTTCTTTTCCAAAGTAAGGTGTTCATTTCATTCTATCCAGCCCTGGGGGACAATGGATGCATGATGGAAGGTTCATGGCTTCATTCACGAGAGTTTAAAGAGGAGGAGAGCTCACAAAGTTCAGCACCCCTAGTACTCATACCATCACTAGGTTCTCATGCCACCCCTACATTCTCATACCATCACTAGGTGCAGATGCTATGGGGTTTCTATGGTGCAGGCAAAAGAGTTTACCCTTTTCCCGAATGCTGTTATTGTTTCTTCTCTCTCTTTTTCTCTGATTTATTAATTTAAATCCCGCCTTTCTCCCAGTACACGACCCAGTGTGCCTCACAACATAAATTAAAGTACTGTAGATGCAGCTAAAAATGCAATCAAAAATTAAATAAATAACCCTATTAAAAACACCACTGAAAACAGTTTAAAGCACACATAGACAAACAAAAAGCACAACAACCACCCTCAGTAAACCCTCATGCACAGTAGCCAAAGGCTTTCAGAACAAATAGAACTCTTCAGCCTACCCTCCCATGGAAAGGAGTTCCAATATCTGGAAACATTCACCAAAAGTGTTCTCTCTCATGTCCTTATCAAACATGCTTGTGAAGACGGTGGGACTGAGAGAAAGGACTACCCCAAACTGAAGCAGGCTCATATAGGGAGATACAGTCTTTCAGACAGCCTAGACCCAAGCCATATAGGGCTTTCTATGTCATAACCATCTATCTATCTATCTATCATCTCCCACCTTTTGTATATAAGAACAGCTTATGCTCTTGACACACATTGCTCTCTATTTTGCTTATGATTACTATGATATCCAGATAATTATATGCATAAACTTTTATTGCGCTAGCCAAAGGTCATGGATAATTATAGGAAAGCAGTGAACACTTTTGATTTTCCTTGACTGGAACTAAAATGTTATCTATTTTTTCTACAATGAATACATATTCTAATTGGATCAGTGTTATCTCTCTCTCCCCCCCCCCCCATATCTGACTAAATGTGAAATTGTTCTTAGAATTATTACTAATGGAAACTTTAAAAACAATGCTTTTTTCTGGCAGTTCTAACATAGTGCTTTTGGATTGTTTGTTAGTGGTTCCCCCCCCCCATCAAAAATAACTTATAAGGACAATAATGGAGAGTGTGACTTGACAATAATGGGATTGTTTTTTTCTGGGCAGTTGATACTAGCAAAGGTAATTCACTTTTCAAAGTAATCCTCCAAAAGCTAGGTTGGGTATCTAATCTTTTGCTTGCAGAGGACGGGAAATGCACTGGTGGTTTCAATCATGAAAGAACAGAAAGAACAAAATTTCTATTTACCTTTTGCAGAGGGATGTCTGGTCAACTCAGTGCTTTAAAAATATACCCTCTTGGGATTATTTCCTCTGCCCCCCCTTCATAGCTGCTTCAAACAGTCTGTTTGTACAATACCAGTTTTTCAACAAGGTACCTCTTTATAAAACAGAGGTGTTAATAGCAGTAGTTTGAGATGAGTGACTACCAAATGGCTTGCATTTTGAATGGTGTCAGTTGCTCTACTTAGATTCCAAGGAATCTTCAGAGAACCTCCTAGTGAGCTCTTGCTGCTGATCCTGTCATCATTACATCCCATCCTGTTTTGTTTATTTGTTCAATGTACTGTTAATCCCAGCCTATCACAATCTTTCTCCCCTTCTCCCTATAACTCATCACTGATGGTTCATTCCATATCAAGTGAGCCAACTTTTTGACCTGATGTCATCCAATTTTCTTAATATTTTATACACTTGATGAATGATCAAAACTCAGTTTAAATCTTTTTTTTTAAAAAAAAAAAAAAGATCTCATCTCATTTGAAATTTCAAAAAATTGACCATTTTGGCCATGCTGGACTACACAACAATCTTGAATGCTCAAGGTGAATACTGCACATCAAAACCAAAAACATCAACCTCTTCAGAACTTCTTGGGCTTTAAATGATACATCACATGGTGGATTGCTTTAAATTTTAGATTTAAGATACAAAATTTCAATTTTGTAAAAAGTGATTAAATTTTTTAAATGAGATCGAAAATTACCAAACAAAAGTGTTTTGGTTACTTAACATTTCTAACAGCCACCTGCAAAAGTCAGGTACTGCTTGAGGTTCCTGGCCATCTGCCACTACTCAAGGTTCTGATTATCTGTGTTACACCTACACTGTGTGTTGGACCTGTTCTAAGAGGTGTTCCCATACCCCGAGAGCATCCATGATGGCTAACAGCTCCTCCTCACATACCGTGTATTTCCACTTCTCTGGAAGCAGCTTCCTGGAGTGGAATGCACACAGCCTCATTTCCCCTCCCTCCATGAGCTTGCAACAGTATGGGTCCCACTACCATACCGTTTACACCAGTATACCAATGGTGGAACTCTTCCAGTGGCAGAGTTAATCAGAAACAGGCAGGTTGGGTTGGTGGTTCTCCTCTGTCCCATCAAGCCCCCCCTTAGCACAGCCTTTTGGGGTGAGGGTTGTCTTGGTCTGCCCAACAGAAGTTTATCACTAAAATATAACCAATATTTTAACCTGATCTTTTCAACTCATTGTAGTTGGGATGAAATGGACGCAAATTTCATAGACCATTAGGTTATTATTACAAATATTTCAGTTTGAAATTTAGTCTGCTGTTTAAAGTGTATCAATATGAACATGGCAAACATGAAAGCTATGCCCCCAAAATGCTGAAAACCTCTTGATACACAGTGACTGACTCCTATTTTTCATCCTCTCATGCAGCTGAGTCACTGTTCCCTTCTCCAATGAGTTTGTCTAGTTGTTTGCAAGAATAGATTACTGACTTCATCGCTCTTATTTGTTTTCACTTGGGAACCACCAGTTTAAATTGACTGAAAGGGAACAATTATAAGTCAGAGATCCAAGGGGAATTTTCTTTGTGCCTGCCCAGCCACCCCCATCCGTGTTTTTTAATCACGAAAGTTAACTTTTAAATGCCTTGTGTAGGTTGGCTGGAAAGAAAAAGAGAAACAGAGCAGCAGGTGCTCTAGTCAAAACCAAACGCATTGGGAAATTCACAGTTATAAGCAGCAGAAAACCCAGTTTCCAAATAATTGTTCTCCAGAAGTCATAAATAGCAGCTGTCATCCAGAGTGTAGGTGGACTTAACAGTGCAGGCTAGCCCATCGGGATGAATTAGACACTGCCCACCATTCTGAGTGCAGCACCACCTGCCTGCCTTCTTACAACTAGTCTGGTCTTCTGCCTGTCATTGGCTTTGGATTCATCTACTGTTGATCTCCCTGACTTCTGCCCTACCACTCCCAATGAGCAATAGACACTGCTGCTTACTCAGGGAAGTCTGAAGCTACTGGATTGTTCTCTCAAGGCAATACATAGAAATCTGAGACAACTGATATTCCGGAAGAAGAGCAGGTCAAGGCTTTATTATTATTATTATTTTGGACTAATGGGCCAAATAATCAAGTCTCCAGGAATATATTGTGGATATATTATGGTTTACATATTGTTGTTTTATTATTGATATTGATGTTGCTGATATTTTACTGTTATCTTGTGTTTTGTGATTTGCAATACATTTTATTTATTTTAATGTAAACTGTTTTGAGTTTACTTGGATAAAAAAGTGGTATGTAAACTCTAATAATAGTAATAATAATAATAACATTAATAAATGCCCAAATATCCATAGTCCTTCATACCATTGCAAAAGAAGGGATCTCTTTGGTGAGATGCTTTTTATCTAGCCACTACTGTTTCTGATCCCTGCAGTGCTTGAAAGGCTTTCAGGGATGTTTTCAGGGTTGCAGGAAAAGCCGAGACCCTTTGTTACCTTACACTGGATTAAGGGTTAAATATTTCCTTCATTCTAGCAGTGTGCATCCCATTCTCAGCTGAAAAAGCATGTTGAGCTGACCCGATTGTAGTGTCCTCCTTTCCCCCCATTCTGGACCTTGTGACCTTGATTCATAAGAAGAAAATATGTTTTGAGCACAGTAATCACACAGAACAGTGGGGGATCATTTAGCCTACTTATGCACAGACTGGGGAGAAGAATTGTTTTCATCTAGGCACTTACCGCAAGACTCAGATGGACAAATCTCACTTCGTAGTGGATAGTTTTAAAATCTCACTAAAGCCCACATGTGACATGATCCCTTAGGTCAAGGGAATGATTGAAGCAACTTTAGCAATGCAAGCACTTAAGAGCCATGCTGGATCATGTCCTAATTGTAACTGAAATGTGGCAGGTGTTTGAGAAAGATGCTCATGGTTAATATCCCAAGAGTGGAGCTGGCCGGCTCTACATTCTCACTTGGCACTGAAATGTCACATGGATCCTCTCAAGCGTCAGCTCTTGGAGTACTCGGATGCTAATTAGATTAAATCTATGAGTGAAATCTCCAGCCATCAAATGTTTACAATATAACCCAGGGCAAGTGAAAGTTCTTTACATTTCTTCTACCAAGCAGCCCAGCTGACATGAGCAAAATTAAAATGGGAGAGTGCAACCAGTTCCATGTAAACACATAGACAGAAGGAATGTTGAACAAGACAAATGAAATCAAGATGGCTAGCTGTAGCTGTTAGGATGCTTAAGTTAAATCTGTAAGACCTGAGAAAATAGTTAATTAGAGCCAAAAGAGAGAGAGCAAAGTTCCAATTTTATCCAGTTAATTAATTTCCAGCAGTCTCCTTGGATCTAAGAGGTTTAAGTATTAAAGTTAGGAAGGGGAAAGAATACCACCAGCTACTTCATAGTGACGGCGTCACCTTCTAAAGAACAACCTGAGACTATAGCATTTGCTATTAATTGTGAAACCAAGCCAAGTCTATTGCACTCAGGCAGTTGTCAGAGAAAATTAACACAACAAACTTTTAGGTTCATTTGAAATGAATTAAACTTATGTTCCTGTGCTGCTGTAAATCTTAGTGTGACTGAGAATCAATTATTTAATTTAGATGAATACCTAGCTAGAACTCAGAATAGGGCACGATATTTCCTTACCTAATTTTCTGCCGAAACTTGTCTGCAAAGAGGTATATCTTACTGTTATCAAAAAGGCTAACTTCCTCCGGTAGAAACTTCTGGAGGAAAGAGTCCATGTACAAATGCTTCCCACCTTAGATATGCGGCTTAGGACCCTCGTACTTAAGGGACCGCCTCTCCTGGTATGTCCCATGTAGGACCTTAAGGTCCTCAAATAATAATCTTTTGGAGGTCCCGAGCAACAAAGACGCTAGGTTGGCCTCAACTAGGGCCAGGGCCTTCTCAATATTGGCCCCGACTTGGTGGAACAGCCAATCACAAGAGACCAGGGCCCTGCAGGATTTGGCATCTTTCCGCAGGGCCTGCAAGACGGAGCTGTTCCACCTGGCCTTTGGGTTGGTTTCTGTTTAATATTTATGCTTCATCTTTTATTGGTGGGTTATTTTGAAATTGAGACCTGCAGTTTTAATTGAATTTTTAAATTTGTATTTTAATCTGTTATTTTAAATTGATCGTTTTTATGGTTTTTTGCTGTGATTTTAATTGATGTTAGCCGCCCTGAGCCCGGTTTTCTGGCTGGGAAGGGCGGGGTATAAATAAAATTATTATTATTATTATTATTATTATTATTATTATTATTATTATTATATGAATGCTGATAGTGAGAGAAAGTGAAGATTATCAGGAACAGAGCTTTTCTAAATACTTCACCCATTTACGTAACTATTGTGTGTACTAGGTGTGAGGTGAATGGAGTGAGTGCTGGGTAGGGATGAGGCAGAAATTCAGTTCAGTTCATATTAAAGGGAAATCTACCTAATTCATGGGACAGCAGGTGGCGCTGTGGTCTAAACCAATGAGCCTAGGGCTTGCCGATCAGAAGGTCAGCGGTTTGAATCCCCGCGATGGGGTGAGCTCCTGTTGCTCAGTCCCTACTCCTGTCAACCTAGCAGTTCGAAAGCATGTCAAAAGTGCAAGTAGATAAATAGGTACCGCTCCGGTGGAAAGGTAAATGGTGCTTCCGTGCTCTGCTCTGGTTCGCCAGAAGCGGCTTATTAATGCTGGCCACATGACCCGGAAGCTGTATGCCGGCTCCCTTGGCCAGTAAAGCAAGATGAGCGCCACAACCCCAGAGTCGTTCGCGACTGGACCTAACGTTCAGGGGTCCCTTTAACTTTACCTTACCTAATTCACACTTTGTGAAACAACTTGCAATATAGCCATCCTTTGAAATTCTCTTAATTTTGCAATGCACTTCTCCAGTCAAGTGATGCGTACAGAAATGCATATACTAACATGTGCATAATAGTGCATATATTTGTGAAAATAGCATACAAAAATGCATTCCTTTATGAAAAATTCTTTTGCAAAAAATGTGTATATTAGGAAAGCTGCATATAAGCATTTATATTAGGAGAAATACACACTAAATGTTCCAGTTACAGGTAGGTAGTCGTGTTGGTCTGCCATAGTCAAAACAAAATAAAGAATAAAAAAATTCTTCCAGTAGCACCTTAGAGACCAACTAAGTTTGTTCTTGGTATGAGCTTTCGTGTGCATGCACACTTCTTCACATACACTGAAACAGAAGTCACCAGACCCTTATATATAGTGAGAGAGTGGGGAGGGGTATTACTCAGAAGGGTGGTGGGAATGGGTGATTGGCTGATAGGTGTGGTGAATTTTCAAGAGAGCTTTTTTAAAAACAAAAACAGAAAAGTGAGAAATGGAGGAAAACCAAAATTGATAGATTCACCCATCCCTAGTGGTAGGAGGAATATCCTAACTAATCTGGATTCCACCTAATTAACTATGATTAAAGAAGCCTGTATTAAAGTGACATAGGAAAGAGAATGACACTGGAACCAAGCAGATTATGCACACAAACAAAGGCACATACAGAAGTTAATAAAAGGACAAGAATGAAAAGCCTACCAGCATTTTTACTGAAAAGTTGCTTGCGCCACATTTTTCTGTGAAATATGTCAGTATCAACCCCATTGTACATATAAGAGTCTGAGGGCCAAACTAGGCATGGCATTTGCCCTGATGTACTTGATAGTGTGGGCAACAGGAGCCATATTAAAACTATGATGCTGTATATTAGATTATAGGGCAATGTCAAGTTTCATAATTTTACTCCAAGCTGGTGCAAATATTCAGAGGTACAGTACAGCTTTTTGAAATGCAGTGGGTACATGTGATTTAGCAGCCTGTCTTATGCAAAATTAAAAGCAATGGCATCACAAAAAGAAAATCAGTTCTTCCGTTAGTTAACACTGACTACTAATTAATGATTTCACAACCTTGCAAAAATCCTGAATATTTCAATGTCTATGTCATTCTGATCCAGGTGTAGTACGGCAAGGTATAATTCAAAATCATTAAAGCAAATTGCTAACACAATATGATGACAGCCAAAAAGCAGTTGGAGAAATGTTACATTATTTCAACTACCACAGCTGAAAAGCTTGATTTTAAAAATCCCTAAAATGTTAATTGTAGGGTTTCACAGCAGACAAGAAAACCTTCAAAGAAAATGGCTAAGTGGGAAACATGGCTTTCCTAGATTTCAGATGGATTTTTTTTTCTGTTTTGAGGTCTGTTGGTCTGGATTTGAAAACCATTCATTGCTGCTAAATCAACTCAAGGGACACAATGAAAATTTTGGTTTTTGCTGCATTTCCTGGAAATGCCAAAAAGGAAAAAAGCAGGAAGATTGGTAAGTGAAATGGAAGGGAGGGATCAAGAATATTTTACTCCCTTCGCTCTATAACTGGGCAGCTCAGTCATACGAGAGGATATCAAGTAGGATCCCCCTAACCCCAAGGGGCAGTTACTTTTGGGGATATTTTCTTGGGGAAATATTTTCTTGGGGAAAACAGAGATAGCATCAAGCATACCTGTCCCTCCCATAAACCAAAGTAGTTTGGTTTTCTCTCTCTCTCAAATGATACCCATATACACACATATGGTGACCCAAGTGACTAGCCTCATGCGAAGTTGGAATACCCCGAGAACTATAGTAAACATAGACCCTGACAAGCAAATTTCATAAAAGATATTAAGAATATTATGTATGTTGGTATGTTATTTTCAGCCACACTGTATATGCATATTACACATTCGATATTAATATATGTATTTTTGTATATGTTGCTGGACTGGAGAACTGCATGGCAAAATTCAGAGAAGTGCTAATTTCAAGGGATGCCTGTGTTTCAGTTTTCATACTGCAAATTAAGCAGAGTTGCCTTTAAATGCAAACTGAATTGAATTCCTCTCCTTTCCCTAGTTGGTAGTGAGCTAGGACTGAGACCATGAGTGGCTGGTAGGTAGGGAGGGGTAGAACAGTAGAGCTGGCCTCCTAAGTAAGAGCATTCTTGTCATATACCACCATACCAGGGCAGTGAGGGGGGTTAAATTAGGATGGTTTGGGGATACAGTCCTTGCTCTGTTATCACCCTGCCTTGCTACATGGCAGAAATTCCCCTGTTGGGATCGTGTCCCCATAATGTCTCCCCTCCTCACTTGACACTCCTAACTAGGAAATAATGCATTTGCAGAAAGACTGTTCAGGATCCAACCCACTATGAGATACCTACACCATGAGTGACCACTGGATCACTGTACTGATGAGAAATTGAGGCTGAGAAAGTGGCTTGCTTGGGATCATGGAGTATGCTTGTGGCTGGACTGGAATTGAGTATGACTCTACTTACTTAGCAGTATCATGATTAATACTGCACCATCTGGTCTTCTTCATCAGCTTCAGATGCTACAATTCAAATAGTACTTCTGGGACATAGCTTCTAAAGCTATATCTAATCCTTGGAAGGAAGGCATCCTGCAATCATATACCAAATGGTCACATATCATTGGAATATCCATGCCATAAAGATGCAAGACATGTGGCTGTAGCAATCCCATACTGAACTTCTTTTACCATTTCAGTGGGAGGAAAATGCAAGGAAGCAACTCTCACATTCTACTAGTAAGTGTAAATTGCGCCTTAGAGGAATTTATAAAAGAGCAAGCTTGTTAAACAGAAGGAATGGCAATTATAATCTCCTATTAAAACAAGATTAGAAATTATTGAATTGTTATGGCTGTCTAATCTCTAGCTTCACGCTCTGGCTCTGAACGAGCATCTTTCTGCAAGTGCACATATGACAATTGTTATGGCTATGATTTTGCAGTAAGTGTGCTGTGTACCATGATCTTATGCACTTTTGAGTTTATCCCTGTCACTTATCCTCTGCCTTGTTTCATTCATTCTCCCAGAAGCCTGGACTGATGGAATTTTGCCTCTCTTAGTGGGTAAGGGAGAAAGCAAAGCATCTCCTGTCTCATAATCTTTTCACAGAGTCCTTTTACAAAAATGATCCTTGTTCTAGTGTGATTGATTCACTACTGTCTTTTAACACAAATCCGACTTCTTTCTGAACTTCAGAAAATGTACTTATCAATACTATTATTTAGTGATTTAATTATATAAACTAGAATTATTAATTTATTCAATAAGGTTCTTCACCCTGGTTAAGAATAATAGTTCCCCTTTGATTATTCTCAGCTTTTATTGTTTTTTTCTGTTCTTTCTCTGTATTTACTAAATAAAAAGAGAAATGTCTTCTGCTAGCAATTTCAGTTAATTGTATAGAAGCGTGCAGATCTGCTTTTTTCTATTTCCCTTTCCCCTCTTTATTGTAAATAATATAAGCAGACTGTTACAAATGGTAGGCTGTAGAATTTTCAAGATTTGATTGTTGTGATGTAGAATAATGATCTGCAAGGGTATCACTAGCATGGAAACAGACTCGGAAGGCAACATTTGTGCTGATTAAAAAAATTGAATGGGGGTTCCTGCATTCCTGGGGTGGTAAATAATCAAGACCTCTTGAAAATGGAAAGGGCGTCTCCTTAGCAACCATATGAAACATGGAAATGTGAAAATGAGATCAATACACTTAACTGGACTAAGATTCTCCCAATTAATATGCTGCGGAGGGGCAATGAAACACAATTGTTTATCCACGCAATCATTTGAGAGTGTGAAATGCCTGCAGTTGATGTTTTGGGGTGTGCGTGTATGCTAGAATTTTCTACAGATGTCTCTATTCCATTTTGTGATTCCAGTCACAGACAAGAGTAAAGACTACTGAAAAAGACACTAGTGGCAGCTATATTAAATGTTGGCATGTTCATGCTTTTTTGCCATATAACTGTCCTCAATGTGTGCCTTTATTCTGCCTTTCATGGACCACTGGCCATTTCCTGGAGAGTGCCACCCTCAAATAGCCGTGTTGCACTTCATTCTTCAGCATCTGTTCAGAAACCCTAACAAATTTCAGGCAGACTTCACCAAGACACCAGCAAGTCTGCACACTGTAGATCTTCTATTGCTGCTATTTGTAAATGGTTAGAGTGCTTGCAATGGCTCTGTAATGGTTCTGGTCACTGGATGATTGGTGCCTCCCTGCTGCACAAACTGGGTCAACTTGGATTGCATTCAAACATGGGGTTTATTTTGTTAGTTTTTATGAATATTAGCACTTCTGATTTATACCTGTTACATTATGAAACCACGGATTTTAGATTGGTACACCACCATACTGTGCTAAATTTTTGATATCAGAAAAGAACTGTATGCTGGGGTACTGCCTCAGATTTCACCACATGAAATTGCAGTGCAAAACTGATCTGTATGCTTTCTGTTCTGTCAGTGCTCTTGTGAACTAGTTTCTCCTTTATATTTTCAGCCAAGATTTTTGCTGAAAGAAGAAAGAACTTTATAGTTCATCTTCTGAGAGAAGTTGGAAATATATAGTTTTCCTCCAGGTGACAAAGGGGTTATTGTTTGTTGTCCATTCTACTTAGGGTGGGTTTTATCAACCAGTTATTGTCTAAAAGGCTGCATTCACACAGCAGTTTATTCTGTCTGCCTCACATTGCCTGTGCTGTAAATTTGTACATTATATTTGATCTTTCACATGACATAAATGCCACTTCCAGAAAATTAATGGAAGATAGTGCATGTTTAGCACTCATTTCTGCATTTTATGATTATGGAAATAGGCTGTGTGCAGCTCCTTTAACCCAGAAAAACATGGGAGTTTTGCACTTTAATTCTCCCATGGTTTCCACAGGTCTCACTCAAGTACCTTATGCCTGTCTCTCAGACTCACTGTTGCTGTCAAACTAGTGCTAGTTTAATGTTCACAGAAAAGGCAGTCAGCCCCAAAGTGAACAAGCAGCCTGACTCGGCCACCCTTTGCTTCACTCCCCACCCCACAAATCCTACAGGGTGCAGAGTCTTACTGCCTCCTCCAACAATCCTGTAGCATGTGGGTGAAGCACTGCAAACAGTTTTCCATTAGATTATTGCAGGGTGTTGCTCAGCGGGGCAAAATGCTTTGAACCCTCTAATCTCTTCCAGGATCCTGAAAGATGCTGAGACGCACTCCCCTGCCCCTTCCTCCCTTCAGTGGAAGCCAATGCAACGCCCCATCACATTGCCTGGTGGGGGGGGCATAGAGATTCCGCCTTCTGCTCATAAGTGTGCTAGCTTCTCTCTCCAGAAAAAACTGGTGTAAAGTGTTGTCAGACTACTGGGTGGTGAGCAGCAGGTTGTCAAGACATTGCACCAGCTTCTCCTACCACCCATGTGGCAAAGATGAATGGAAGGGCTGTGCTTGGCACCTTGGTCTGCTCTTTACTGCCCTCCTTCTAGGCCTGCTGCAACTGCGGCTCTGGCACTTCTGAGGCGCTGACAAGCCTGCTGAGGAGTGCCAGCTCCTGCCCCTGCCAGGAAGTCGCTGAGCTGAGAAGGAGAATGAGGTGATTGGCAGGCAACCTCCGTGAGGAGCGGGTGCCAGAGGGGCACAGCGAAGTTCACCTGTTGCCTCCTGCACAACACCCACAAGGAGGATATATATATATATATATATATATATATATATATATATAAAATTTGAAGTGGGATAGCTCATTTGGTTACAGCATGGTGCTGATAATGCCAAGGCTGCAGGTTTAACCCCCGTATAGGACAACTACATATTTCTGCATTGCACAGGGTTGGACTAGATGATCCTCGGGTTCCCTTCCAATGCCATAGATTCAGTACCCCGCAATAGCAGAATTCATCTGATGATATATATTATTCATTACTTGCTTTAAAAACGTTTTAGCTTTGACTTGCTAGGAATAGTATGTGTATGTGTATGCAGATGAACACAACAATTTGCTGCAAATATCTCCTTCATTGTATAATATGCATTATATCAGATACTGTCAGCAAGCGCAGAGCTACTATTTTTTTAAAATAAAAAACTAATAATGGCTCAATGTCTTTTGATGTCTACAAGAAGCATATTAACAAAGGATTTATAGCCCACGTGAATCACTTTCAAAAAGGTACATTACATTTGCAGCTGGCACCTGGCGCATATAACAGCTGTCCCTACAGCATCCTTGTACTATATCGGTGTTATCCTGACAACATTTTGAAATCTGAAAGCATCTGTTTCTCATTTAATCCCTTTACTCAATTGACTGATCTGCATTATGTGTTTCTTTAGACTGTTTCGTTTATTATTTATTGTTCACAGATGCTGAAAGTAAACATAAGTTTTGCATATTGCACCTACGTTCCTGGTGGTATTATTGATTCGCTGAAAGTAAGTAACAGCTATTTTAGCATACCACTTCAAAACAACTTTCTAGCTGTGCAACACACCAATGAATGGATTAAAGGCTTAAAACATCTGAGGTTCTTATTGAAAACCTGTCATTAATGACTTGTTTGCATAGTGACTGTTTGCAGCGTGCATTGATTTAGAGAGCATCATCGAGCCTTGAGTTCCAAGAATTGTTCCACTCGAAACAAGAATTCTTGGGTCTGAAGGCAATGAAAGCAACAAGCTAGTCATTGCCACCTGAATTATTTGCATACCCTTTAAAAGAGAGCGAGAGAAGCAACATTTCTAGTAAGATGGAAAGTCAGACTGAATGAATAAGAAAATGTCACCTTGTCAGCTGGTAGTGCAGATAAATCTAAGACATGCTTCCACAGCCAGGCCTAAAGAAAAGCATATCTCGTACAAAGTCATTCCACAAGCAAAAGTGTGATGTGATAGAATTTGAATTTTGAAAGTGCCTTTTGCATTATTTACAAATATAGGCAGCTCTGGAAGAAGCAGAATTGAGGAAATACTCATTAAAACAGAAGTCTTGAAGATGGCATATTGACTTAAGTGACAGTGCAGGGCAGAGGGAACAGTGAACATTTCCTGCTAAATGCACCTTATAATAATGCTGCTTCACTTGCCATATAATATAACATAAACCAATATTAATTGTTAGGGTATGAAGTCTACTTAATAATGTAAGGGCTTTGTAGCCCTTACATTATTAAGTAGACTTCATACCCTAACAATTAATATTGGTTTATGTTATATTATATGGCAATAAGAAAGGATATCAAATTCCATTAAATTCTTTTTGAGTTTCACCCTTGCATTGATATAGCTATCCAAAGGCTAGTTCATATGTTACAACAGAAGGAAGGATTGAGAAAATATAAGCATTTTGGATTTATGATTTCCTGGCTTCTGATCAATCAGATTATCAGGACCCAGTTAAACTCTTATGAATATTACTTAGAGAATATATAGGGAAGTTTTTAATGTTGAGTGTTTTGTTGTGTTTCTGTATCTGTTGAAAGCTGCTCAGAGTGACTAGGTGCAAATTAAAAAAAAATAATAATATTATTATTATCAATAGAATAAAAATGTTTTGTTTAGCTTGACTTAAATTGTGAGCCTGATTATCATGATTATTATTGCACATGAATCCTTATTTGCTCAAAAGGAAGTGTAATTTATTTCAGTAGGACTTGCTTTCTAATGTGGGAATAGGATTGCACCCTCCTTTGGAAATAAATCCCATTGTGATCAATGGATTTTTATATTATTATTATTATTATTATTATTATTATTATTATTATTATTATTATTATTATATCATGTTGACAAAGTTAAGGTTTCTGAGATCTTTTTAAAATAATGATAGTGAGCTTCCCCTTTTTCTTAGGGACAGTAACTCACATCTTTCTGGCTTGAGTTAATTGCCACAATTCAGAGCAATGAAATTCAAAGTGAGCCCAGATTCATCCCACCCAGAAATATTCCTGAACTAAGCACAGTGGTGCCCCACTAGACGAAAATAATTTGTCCTGCGGAAATTTTCGTCTAGCGGGTTTTTCGTCTAGTGAAGCAGCAATGCAAGCCGCGTTTTCGCTAGACGCAAAAAAAGACGAAAAATTTTCGTCTTGCAAGGCAGCCCCATAGACTTTTTTGTCTTGCGGGGCTGCCTTCCGCTAGACGAATGCCTTCGTCTAGCGAGTTTTTCGTCTAGCGAGGCATTCGTCTAGCAGGGCACCACTGCATTTCAAAGTTGCAGACCAGAATGTGGTCTAAACTCCCCTTTAAATCCATATCAGCAAAAAGAAAAGAACTCACTCTGAAACTCACCTACAGCTGGTACCTAACGCCAAGAAAATTAACACTAATATCCACAGGAACCTCACCAAAATGCTGGAGAGGGTGCACATCCACAGGCACATGTGGTGGGAGTGCCCCAAAATCCAAATATTCTGGACAACAACTATACGAAAAATATGTAAAATAACTAAGCAAGTATTAGAAATCAACCCAGAATTGGCCTTACTAAACATATTCCAAGACAATAATGGCCACTTACACCACAAAGAACTCACAACCCACCTACTTTCAGCAGCCAGAAACATCATAACCAGACACTGGAGGGACCTGTCAGGAGTAAGCATGGACCAATGGTACCAAACAAAATGGGAAACAGTCATACTAGTAAAATTAACCAATAAGCTGAAACTGACACAGGGCCAAATAGAAGAAGACACCTTCACCCCGGTATGGCTCCCCTTTATCACACACACAGCCCAACAAGATAACAACAAAAATCCTCCAACAGCATACAAATCAATATGGATAACCTGATCCAAAACACCCACCCACCCCACGCACACATGAAAACAAAGACCACCACAGCCAACCACAAATGAACAACCACACCCTAGGGCAACCCCAACCTCTCACCCCCAAAGGAACACAAGTGAACAACAGAGAACCTGCACAAATAACGCTGACACCAAACCCTACATGTTTTTGTTGTTGTTCAGTTGTTCAGTCATGTCTGACTCTTTGTGACCCCATGGACCAGAGCACGCCAGGCACGCCTATCCTTCACTGCCTTCCGCAGTTTGGCCAAACTCATGCTAGTCGCTTCGAGAACACTGTCCAACCATCTCATCCTCTGTCGTCCCCTTTTCCTTGTGCCCCCCATCTTTCCCAACATCAGGGTCTTTTCTAGGGAGTCTTCTCTTCTCATGAGGTGGCCAAAGTACTGGAGCCTCAACTTCAGGATCTGTCCTTCCAGTGAGCACTACATATATTAAGTAAAATAGAAACATAGCCACCCGACTCCACCCATCTCCCCCACCCACTCACCTCTTTCCCCCTTTTCCTTTCTAATGTCTCAACAAATGAAACTGATTTGTAAAAATGTTACTTGGAAAAATATGAGAGAGAGAGGCATTGCACATACTTTGTGAATCAAGAAAATCTTTAATAAAAACACAATTAAAAAGTTACAGGGAATATAGGATATGTATACAAACCACAGGAGGGAACAATATATTGGGAAGCATAAATTAATTTGAGCAGGTTCATGTGCAATCTTCAAATTTAAGTTCCTCTCACAAGACAGCTTCAATTTTTAAGAATTTTCATTTCCCCGTCCCCCAGTGGTACTCTTCTTTCAGATTTATTGGCACAAGTTGCTTGTATACAGTGAAGAAAATGAGGGAAGTGGTCTACCTTCTCTTCATATCAGCTTTGGTCAGCACAATCCAAACCAACTGTCCTTTGACAGAGGGAGAAGTAAGGAAACTTCAGCGAAAGTTAGCCGTCTTCTTGTTTGTCTGGAGAACATTCAGCATGGAAAGCCATATGTTAGAGATTCCGTAGCTCTGGATTTCCTGCACCATCAAACAGGAGGGTCGCCTACAAGGCTCCTTCCAGCCCTGTGATTCTAGCTCTGGCTGTTGAAGAATCAAGACTCCAGACAATAGATACCTTGCAGAGTGATGGAAGAAGAAAGGCAACTGAAGAAACTGAGCAAAAGAGATTTAAGACACAACAGAAATCATGGATATGCCAGAGAGAAGTGGATGATGCATTAGTAGCATAGGAGCCAACTCCTAGGGGCTGAGGTCCCTTCCTCCCCATAAAATATTTGAGGAGCCACTCTCCCAAATTGATGGGCATTGCCATTCAAATGGTGTTTGCACACCGTGTTTTATTCAAGTTGGCACCCTTGAATTTAGCAGATTTAAGAGTGGTGCAGGGAGCATAAGAGGAAGGCGGAGTTCCATTGTATGGGTACAAACCATTCTACTTGTGCAATGTCTTTGTTGGATTCAACCAATAATCCATAAAATAATTGGCTGCTGATGTTTAAAGCTGTTCCATAAAGAAGAGGGTGGGATTTTTTTTCAATGAATACATGAATTATACACTCTCAAGTAATAAACAAGTGCTGTTTTATTTCATGCTTCGTTTTTACCAGATATCTCTTCAGCCATGTTGATAAGGTTTGATCAGGAAGAATACATTTTCTCTCCTCAAGTATTGCACCCTCTAGAGTATGTAATGCTAAACCAATCTGCCAAGGATGACTAATCCCAGACTCATAAAATGACTTCTAAGTAGCTTTCTGCAATTCACTACATTTCCCCTCAGGGTACAATACCTTTAGATTGATGTTCCTATTGCCTTTTCCTACCTTCCCAAACATATAAATTAATGCCTGCATTCCATGAACCTGCCACTTTAGTCCTGTGTTGCCCTAAATCCAAGCACAGAATGAAAGTAACAAAGATGAATTTAATATTTGTCAGATGTATTTGTCCTTGAAGGTGCTATGAATCCTTTGTAGGGATAGCATACAGAAGAATAAATGTGGAGTTGCATCAAAAAAATTCCATTGGAGTATAACTGATTATATGATCAAGTTTATTTATCAGCAAATATATGGATGTGACATTATATGGAAACATGACCAAAGGATTAAAGAGAAACCTATATGATTTTTGCCTGTAGGGGGCACAGATTAATACAGATGAGTCAGACGTCTCTACTTTCCCCAGCAATCTCCTTCTACCTTTATACTATTTTTGAGGTCAGAAATGGAAACACAACTTGGTAGCACAACTATTAAATGCCAAACTACATTGAGCTGTTTCCAATTCAGTTATATTCAGACTAGACCCATTGAAATTAATAGGGATAGATTATCCATGTTCATTCATTTCAGTAGGTCTGACTAAGTAAGATACTCTATGGAGCTGAGGACAGTTTAGCTGCTCCGAAGAATGTGGGGATGAGAATGAGCCCCATATCACAATCTTGAGGGGCCGGATCATGGTGGTGGAGGGCCCTGCCCAGCCTCCATATGGTGTGCATCCTCACACATGTGATGTCACATGTGTGTGTCACACATGTGATGCCACACAACTCAACAAGCCTCCCCCCAGTGTCAGGTGGAATTTTGCTCTTCTGGTAGGATACAGCCCTGCACATATTAGGGCCCCTAAATGGTTTGGCAATAACCATGTCAGGATACAAAGATTTAATTTGAAGTAGGCATCTCCAAGACACTCTTCAAGTAGCCAAAAACAAAATGATGACAAACAGCTATTTGCAACAGCTGTTAAATAGCCATCAGACTATCTTTCTTGTTCAATTAAAACTAGAAATGTTTCTCTCTCCCTCTCTATCTCTCTCACTTTACTAAGATAGGAGTAGTTTATAAATTAACTATTTCCCTTGATCTAGTGTTTCCTCCTTGAAATGTGTTGAATATTTTTTTCCCCATAATCTCTTGCGCAGCTGTCTTTTTTGTGCTTGGATGTTCCTGAAGCTTTATTGATCCTCTCTATTCATATTGCCTAAAATGTTTCCTGAAGGCGTCCACAAAAACCCCTTGTCTTTTGATTGTTGCTTGCTGCTTCAATCTGCTGCAGTTTTCTTTGTTCTCAGTGATGTTGTCAGGCAAACAAATCTGTTTGCTCTTTGATGACATCCCTATTCATAGAAGAGGGCTGATTTTGCACTACAAAAATGGTTTGGAATCTGGAGCTAATTGGGGCAGTGATTAGAATCTATGGAGTACTTCTACCTGGGTAACACCTGAATTGGGCATGTGTATTGGGTGGAAGCAAGCCTTCTTTTTTTCAGTACCCCCCAACTGCCCCCCATCCAAAATTTCCTTGATAAATTGATGGTGGTATATAACTTCCAGCAAACTATCCAAAATGTATAAAACAGGGTCTAATACGCGCTGGAGGTGAAAACAGGCAGAAGGGACACTGTTTCATATGTGGTGGGGTTGCAAAAAAATTAGAATTTTTGGGATATTATATATGAGGAATTGAAAAAGAAAAATGTTTAACCAAACTTTCATAAAGAAACCAGAAGCCTTCTTCATAGGCATTTTAGAGTCAGATATTTCAAATGAAAAAAGAGAATATTCTTATATGCTACAACAGCAGCAAGAATATTAATTGCCAGAAATTGGAAAGGAGAACGAGTACCAACAAGAGAGAAATGGCATAAATAGGATAAATTATTTGAATATCTCGAACTGACAAAAATGATGGAGACAATGAGGAGAAAGCCAAACCAAACGTTCAAAAAGGAGTGGAAAATTTATAAAATTTATAAATACCCTCAAGTTAAAACCTGGACATGCTTTGATTAATTTTTGCAAAGCACAATATGGATTATAAGTATAGTATTCAGATAACAGAAGAGATGGCAAAATGATTAAAGAAGCAGTTTATTTAAACAGATATGACAGACCTGCTTTAAGGAAGATGGAAGTCTATTGGGGAAGATAAGGAATTAGGAATTAAGAACATGGTGGCATAAGTTCTTTTGTAAGAACATATGGATTTATGGATGTATGGGTGGTTTTTTTGTTATTATTTTATTATTTTTGTTATTTTTTCATGTGTTTTTGTTAAGTAAGAAAACTAATAAAAACATATATATATATATATATATATATATATATATATATATATATATATTTAAAAAAGATAAATTGATAGGGAAATGGTTGCTTTTCGTGACAATGTTCACAAATACCCAATCAGTGTCCTTGCTCTTTCTGTTTCTATAGGGTTTATATAACTGACTGGTGGAAGAGCATAATAGTTTACATTTCCAAAATTACATTCCAAAAACAAACAAACAAACAAACAAACAAAAACCCCAGATTTTATCTATGGCATTGACAGCTGAGGAGAATGTAGGACTGGGGAAGATCTGTGCTTTGAAGGAATGTGGCCTGCCAGAATCATAACTACCACGCTTGATGGAACAATTATCTGATGGTTTCTTCAAACAAGTCAGGATCAAAAATCAGTTTGATCTTGGCATGTTTTGACACAACATAGTTTAAACCAACCACAGTTTTGGACACAACAAATAACACACCAGCTGTCAGCACACACTCTAATTGTCTGATGGCTGGAAAAGAGAAGAGACGACTACACAAACTTAAGGTTTGTGCATGGAACAGCAAACTATTGTTTAATATTGCATATGATTAATCTGAATGTGTATTTCAGAACTACAGAAAGCATTTTATGATGGGAATTTTAAAATAACATTCTCTTGTTCTTTATCGAAGAATGAAATTCTGTGCAAAAAATCTCCTATTTTAAATTGCAGCTTGTCCACCAAATGAAATAGAGCAGAGAAATCTAACTAGAGATCATTTTCCAATGACAGATTAATAGGGAAGAAAAAGTCGCCTACTAGAAAAGATTATATTATTTCTTTAAAAATTATATGTTCACAGACAGGTTCTAATTACTGCACCACTTTAATCTCAAAATGGATACACAAGTGACATTGGGAACTTTTAATTAATAACGAAATAAAAAGTTTAACAGCCACTTCAATGCATGAGGATTCAGTTTTTTTAGTCTAATTTATGCATTCTTTTAAGGGGATGCTTGTATTTTTAACATCTTGAAACCTTCTCAACAGCTTACATTACTGCTGTGCTGACTGCAAAATAGCAGTATGTAATACATTACATATTTGGACTTTTACTGTTTTGATTAAGTTAGCAAAAGATTGACAGCGCGGGGGAATGAAAAAAATGGTTCTGTGTAATTTTCATGTATGTCCTGGCTTGTATTGATATTGGAAGAAATTCACTGGGAGAACTTTTTAACACCACCATCACTCAGAATGGTAACAAGTAATATTCTTTCTCTCTCTCTCTCTCAGAATAGGAATTGGCAGTTTAATGTAAACCTTCCTAATTGGCAAGATAAACTGAAGCACAGCTGTAATTCAGAATTCACATTTCTCTAAATTTTGTAGTGTAGTCCTCCAACCAAAAACACATACAAAAGAATAATATATTAAAGGGAAATGCATAAAAGAATGTATTTATTAGTGGAAAAAATACTTACAAAAATTTAGTAGTGCCTAAAAAAACTTAAAACCTTATTGTACATTCAGATTTTATCACATTTACTAGTCAGGATTAATAATGTTTGTGACAGTGTTATGTACAAATCTATGCATAGCATACATCATAGGATTTATGGTGTTTATGATGTAGCTGCAACTATAGGTGATGATTTGGCACAAGGACTGAAAATATTGCAAGATTACTGATGTTTAAGAAATTGTCAGTACAATGAGAACATCTTTGTGCAAGAATGAACATATGGTCGTCACTGAACTCATGGGATTTGAGTGAGACTGTGCATGTTTGGGATGATAAACATCTAAATTCTGCTCTTGGAAATATGTGCAATGCCTTGAGCACATGTGTTTTGCTCAAAAATATGCCCTAGTAGATACCAATTGTAATATGCGTTATTTCTTGGCTTTACTATTTAACAAACCTGTAGCACAGCATCTTAATGCAGTGTTCATAATATTATTGAGACATGGTAATATATCAATAATGTTATTTCTGTTATGAAAACTTCCCGCGGGGGCAAGTTGAGAGACTGACCCCCAAGACGGACGAAGCTTCCGTGCCCTCTGGCTCCTAGAGTCCAGGGGCACAATGTAATATGCAGTTGTTCCCAGCTTGAAAACAACATACACAAGCCATTTGGCTAAGATCTACTTTATTGTAGAATTAGAGCAGAATGTCTCTGCGTAGCAGCTCATAATTCAGAGCTGTGTCTTAATGCGTCTTGCATCTCCTGATGCAAAACAGAAAGAGGAAAGTACAATAGTAAAATACAATGACATCACATGTGTGGGAGCTGGTATGCCCAGTGTGTTTCTCACAGAGTGAAATATGACTCTTGAGTCTTGTGACCTTGCTGCAGCGTTCGCAGCTCGTCATGTCATAATATCACAACATCCTCCCCCGATATTAGACAATGTGAGAGCGGCGAAAGTTAAGGCATTATTAACAGAAGTAAACAAACAGTTATCATATACACAGTATGAATCTGATGTCTTTGTTCCATCCTTGGAACTCTCTGAGACTGGTTCTACCAGTTGAAGCCTTTGATAACCAACTCTCCAGGGGACCAGAGCGCTTGCTCTGTGTGTGTTGGCAGAAACAGTGTTGAACTTTGCAACCTGTTGTAATGGCTTTCTCACATCTGTGAAATGAGCCTGAGTGCAAACTACAGCTACATTTGCAACAGCTGAGATTGCAAACTCTTTGGAGTAACGTTTGGGCGCCTGACCCTTCGTTACTCTCTCAGATCTACGCACAAGATGTAGATCCTCTTTGCTGAGTTTCTCCTGAACAGGACTTTTTGGAGAAACTTTACCAATTGTAAACAGTGGCTCTAAAGATTCTAGCACATCATCATCTGTAGATGGCCTGGTCATAGCATGAGTTCTCTCAATGACAGTTTCACCTGTGTCGGAACTAGCCGTGGTTGAGCTTGCACTGCTACTGCTGGTGTCAGTGTCCTCATATGTATTGACATCAATGGGAAAGCTTTGGAGAACCTGTGTCTCCGGCTTTACAGTAGATTCTACCTCCTGAGTAAGAATTACTGTGTTTGAGGAAGGCAATAGAATTCTGTATTGACCTTTCTCATAGCCCATAAAAATGCCTTGGATGGTTGCACCTTCAAGTGATTCCACCCACATTTGAGAACCAAAAACCTTAAGATGCTTAACAGAAGGTTTTCTGTTAAACAGTATCTCATAAGGTGAGCATTCCATTCCTTTTGGAATACTCCTGACCCAAGCATATGTGAAGGCAGATAGGCTTTCAGCCCAATTCTGGTCAGACAGCTTTGCACTTAGCAATTGCGCCTGCATACCCTCACGTAGTATTGTGTTAATTTTAACACACAAATCTTTGTTCCACGATGATTGGCTGACAGCAACTTTGTGCTGAATGCAATGTTGACTTAGGAACTCCTTGAACTCCTGTGAATCAAACACTGGTAATTGATTAGTATACAAACATTCAATTTTGCCATCATGCATGAAATCTATCTTAGCACAAAATTCTGTGAACTTGGCCAAGACTTGCTGCGGACTTTTCATAGTATAAATCCAAGAGAATTTAGAGAAATGATCAGACAGCAATAAATAACAGGTAGCTCCGCCTCTAGATTTTGGCAGAAGTCCTATTACATCAGCAGAAACCTGCTGGAAACATCTTGTGACCTTTTCTCTGCGTGGCTGTTTGGTAGTCTCCTTGGACTTAGCAGCACCTGCAAAATAAGAGTCAACAACATCATAACAACAGTCAGTAGATTCAAAAGACAGTAATAACAGTCCATCTTTGTTCTTCTGAGCTGTAAAGATAGCTTCTCCATCTTTAAAAAATTGTGCACAGTCCTTTGCGCAGTCTGAGCTCGCATCCCTTCTCGGTAAGCTGCGATGCACTTAGCAGATTGTAGGCAATTTCTGGGACATATAGCACGTTGCTGATAGACAGCTGGAGACTCTGAAGATAAACAGTTCCAACTCCAGTCGATTTCAGGTGTGTTCCACTCACCTGCGACACGGTGGATTCCAGCTTCTTAAAAGTCTTAAACAAACGTTTGTTTGCGGTCATGTGGTGCGAACAAGCTGAGTCTATAACCCACGCTAGGCCAATGTCAATGTCATCCTGCTCCTGCACGCCTTGTGTAAGCAATGCAAATGTGCGCCCTTTGGAGACTTTGGCTTGCGCCTTGCCTGTAGATCCACCTGCTTGTTGAGTAGATCCTTTCTTGGGCTTTCTGCAGGTCTGGAAACTGTGTCCTCTCATTCCACAGTTTGTGCAGCGTATGACTTTAAGAGCTTGCACATGCTCAGTTGGACCACTAGGTGGGGTTGAGGATGCTTCTGCTTCACTCCCCCTTCCATTAGCCTCATTTTGAGCAGCACAACGATCTTGCTCATTTAGCAAAGTTGAGAAGACTCTGGCAACGGTTAAGTTTTGAGCATCCTGGGCACCTAGCTGTGATGCAATAGCACTATAACCGGCATGGAGGCTATTCAAAACCATGACTGGTAATTTTGTCCAGTAAGCATTGGACAAAGGAAGCTGCTGCTCTGCTTGCTATCCTTTGCCATAGTGGCGAAAAAGCAGGCTTTTCACTCTCTGTCTTCAGAAAGCAATTTAGGCAAACAAACCTAGCCTTCTGAGGTTTATTGCCTCGTAAATCAGTCCGGTACTACTCACAGTCAATTAACGCGTCTTCTCACAGTGGGAAACGGCCGTCTTCAGCACGAAAAAACTCCCCCGGAACGAAGCACGCAGTTTAAGGCTGCTTTCTTTGCCGGCAGATAAACATCAGGCAGAAGTCATCAAAGGTCCGATGTTCGGAAACCAGCCAACTGCTACCAATGTTATGAAAACTTCCCGCGGGGGCAAGTTGAGAGACTGACCCCCAAGACGGACGAAGCTTCCGTGCCCTCTGGCTCCTAGAGTCCAGGGGCACAATGTAATATGCAGTTGTTCCCAGCTTGAAAACAACATACACAAGCCATTTGGCTAAGATCTACTTTATTGTAGAATTAGAGCAGAATGTCTCTGCGTAGCAGCTCATAATTCAGAGCTGTGTCTTAATGCGTCTTGCATCTCCTGATGCAAAACAGAAAGAGGAAAGTACAATAGTAAAATACAATGACATCACATGTGTGGGAGCTGGTATGCCCAGTGTGTTTCTCACAGAGTGAAATATGACTCTTGAGTCTTGTGACCTTGCTGCAGCGTTCGCAGCTCGTCATGTCATAATATCACAACAATTTCATGGGTGCTCTCATTAGTTCACTTAATTTAGAATCATCCCACTGAAAATGGTAGAATTATTCCTAAGTTATTTACTGGATGACAGCTATTTTGCTTCTAAATAATACTTTATGATTATTTATTATGATATAACAATATTGCCTGCTCAAATGTTGAATGCAATAGAAATTGCTAAGCATCTGCCAGTTAATTAGCAGATGACAAAAGTTTATGCAAATATTTACTATAATTAAATAAGTCTTAGCACCTGTCATGAGGAAAAAAATGATTCTGAGTGATATTTGAGCAATGTTTAAGCAAAACTTAATAAGTTCCTATGCCTAGGAATTGCCTTGTTTCCAACAGCATTGCAGGTTATCAGAGTTGTGTCAGCCTTCTAAGGAGACACCAGAGATTACATATAATCCTGTATATGTGATTCACACCCTCAGCCATGGGAGTTTTTTTCCCTGTCACTAAGTTTTCCCCCTATCACATGCAGTAGAGCCTCACTGCATGGACTGTTTGGCTGTTTAGTGCCCACAAATGGTAATTCTACTGATAGTGGTTGCAAAAAATTCCAAAATATAGAAGCCCCGTTCAAAAACCACTTCACCTTGCACCTCAACTAGGTTGCTGCCTCAAGCTTAATTGGACTTTATGTAGTGTTGTTTAGATATTGAAGATCCCCTGATACTCGGGAATTAACTGGCCAGCAAAAACACATCTTACATGGTAATATTCAGGGCTGTCTCTTTGCTTCCAAGACCCTGGGGAAAGTATCTCCAACTCTTCTGTAGCATAATTTCTAAAAGGACTGTAGTTTATGACATGAGTACAATGCTTTCACTTGGTCTCAAAAATAACAAATCCCTCTAAAAAGATTAACCTGAGCTGATCCTTGCAGGGAGGACTGATGGATCTTGCTTTTTAAGAAGCTATTTTAACAGCATAAGAGTAGCTCCATTTCTTTCCCAGGGATAGAATTTCATTACATAGACACGAGTGTGATTTATTCTCTTAAAGAATGTTGCCTAAATTAAGTTTGTGTTTTAAATCTTTGTTTTTATTGTTCATAAAATATTCAGAAAAAGCTTTTCCTTTCATAATTTCTGGAGAGAAACAGATTACTCTCCTCCACAGAATCACCAGTACACTGAATACTGGATTATTATTTAATGAAAAGGGCACAATAACAGTAAAATATCTTCATTGTAGACCACTACTGACACCCAGGACACTTTGCTACAATTTGCAGAAAATAAATTGTCCAGCTGGCCCAGCCAACATAAGCCTGCAAACACAGAACTCTCAGAAACAGATAACTAGTTTTACATATTGATAATGCAAGACAGCAAACATATTACTTGTGCTTAAGAGACTGTGCATCAATTTCCTGAGAATCGTTATTGTATTGTAGGTTTTATTTAGTCAATGCAATGGATTGGAAATTCCTAATTATGGGTTAAAAATACTAGATTTTGCAAGAGCTTTAGGAGATTTTGTAATGTGGAAGAGAGATAGTTTCAATTATTTAGAACTGCAGGGGCTAAAATAAGGAGGAATCATCAGCAATGTGTGTAGCTGCCCATGTGGTGAGCCCCCAGAATTTGATACATCCAGGTCAGTGGAATATTATCAGGCTCTTGACTGATCGGCTCACCTAGGTCGGCCACTGGACATCCTTAAAAAAGGATTATAAAGGACTTGGCATTGGTTGGAATGTTAGCTGGATTTCTTGTGTTCCACTGTATTTGTGAGAGGGAGAACTCACATTTGGGGGTGCCTGTGGGTGACACTGGAACTCCGGAGCAAGAGGACGAGGAGGAGAGGCAGGAGAAAGGGCAACCATGAACACTGAAGGAGACAGTTCCTGAGACGGAGGGAGGGTGTTGCGTGGCTGACAGATGCAACATCCTCCTCCCTGAGGTGGCGCTTGTCTGTCTGCCCCTGCCTCTGCCGCTGCCCCCCCAATGCAAGAGCAGGGATAGAAGCCCGCGGAAGAGGCACAGTGCAGCGCAGAAAGAAAAGTGGCGGCTGATCCCTGCTCTGGTGAGCGTCAGAGGCGGGCAGCAGCAGAAGCGGCGCCCAGTGCCTTCGCTCTATAACATGCACAGACTTTTTGCCTTCCTTTTTAGGAGGAAAAAGTGTGCATTATGGAGCGAAAAATGCGGTACTTTAGTTTGGCAGTTGCATCTAGAAGCAAATTAGCAAGCCTTCTGCTTGTTCATCTTTTCCTGATAATTTTCAGGCATATTGCTATTTCTCCTTTTACTAATTGCTGTGAAAATTAGCAAATGATTTCAGAAACAGTTCTTAAAAAATTATTATACATTTCCTAAATGCCATTTACCTGATTGCCAGCAGGAGTACAAATCCTATGGTGCTCATCTCCATTTTAGCATCACACAGTTATGTTTCTCCATGGTAGTGCTCAATTTACACTATAGTCAATTTGTATTCATTATACAACTTTGCATCACTATTTGTATAGTTTCTCTGGTTCCCACTGCAGGTCCAAGAATGTGGATTATTAGCAGAAAACAGTTCTATGGAACAAGCACAGCTAGACATATTGCCTTGTTAGTGCCAGTGAGAAGTAATATTTGGGAATACTGGGCTGTCTTTCACTTCAGTTTCCCATTATTGAAGATAATCCACTGCTGTATTCAACCTTCTCCTTGCCTATCCATCCATGATATTTCAGAACTAGTCTGTTATTTCTTTGGTATACAGTATTACCAGTATTGTCTATATACTAGTCATTGCAGATACTGTAGTGTCTTAAACCTGAAGCTAGCATTTCGTTTTGTTTTTTTTGCTATTAAATAGAAATAAGAAACATACTTTGATTCCCTCATTTATTTAGCTAAAGTGTGTGCGTGTGCATGTGCATGCGTACGTAAGAAGGATACTATTCTTCCCAGCTGATTGTGAGAGCGGCATGTGCTGGCTGTGGCAATGTGTGTAAATGGTTTGTACATGAATGACTGCACATGATATGTACTCACCACTGATATGTGGCCCCTACCACTCTCCTCCAAGAAAATGCATCCCTGGGGATCCACCCCTACACCAACTGAAGTTACTACCTTCCAAAGCAAAATACAGTGATTCAGAAAACATCAGCCAATCTTCCTGAAGCAATAGTCTTAACTAGGCAATGGTCACCCAGCAGCAGTGCTGGATTAAACCCTGTGGAGACAGTCAAAATGGGGGGGGCACTCTAGTGAGATAACATTGAACCAAGAAAACTTAATTGTAATTTTCTTTCAAGATCAAATCAATATAATGTGTGAGTGCCTGGAGACGGTTTGAGGATGGATGGTGGCTAACAGATTGAGGTTGAATCCTGACAAGACAGAAATACTGTTTTGGGGGAACAGGGGGCAGGCGGGTATGGGGGACTCCCTGGCCCTGAATGGGATAACTGTGCCCCGGAAGGACCAGGTGTGCAGCCTGGGAGTCATTTTGGACTCACAGCTGTCCATGGAGGCACAGGTTAATTCTGTGTCCAGGGCGACTGTCTACCAGCTCCATCTGGTACGCAGGCTGAGACCCTACCTCCCCGCAGACTGTCTCGCCAGAGTGCTGCATGCTCTAGTTATCTCCTGCTTGGACTACTGCAATGAGCTCTATGTGGGGCTACCTTTGAAGGTGATCCAGAAACTGCAATTAATCCAGAATGCGGCAGCTAGACTGGTGACTGAGAGTAGCCGCCAGGACCACATAACACCAGTCCTGAGAGTTCTGCATTGGCTCCCAGTACATTTCCGAGCACAATTCAAAGTGTTTGTGCTGACCTTTAAAGCCCTAAACGGCCTCGGCCCTATATACCGGAAGGAGTGTCTCCACCCCCACCGTTCATCCTGGACACTGAGATCCAGCGTCAAGGGCCTTCTGGAGGTTACCTCACTGCGAGAAGCAAAGCTACAGGGAACCAGGCAGAGAGCCTTCTCGGTAGTGGCACCTGCCCTGTGGGACGCCCTCCCATCTCATGTCAAAGAGATAAACAACTACCTTACATTCAGGAGACATCTGAAGGCAGCCCTATTCAGGGAAGTTTTTATCTGTGGCATTTTAATGTATCCTAATATCTGTTGAGGATGAGATGGTTGGACAGTGTTCTCGAAGCGACTAGCATGAGTTTGGCCAAACTGATGGAGGCAGTGAAAGATAGGCGTGTCTGGCGTGCTCTGGTCCATGAGGTCACAAAGAGTTGGACACGACTGAACGACTGAACAACAACAAAAAAAAATATCTGTTGGAAGCCGGCCAGAGTGGCTGGGGAAACCCAGCCAGATGGGCGGGGTACAAATAATAAATTATTATTATTATTATTATTATTATTATTATTATTATTATTATTATATAATTTTAATCCATTCTTGTGGGGCCCTTAAAAGGCATGGGTCCCATAGGCTGGTGCCTACTCTGCCTAGTTCAGCAGGCAGAATACTGTCCAATCAGTACTGCTTCCTACTCTGTGATCCATTAACAAAGTTGTCTGTTTTCCCTCTCTTAAAAAAAAAAATGCTGAAGAGGATGGTGAAGAAATAATGGAGGGAGACATCAGACCAAGGGAATGGAGAACTGCATTTCAGAGTAGTAGTCACTAGAGAAGTCAGGCAGAAAGGTTTTCCTTATAAAGGACAGTGGAGGTTTGGGCAGGGACCAGCAGATGAAAAAGTTGCTTGGCAAAGCAGAAAATGATGATTAAAAACAGGTTGAAATATACAGAAATGAACTTTGAGATGGCCTGAGAGCAGATTTCTTGGGCTCCTGTCTCAAATGACAGCCATTAGCCATCTTTTTCTTACATGGTGCTGATGTAAATATTAGCCACTCATAACTGAAGGTTTTGCTTTTATGGACCAATTCACTTGTAAGATCCAAGGAACAATTCGTTACAGCATAGCCTGTGTTCTCAAAAGTCACCTTTAAAGTTGCACTTTCAATGGTGAATGAAACACTGTTTTCATGCTTTAATGAGAACAATCAGCTGAGCCTCCCGAAGCCTCCTGATGCCACAGGTTCTGTGAACATCATAAACTGCACAGGTCTAGCTACAGACAGTATCACAGCATTTTGTGTCCCCGTCTTCTGTTGTTTGCTTCCCAGACCTCTTTTAATCATTTCTTGTATAAAGGCTTTGTAGCTTCATAAAAGAAAAATCCACTACAACAGGAAAAATAATTCCCTTTCTTATTTTGTTTATTCTTTTCTTGTAGGGGGGATGTCATGGCCTTCCTCATCCCTGCCTCCCCGCTCCCCTGGGCTTACCAGCAATTTGTGTTTGGAGTAGTAGTCAAAATTACTGTGGACAGCAATCTAGAAAACAATACTACAAGTTTTAGTTTAGTTTTGTTGCTCTACAGATGCTAAACATCAAATAAAGGACAGGTCTATCATTCACAGCAGAGAAAATTACAATTTCCCCTAGCCTTTAATTGACACAGAGAAAGCCAAGGAGCCTGCCTACTGAATGGTGTGCATGCTGATTTTGTTCTTCGTTTTATTTAATTTTGAATTTTGAATTATTATTATTTTTACAAAAAAAACCTTATGCAATGATTTTTTTTAAAGAAAGAAATGTCCCGCACCAAAAAAGTAAAAAATAAATAAAAATAAAAAAGCAAACCAATTTGATAAACAGGTACTGAAGGAGGATTGGAATAAAGCAGGGGTCAGCAATTTTTTTCAGCAGGGGGCCGCTCCACTGTCCCTAAGACCTTGCGGGGGGCCGGACTATATTTTGAAGGAAAATATGAACTAATTCCTATGCCCCACAAATAACCCAGAGATGCATTTTAAATAAAAGCACACATTCTACTCATGTAAAAACACCAGGGAGGCCCCACAACCCAGAGATGCATTTTAAATAAAAGGACACATTCTACTCATGTAAAAACACGCTGATTCCCGGACCGTCTGCAGGCTGCATTTAGAAGGCGATCTGGCCCCCGGGCCTTAGTTTGGGGCCCCCTGGAATAAAGAATTAGATATCTCAGTTTTGACCACACAGTGGGAAACTGTTTTAACTGCTATAACAAGGGTGTCTTTGGATCTTAAATTGAGGCATATATATATACTGGACTCCATAACGTTTGTTTTAAAAAGGGCTATCTAAGGTATCTAACTTTTAGAGATGTAATAGGGATAATGCTTCTCTAAAACATTATCCTATATTGAAAGATTTTTGGCACAAGGTAACTGAAACTATCAACAGAACTGTATGGAACAACCTTACATATACAGAGCAAAATATCCCCTTGAATTATACACCCAGCACATGGAACCTTACAAAAGGACAATATGAGTGGACTCTCCGTGCCATTACCACAGCAAAAAGATTGATACTGATGAATTGGGGGGGGGGGATGCAGCTCCCTTCTACGATTGGATTGAAGACTTATACAAACTCACAATGTATGAACACCTTGCATATAAATGCAGACTTGCCATGGACAAATTTAATGATATTTGGAATCTATTCTTACAAATTCTGTAATAGGTTAAGACCTGGTGAAGTACAATAACAACATTGTAAAGTATACCGTTTTGGGTGCCCCCCCCTTTATTTTATTTTCTACATGGGTTTTGTTTCTCTGTTTCTCTTTTATTTACGTCTCACCATATTTACTGCACATATAATTATGTACTTTTTGAACTTTCAGTAAAGATGTAAAAAGAAAAAGAAGAGAAAGAAAGAAAGAAAGAAAGAAAGAAAGAAAGAAAGAAAGAAAGAAAGAAAGAACAGCTGTCAGGCACACAGTAGGCGACCTGCCACCTTCTCACACTGATGATAGGTTTCAGGAAGTGTAGACACCCTGAAATGATGCAGACTGCAGACCGGTGGAGAGACAGTTTGTAGTGTCAAAGGAAGATACTTTCAAACACACTCAGCAACCTCAACAGAAACGGAAGTGCAATGACAACAAACACACACACACCTGAAATTATGACCAAAAATTCACCCCCTTTGATTATTTTCTAATTTAATTTATTTTTTTCATTCATTGCTGAAGAATGGGCAACAAAAAAAAAATGCAGCTGGAATGTTCACCATAGCACTAGTCATTGTTGATCCTTGCATTCTCCCATTTGGTTTGAAACTTGTTGTCACATGAATTTTAGGGATCATGTTGTGAGTAGTGCTGGGTCCAAAATGTCCTTCCACATTCATGGGCGACTTGTCTCCTGTAATAGAGGATAGCAGGTATTTTTGCTGACTTCTGGAAAGGTGGGGAGCAATTCAAACTAGGGTGGATGGCTTACAAAGTTACAAGCTGTAGTGGGTTTTGCACAGTCTCTCATTTACTTAAAAAAAAAAAAAAGTTTTACCAGTCCTCCTCCTCCTCCTCCTCCTCCTCCTTTGTTTCGTAATTTATTTCAAAGAATATCCCTGAAAATAGAATAGGTCCATTGCCATTACACCATTTTGTTTGCAGGAGGAACACTACTACTTTGTAATTTCTAGAGCTTTTAGAGCTCGCCTATCCTTTGAAAGAAGCTTTTACAAACCATCTATTTAGAGTTAATGATGGCTTCTTTGGTGCAATGCTTGGAGCTGTATTCATGCATAAGCCATAAGGCAAGACAGTCTCACTTCTGTGTTCTACACAAAACACTTGCCATACTGCTGACACTAAGATGTTCTAAAGAACAACAGTAGTTGATATTTTCCACACTGAAAATAAATTGGTTAAACAGCTTAGTCCTGTACACTTCATTACTTTAAGATAATACCACAAAGTATTTTAACATGCTCATTTCTTAATATTCGAAGCAATTTCAACTCATCTCTAAATATTTGCATTTGAGATTAGCCAAAGAGTAGTTATTCTATTCTTCCTCATGTAAAAGGAAAAATATATGTCTTGAACTGAATTGTTTGACTAGTTTCTCATGTCAAACCCGGTCTTTACCATGTGTCAGGGGCTGGACTAAGGAGGAATGGTGCCCCCCCTTCTCCTGAACCTTCCCAAGAACAGGAGGACAGTATAGATTTAGAACAGTGGTTTGCAGAGGGGCATCGTTCAGAGGCTGAAGAGGGCAGAAGCTGGGAAATATGGGAAGATGAACAGCAGGAAGAAGAGCCAGCGCCAGCACCAGGGAAGAGGCAGCTGACAGATTCAGTGTCCTTGGAAAGCATTCCTGACCCCCCCCCCCCCCAGAACCAGACAGTCATTGCAGGTAGTAGAACAGATAGCTCAGAGACAGAAAGCTCAGATCAGCTGGAGCAGGGGTGACATAGAATAGGGACAACATGGGGGGGGGACTTTACTTGGAGCAACGCCATCATGGCTTACAGCAGGCATGGCCAAACTTGGCCCACCAGCTGTTTTGTGACTACAATTCCCATCAACCCTGACCACTGATCCCATTAGTTAGGGATGATGGGAGTTGTATTACCAAAACAGCTGGAGGGCCAAGTTTGGCCGTGGCTGGCTTAAAGAATACATTCCTTTCTCTCTCTCTGTGAATACTAAATAAATTATGAGGGAAGGACTCTTCGTGTTATCTGTTTTTTTTGTTTTTTTTTTGTTTTTTTTTGCTGCCACTGGGGGAGGGATAGGATTCCCTGAGTCTTGACACCATGACACCCTTCATATGATGCAAAAGGACTTTAATCTATATATGTGTGTGCTCCAGTATGGATTCATTTCTCTCAGTGTTCCTGGTCTGGGCTTCCCCACTACCTATTTAAACATATAATAACTCCCTTCATTGAAGTGAACGAAGAAGCCAGTGTGAAAGAGCTCTTTATGAACTTTCATGCTCCTGTAAATCTAATGAGTTGCTGGATCAGGATGTGTGTCTTGACTGAAATAAACAAATAAATAAAACAGCTGATAATGATTAAAAAAATAATAATCTGCAAAACCTTCCGGCTTTACAATGCCTTCACAGTGCCCAAGATGATTGCTATTGCCCACACATTCTCTAGCACATGTTATAATCTGAGTTGGACAAGAACATTCCCACCCTCAAGTCACTCACAACTCTTCCCATCCAGATACTTAACCATTATGTCCCTCCTCTCCATACCTGGCTGATGAAGCATCAACATTTTGCAGGGGTCCTAGTGCCTGGGTTGCTGATGAAGGATCAGCCCATATGTCAGGGATGGAGAAACCCACCTACCACCTCTATTTAAGGAAAGAGAAGTCATAATAGACAACTTGATGTAGTGGTTAAAGTGTGAGACTAGACCAGTGATTCCAGGGTTCAAATCCCCACTTAGTCATGAAGCCTGTTGGGTAACTGTGAGCCAATTACTACCTCTCAGTCTAACCTATCTCACAAGGCTGTTGTAAGGATAAAATGTATACCAACTTGAACCTCTTGGAGGAAAAGTAGAATATAAAAGTAAGAATAAAAAATAGACAGGTAAGCATTTGGGAGAATGGCTTAGTCTCAATGGGAAACTGGTCAAGGCATTTAGATCCCATTGCACTGACAATGGGAAACAATGCATGAGGAAAACAGTGCATACCTGGGAAGGACTATTCTGTGCCAACACAGCTCTAGCTCCCTCCTCACCCCATTTTGGGTTGTTTGATATACTGCTTGCAGTAGCTTCTCTCTGTCTGCTCTCTGGACCATTGATGTGATTTCTCCTCTTGTGGTGGAGCTCCCAAAGCAGCAGAGGTTGGCAGATCAGAGGGACACCTCCACTTCATCCAAATCCTCAGAAATTGGATTGCCCTGAAAGATGTTTAAAATAGATGTTCACACACACACACACACACACACACACACACGTGTGTATAAATAGACCTGTTACTAAGTGAAGAGGGAAAACTAAGCAAGTTGAGAGCAAAAGCATAAAAAGTAATGTAAACGAACGTAGAAACATTTTCTAGGGCACTGTTGAAAAAAGAGATTGCATATTTTGACACTACCTAAACGGTTTCTGAAACAGAAATGAAACAAATTTTACTTGGCCCTAGTGTAATCACTAGGCCAAACTGCGAGAGGCAGTGAAGGATAGGCGTGCTTGGCGTGCTCTGGTCCATGGGGTCACAAAGAGTCGGACACGACTGAACGACTGAACAACAACAAAAGTGTAATCATAAACACTGTTTCTGGAAACCAAGCCTCATTGCTAGATTTGATGACTAATAATAATAATTACAACAGTAGTAGTAGAAGTAGTAGCAGTCTGGTTGTGTGTTGGTTTCTGATTATGTGAGACCAGTTATCAGAAAAGAAAGGGACAAGACCATTTCCCCAAATTCAGCTGTTTTCTTTAATGTTAACTGAACATCTTCAGTGCGTAGAGAATTTTGCACCCACCAACAAATGAGCTCAGACTTCTGTGACTTCAAAAAAACCTTCTGGAATCATCCTTCAGGCACAGACAAATATATTTGTCCTCTACCCCTTGATTTACCAACATTGGGTTCAATTGCCAGGACCTACTCCTGTTTAGATACTTTGCCCAATACTAGTTAGGAGTTAACAGTTAATAGCTTTACTCATTAATCTCAAAGTTTCTTGCTTGAATCAGACTATCAGACTTTCATGTCTCTTTATCATAGCCATCTCAAGTGATGCCCAAGATTTTATTTTACCTGATTATTGCAGCAAATTAGTGCCCTGAAATTGCAGTATTAACTTTCTGATTAGCAGTGAGAAATAGTCAGCGATTAGTGTATTAGTGGCACTGATACAAGTGCTATTTTCAGTGCAGTTCAAATCTCAAGTCCATTAGCAGATGTCTGGTGTGTTGATGTAACTGCACTAATATATATTGCCTGAATGTATGCAGACAGGTAGACAGAGAGATTACATCATTCTATGTTTTGTTTTATGGTGTAATTGAACTATACTGTCATTAGCTGCTCAGGAGAAAGTGGCAGATATAAATCATAAGTGTAGAATAATCGTGCCTGCCCAGCTTGTGAGTCTGTCTCTCCGTTAGGAAATTTTGAGACCACCTTTCTTTCAAACAGAAATTCAACAACCACAAAAAATACATTAAAAATAAAATAAAAGCCTGAGAATAAGTCCCAAATGTACTGACTAATTATGAGCTTTTGAAAAAGAGTGCATTAAAATGCATCTTTGGGGACAAAATATGTTTAAAAGACATATTTAAACGTGAATGTTTATGCACAGGTCAAATTCCAGATTAATGCAGAAATGGCAGAGAAAGGGTATGAGTGAACACATATAAAAGGATAGCTCAGTTTAACTAACTGAGCGTGGTGTTGATAACACCAAGGTTGCAGGTTTGATCCCCATAAGTGACAGCTGCATATTCCTGCATTGCAGGGGGTTGGACTAGATGATCCTCCGGGTCCCTTCCAACCCTATCATTTTATGATTCTGTTATCTATCCTTATTAATCTGCAGGGTTGGTGCATTTCTATGAAACATCTCCTCTGCATAAACAACCAGGTGCAGGATTGAAACCAGAATTATACGCCCCTTATAAGGGATTCATTTGGTGCTAAATCACTGCATGCATGCTGTGGTAAAACTAGAGAACATTGTTTAAAAGCACTTGAGTTTATGTCGCCACACTCATAAACTGAAAATGCTTCAGTAATTTGAAATAATTGAACAGAACAGAAAGTGATTTATAGTTACTATTAGGGTTTTATAGTCACTTCAATTAAGTCACTACAAGTGAAAGTCCTGAGCAATTCATTGACTTAAGGAACACCCATCCCTACTTCAAGTATAGTCCTTTAAAGCTACATGTTAGATATAAGGCCAGGACATGAAAACAGACAAAGTTCTGATAGCAACTTTGTGGAAATTTGGGCCAGTTTGAAAAGTCATTTGACAATATTCAGAACCAGAGAAGGAACTATGCAGGATTTTCCAAGAAAACCTTAAAGGTACATGAAACCTTTCTTATTAGCTACTTAACAGACCAAGAGGGCAATGCTAACCTCCTGTTCTTCGCTAATGGAGGGGTTAGGATGTTTTTTATTTACTTATTACTCATACTCTACCTTTCACCATATGGTCTCAGGGAGAGTTACAAAAATATCACAATGACCGTCCCCCACATCAAATGGGGGGGCGACATTTGCGTGGTCGCGCACAGCCCCCTGGATTCCAGTGCGACTCCTGGTAGTTCGGGTTGGCATCACCTTCCCCCAGGTGGGATACCTGGGGTCTCCGCCTACCTCAGTTAACCACCCAATCCCGCCTGGGGAGGCGTTGCCAGGGGATTGGCCAGATAAGGGGAGGGACCACCCAGTCCACACAATAGAAGGTGTAGCCTACCTGGGAAGTGGCAGTCGTGCTCCAGAGCTTCTCCCACCCTCCACTCATTCAATTAATGCTTATTTTTGCAGGTTAACCTCTTCTCCACAGGTATGCAGGCGCTGCTATGTCAAGGCTGCTGTTGAAGGGCTGGAAAGGAATTTCCCTGCATTGGCAGGTTTTGCCTTTCCCATAGCAAAATGTCACAACTTTGGCAGTTTCAGGCCTTGGGTGGAATCCTTTAGTCATCTTCCTATATTTGGGGGGGGCCTTGGGGCGGTGACCCCATGCCCCCAGTGCGGAGGTGATACCAGGGTTCCCTGTTAAAGGGGTATTGGGAGGCATTGGCCATACGTCAAGAGGTTGTCAATTTTAATCCCATAGCACATTGTCTTGTCGAAACAAAATAGGAAACAAAATAGGAAATTCTTTCCAGTAGCACCTTAGAGACCAACTGAGTTTGTTGGTCTCTAATATCTGAAGAAGTGTGCATGCACACGAAAGCTCATACCAAGAACAAACTCAGTTGGTCTCTAAGGTGCTACTGGAAAGAATTTCCTATTTTGTTTCCTATTTTGTTTCGACTATGGCAGACCAACACGGCTACCCACCTATAACTGGAACATTGTCTTGTGTCATTATTCTGCTCAGGGGTCGCCTGGGGTTTGGGGATTCTGCCTGTCCACGCAAATAGAAACAAATTCATGTCACATTAACATGACAAAATAAGTTACAGGTAGGTAGCCGTGTTGGTCTGCCATTGTCAAAACAAATAAAAAAATAAAAAAATTCCTTCCACTAGCACCTTAGAGACTGGAAGGATTTTTGTTGTTGTTATGACAAAATTAATTGAACATTGCAGAGTTGCTCGTCTCCCAATTGTCTTCTCATTTTAGATTAGCAAGAATAGAGAGAAGCTTGGCTTCCATTACGTTTGGAAATCCTAATTGTAATTAAGATTGAAATGCAAACAGGTGGTGGGGCAAGTGGTTTTAGTCCTGCTTGTTTCCCAACAAGATTTTAGATGATATAAGGACAGTAGAATCTTCAGATTTCCCTTGCCAATCATGCATCTTAATTTTTTGCTGCACTTTATCATCTTTCAGAAAACGAACAACAGAGCTTCCCACCTCTAGTGAGAATAATTTGAGATCCCTCTACTGCCAGCCTAAATGGGTGCTGTGAGAGTGGAGGGGGAAGGAGCTTGCATCGCAAATAGTCTATCTCAACATCTGTTCAGCTTGAATAGTTCTTCAAAGCTGTCTAGCGCATCAAAGGTCTCTTGTTAACAAAGTAACCTTTGAGTTAACAAGTAACCTTTAAAACTGTAAGCAGCTTTGAACTACAGCTTTCCTCAAGACAATCAGATTTTTGTCATGAGCCTGGCTCCAGGGATTCCTAGAGGGCTAAAGCAATGCATTAATTGCTCCAAGTTCAGCTGAAGCCCAATATGTGGGCAAGAAACCCAAAGACTTTTAAGAGGAAGATGATTGTGGGGTACACCCAGACCACAAAGCCAGCAGCTATGAAAATCTGAGCAGTCAGGCTCAATTCTTGCTGATTTAGTAGACCAAATGCCCCATATAGAAGCCACAAGTGGATAGTAAGACAGTACTAAGTGGCATGAGGTGAAAAGCTGCAAGCTGTCTCTATTCCCCATTGCAGAATAAGGTTCATGGGGGAGGGGGGCACACAAACTTTTTCTAGAATAGTGCTGGTTAACCCTTTGCATCCCAAGGCCACATTGATGGTCATGCTACCTCTCTGGGTACCACCTGCCAGCTGTGGGCATAGCCAGTGTATACACACATATATTCCCCACATGTTCATGCATATTCACCAGCGCATACAGCACACTCACGAGAGAGGCACTCTCTCATTCATGCAAACACTCATCCATACAAGAAGTTTACACACAATGCATTAAAGAGCAATAGTTGAGCTGTACACTAGTACAGTGGTGTGTGTTATAGGAAGATCCCTGGGCTTACTTGGATTTCCAAACAAAGATACCAGCCAGGAATATAGGAGCAAAACAGCAGCATGTAGGCCTGATCTTTATTCAAAGACTGTTGTAGCAGGACTTCCACCCACCACATAGAAGAAGCAGGAAGAAGCCCTGAACAAAAGGGTGCTCCTTCTTTTATAAGTTTTCCCTTTTCCCCATAAACACCTTCGGTCAAGCATCTAGATACATCATACATATGTCACAAATGGGGAGGGGGTTTCTGGCAAGAACCGGTTCATCAGGTTTGCCCCCATGCCCTCCACCTCACACCCATCAAGTGATATAAAGGAAATATTTACAAGTTCCTGGGTTTCCTGGTCAGGTAATCACACTTCTTTGTCCTGACCGAGAACCTAATTCCCGCCCTCCCTTCCCAGGAGGGCGGTGTTTGCGGCACCGGGCGGGATGACCTGGTCAGGTTCCACTCCCCCCCCGGCTCAGGTCAGCCCTTGGCCTGCCTCCGGCCAGGATGGGACAAAGGACAGAGGGCGGGGGCGGGGTCAAGGGCCAGGTAAAAGCGGCAGAGCCGCCCAGATTTCCCCCTTTTCGGTTTCTCTCCCGCAGGTTCACCCGCCCCCCTCCCTCTAATTAACTCAACTTTCTCTTTATAGTTGCTGCGGTAGTTTGCGGTCATCAAGTCAATAATTCTTTTGTTTGCAGGTTAACTTCTTGCGTTACAGGTCAGCGGGCGCTGCTGTGGTCGTAGATGGTTCTTATCCATTCTTATCATAGATGGTTCTAATCCATTCTTAGATGGTTTGCTATTGTCCATGGGATGACTACCTGTCTGACACCCATCTGCCAGGATGTCAGTGAGTATCCCTTTTGCAAGAAGTTGCTGTGTATGTGATCCCACGTTTCAAGGATTATGGTTGTCTTTACCAGTTTTCCCAAGTCTCTCTTTGTTACCAAGGTAGTCCTTTGTTCCCCGGAGTGAAATGAAGTTGGAACAGTGTTGATATGACTTAGGGCTGATTTAATATTAATATTTAAAGTTTTTACTGCATGAGGGAAGGTGAATACTCTGTAACCTTGAACAAGATACCATGCAGCAAAACTGTGGTGGGTTTTATGGGGATGTTTACAATATTGAATGGTGTCAGTTTGGGGGGTGGTTTGGGGGTGCAGTGTCCCATTTAACTGGAAACAACCTCCCTCCAACCTTTATAAAAATTCTGGTAACATGGAACCTCAAGCCCAAGGCCAAATGTCACTGGGACTTTCCCAAGAGCACACCCAGTCCCCTGTCCACATCTTCACTGTCCCTGCTGTGCACTCTCCTCAAATGCTTTTGCATGGCTCGAAAATGTCCTTCAAGTATCATAATGTCTCTTGCTTGCTTGAATGGAAAACTGAGAGGTATCTGCACAGCTGAGTGTGTAGAAATCTCTGCCTTCTGTACTTTACAAAGGTAATCATCACATCCATTGCTCTGCCCCTTTTCATCTTTGGCCCCATCTGACTCCATCTACCAGTGGCATGTGTCTCCTGGGAGGAAACTGGGAGTTTGGGCTGAAAATGGTTTCCCACTTGTGCTATATTTTCAAACCTTACATTATGCTTTCATTCAGTATTAACTACATCAACAAGAAAATTTCCAATCCTAAAAACAACACACACACACAATTTTGAATGGAAAATTTTAGGAAGCAATTTTCACTCAATCAAGGACATAGGGGAGAAAATCATCCCAACTGTCTGAACTAGGTTAATTAGAATAACTATCTTCCCTAAAAATCATTATCCAATCTGGCTTCAAGTGTTAGAAAGGAGTGCTATATTTTATCTTTTTCTGTGCAGGCATTTGCCAATGATCAGCATGCATTTTTCTCATAAATAGCAGAACACAGCATTGTTTGTCCTCTTCTGATGCAATCTTTCATGCACTTCAGCATACTAAGGGCTACTAGAAGGGAATTATTTAGCCTTGAAAAACAAAGTCAACAAGTGATGTTCCCGCAAAAGTGTAAATGGTACCAACATGGTTCCGATAATCTTGGCTACAGTATAAAGGCCTTTTAGAATACTAGCATAACAGATGAAATACTGACATCCACTTGCCCTAAAGCTGTCTGATTCATGTTAATGACACTCACCCATTGTAAATGAGCTGTGGGTTTCCGCTTGTGACTATTTTCTTTGTAATGTATTTCATTCTCTCTCTTTTTATCCCCTTTCCCCCACAGACTTTGCTCTTAGATTTTCACTTAAGCTGAACATAATATTTGCAGTAGCATTTGTATCTATCAAGCTCAGTTGACTCTGGGCAAAACTCCACATTACACACAGTTAATTAATTTTCCACATATATATATATATATATATATATATATATATATATATATATATATATATATATATATATATATATATATATATATATATGACAGGAAGCAGCCACCAGAGGCTGGAATTTTGAGTAGTCACTGAATTGGCTGCTTCATCCCTTTCTCTCAGTAGATTTTTAGTTCAAAAATATCTCTTCATGCCCCCTTCCAGTATTGCACCTTTTCTCCTTGCAGGAGAAAAGATGTGGATGCCTATCTTTTTTTCCCCCCTACAGAGGGGAAGTTGGATGGGGAGAATAATTCCAATGGTTTGAGATGAAAGCATTTTTTCTCCCACTCCCACCCATTAACAATATTTAAGCCTCAAGCCTCCTTTACCTGGACCACACATGACTGTGTGTTGTTGTAGGCTGGCCTTCAGATGACTTTAATCTTCTCATATCCTCTCAAATTGCACCCTTCCTGTCAGTCATTAGTCTTTACATAGTTAAGATCACATGAGGAGTCATGGCCACTGGTCCCTTCTGCGCTGCTGCATTCCCATGTTTTTAATAGGGGGTTGGAATGTTTTATTTTCTCTCAATTTCTCATTTTTCCATCTTAATTTTATTTATTGAAATTCCAGAAATAAAATAAACAAAACTTGGTATTCGCAGGATTTAATCTAATTGAAAGTATACCACAACTGTCAAGCTAGGACAGAATAATTTTTCTTTCTCTGACATCCTTATCTTTCCAGTCTTGAAATCAAATTGTCCCAATTGTGCATCAGAGTATGAGTTTTTAAAAACTCCACATGGAGATTTGCACATATATTCATGCACCTTTTTCCTAATATTTCCATTTTGTAAGCAATTTTGCCTAACGTACAAATCTGCAAACAATTAATGTAATACAATTTTGTATTTTATTTTTAGTAATGCATACATCTGTATGCAAAGTTTCCCCTAATATATACATTTTTAATACACATTCCACAGATAGTTGGGGGACTCTTCAAGGCACCTTTTGATGCAGAAGGGGGGGTAATTGATGATGGCCCTATATGAACAGCTTCTTCTTCTTACACAGCATGTTATTTGGATAAAAGCCACAAAATACGCTAAACCTCAAAGGTTGTATTGTTTCCTGTATACTGATTAACAACAACAACAACTTTATTATTTTGCCCCAGACACTCTGGGTGGCTTACAGAAGACAATAAAAACATAATAAAACATCACACATTAAAAACTTCCCAATACAGGGCTGTATGAAATGCTTCCATACAATTACATTATTACTTATTTCCAAAAATATTATTCTAGGAAATATAGTTTCCATACAGATTATTATCATTTTTTTATTTATTCACTAAAAATTATCTCCCACTCCCTACATTTGGAATCCAAATGGCATCTAACATGCCATTTTCAAATCAGGCTGCTTTTGTAATTTGCAAGTTGTGGAGGGAGAAGTTCCTAATTTTTGAGCTCAGGATCTTTGCTCTGAAATGGAAATAGCATTCTCTAAGACAAAAAAGCTGCAATTCCCATTCCACAGTAATTGCTTTCCACCACCTTTTAATACGTGCTTACTATTGGCAAGAAAAATCACATTTTATCCATCTTCCTCTCCCACTTTGTGTAATTTAATACATATCAAAGTGCTCTGCTGCCTTTTAAAGCTAAGCCAATTCTATTGCTAAGTTTTGAATTTACTTGTGAGCTAAAATTTGTTGTAGGAATTAGAGCATATGTTTCACTCTAATTTTACAGTACATTACAGTACAATAAGGGCATGATATAAGCACTGCAAATCCAGTGAAAAACAACACACCACCCACTCTAGACATATACGGTACATTCTGATTGTATATGGAAATATAATTTCAGTGACAATAACCATGACTTTATTCCTGCTCATGCATTTTAATTCAAAACACTCAACATTCTGTCACTTCTTCACTTCTGTCTATTTTACCTAGTGCTCTTTTTTCCTTGCTCGTTTTTTTGTAATTATGAGAAAATGCCCTATAACGCTTAAGAAGTTTCCATATATATTATTGTAAATATAACCACTGCAGGATAGAGCACACAGCAATGTTTCAATGTAAATTAGAGCAGGGTTTTTGTTTTTAATTCTTTTACACAGTTCATTAAATAGATTTGGGGATTGAATTTAGATTTAATAAAAGCTTGAATACTTCTAATATAAGCAATGCAAACGCCAGAGCGGTACCTATTTATCTACTTGCACTTTGATGTGCTTTCAAACTGCTAGGTGGGCAGGAGCTGGAACCCAACAATGAGAGCTCACCCCGTCGCGGAGATTCAAACCACCGACCTTTTGATCAGCAAGCTAGGCTCAGTTGTTTAGACCACAGCACCACCCATGTGGTCTAAATTTGCAGCAAAATACTGGGCAAGATTTTGCCCAGTGTCCCCTCTGTGTGATGGGCTCATGGGGAAAAGCTGTCCCATGAGCCCTTGCTGAAGAGGGGAGGGGGAAGCTTATATAAGGCTGTTTTCCCTGGAGCTCAGGGACAGTTTGCTTTGAGAGCTTCCTGCCCACTCACCCTTGGGTTAGAGCCTTCACTGAGCAATTTTGGATTGCTGGTTGACAGGGCCAGAAAGGAATTTTTCTCTCTCAACCCGATTGGCACTTGGTTCGGGGGGGTTTCTGCCTTTCCCTCAGTGACATTATGGCTTTCCTTGGTTAGGTGGAATAACATTGTTTGTATGAGGACAGAAATGCCATTGGTCAGGATCAACATAGTATAGGGGGGTCATAAGTGGTCTGAGGGGAGGATTGACCATGGCAAACCCACCCAAGCATGGGTTCGGTATCTGCCTGGTTGGAATCTGCACCCTGGTCCCCCAGTGAGACCTTGCTTGCTTGGCTTGCATCACAGCAAGGTTCAACACTGGCTGACTCCCATGGTAGAGGTTTGGAGCAATCCAAACCCAGTGGATCCATTCCATCAACATAGGGCTTGTGGAATGATGAATTGATCCTGTGACCCAAAGCCATGCCAACCCTTGCCCTGCCTGCTGCTGTCAATAAAAAAATGTCCTGATTTTATCCCATCACCGTTGTACAGTCTGGTTATTTTGCTGTTCTCATAATGCACCTGCCTGGGCAAATCTACCCACCTACAGGATCTCCATCTGGTCAAGATTAAGCTTCAGATATTGAGTGTAATCTAGGTCACCACTGAATCCAGACAACAGTTAAACTCTTCCACAGACATAGATGACAAAAATAATTAGAACTGGGTACCCTGGATCAGTTTAATTATTGACACATAATTCCTTGTTCCATGCAGATGTTAAAGAACATGGGGGACATGATGCAATCTTGCAGCACTCATAGCACAAGTATCAAGAGGCTGAGTGGGAATCCCTGGGTGCTACTCCCTGGAGTAGATACAGCAAGCAGGGAAGCATAACCCCTGCACTGGTTGGGCAGCATGAGATTGGAAATTTTTAGCTGCTATATCCTTGCAGCCCTAAAAATCTATGTGCTCAATGTGAGAGATAAAGCTATTGTACAATAGCACAAATGAATCTTAAAGGTAAGGAAGATTAAATCATATCCAATCAGCTCTGCATCAACCACAGTGGTTGCCAGTTGTCATCACAAAGTGCTCATTCTGATCTTTTAAAGCCTGGAACCCACATAGCATAGGAATTAGAAAGCACTTTTTGTCGTATGAATATGCCTGCTTGCTAGGGTCGTCACCCAAACCAGGATCTTCTTGTTTGCAGCCCTAATATTTTATCTTGTATGGTAAGCCAATCAGGTCTAGAGATTCAATGGATGCTTGTTTGGATATGTGCAATCTAGCCCCAAATGCCCATGGTTTCTCTCTTCCCATCTCCTCACATCTTCCCTACAGCATATGTGAGATACAAAAATCCCTATAAACAGAACAGAGCTGAAAAGCCGGCCGATCCTTAATTGCAGAGCAGCATGTCAGAGATGTAAACTTCTTAATTATTACTTTTTATTTTAGCTGACATTTTTGGGCATAGGATAATGCATGGGCTGTCTCAATGGTTTCCAGCATGAATTTCATTAGAGTTTTCATGCTTGCTTCCCCCCCCCCCAGACTAACAGAGCAGATCTCAGGGATATAACATGTACACGGTGATAAGACAACAAAAGAGCATAGTGTTAAGTAACAATGTCACAAAGGAAGGAATCGGAAGGAATCTGATTTGTATCACTGTTAAGTCACACAATGCCACTGAGTACACACACACTCAAATGCTATCAGTCTAGTAACCACTTTCTAAAAAGGAATGCCTTTTACTGCTCCAAAGCTGCCTGCCTCCTGCTTGCAGTAGGTGAACCTTAGTTGGATAAATGAGATATTTCAGAAAGAGTAATAGCATTGGCATCACTCACATAAGATTGAAATAAAAAAGAATTCTATTTATATGCAAATGTAATATTTCATGTAAACCATGTTTATTGACACTTCTATTATATTTCTCATCATGTTTATAAAGCATTTCCTTCTAATATCTAATGTTTAAAAAACTGAGAACTTACTATTGAGTTTGTTTGTCTATCATCTATCTATTTATCTATCTATCTATCTATCTATCTATCTATCTATCTATCTATCTATCTATCATCTATCTATCTATCATCTATTTATCTATCATCTATCTATCTATCTATCATCTATCCAAGGCTGCTCATCAGAGCCTACCAAAACATATTATGTCAGAATAAGAGTTCTGTTTTGTTCTTTCCCCCATTGATTTAATTATTTGTGTTGGATTTTGTCAGGACTGCAGAGGACAGAAAGTTTAACAATGTTGTCTTGGTGACTCCGTCTCCCATGCAGCAACTCGGTTTAGGAGGAAAAGCTTCAGTTGGCTGCTGTACTGATAAAAATCTTTTTTAATTTTTAATTTTGTTTAAACAAAGATGTGTTTAAACAAAGCAAGTAACATTGCATGTAGCCAAGCCCTTAGTTGCACAGCATTCCTGAAGTTTTCAGGCTGCACCAGACAGTGGCTTATAATGCTTTTGCTCTGGTATTGTGTTCACAATGAAGACAATGGAAAATTATTGGGGTAAAGCGGAAGTGGGAGCTGTAGCAATCAATAATGAAGGAAACTTTAAGTTCAAGCACCATGTTCTTCATCATGCAGCCCTTGAATCATGTTATATTGCTTGTTGGGGGGTTATTTTATTGCTATTCTCTTGGCTTTCACATAATTTAGGAGAAGCTGAGCTGGTGCAGAAATGGAAGCTTGTAAAAATGTACTCCTCCTCTAGACTTCAGTGTATGTGGTTATCAATGCACCAATTGGCTGATCAAGCGAACACAGAAAATGTGATAAACGTAACACAAAAAAGGCTAACTTGGCCCATTTTTGTTGCTGTTGCTGTTTTTTTAGAATGAGTGTTATAAAGCTGCATGTAGACTTGTTCTCAATTTTTTTTAAAAAATATGATTTGCTTAAACTAAAAGCTGATCTGTCATTCTTAAATGCAGTTGGAATATTTTCTATGGATCTAACTAAAACATTTAAACAAAACACTTCTTTTTCTTATTGACCACTGGAATACAATGAAAAACTCAAAGATTAAGAGAAGATAAAAACTAATTAGTGGCAAAATATAATGTAGACTGAAAACTCAAACAATGGTTTGTTTTTTTTAAAAAAAAAACTAATCAGAATTCACTTTATATTGTGTTCAAACATTAATCCTTCCATTTATTTTAAAAGATTAATGCAACAAAAGACCAGCTAATTGTAAACGGGACACCAAAAGGTTCAGGTTAGTGCTCTTTTGTATTATGGAGAAACAGTGTATTTGAGAAGGAGAAATTAAATTTTCAGGTGGAGGTCAGCTTGGGAATCAAATGAATCCCTCTGATTCATGCAGAGTCATGCATTAACCACTTGAGATTTGAAAGGAAAAGATTTGAAAGCTTTTTTTCCTCCTGTACAGATAATTGCCTTTAATAACCAAGTTGCTATTTTGGCTTCAGAATATCAGCTTTCCAAATTAGTTGAGTTCTGAAGGTCCTCCGGAGCATAAAATCTCTGATTAAACATTTTCTAAAGTTCAACCTTCTGGTAAAAGTGAAAATTCCATTACTTTGGTGAGAGCAGTCATGTCAAATTTATCAAGATAGCGATACTAGGAGAGAACTGGAGTGAGTTGAGACAGCTGTCTCTATAATAAGTGGTCATCAAAGAACACACAATTTCTTTCAAAAGCCATTATTATGCTGCCCAATAATAAAATGAACCTAACATTATTGTGCACCATCTTAAATCCAAGTAATGTTGGATTAGGTAACAGGGTAATAGTGAGTGAGAGAGAGAGAGAGAGTGAGAGAGGGAGAGAGAGAGAGAGAGAGAGGGAGATGCATGCCAACCAAGTCTTGGCGGTACAAGATTCCAGGCATTCCAGAAGCTTACCCAGGGTTGTGTTACCTTTTGTGAATGAAGCACAGTGGAGATTGTGATACTTTTAGGACATATGATTTATTAGGTTGTATATATATGATATATATATATATACAACCTGAGTTTAGAATGAAGGGCTTCACAGCATTAACACTGCAAACAGACTTTGCTTCTTGCATAGCCACAACCTTGGATTCAAACAGAAATCAAACATTGTTCTCAAATGTTCCTCTGACTCTTTCTCCTCTAGGTCTCGTCACTCACCAAAACTTTCTACTTTAAACTCTGGCTTTAGCTGTTGAGAACTTCATACCTCTTATTGACTCATCACCCAGGCTACCACTTCACCAGGAGGCTAGCCTGGCTATTTCAAGAAGTAGAAGCCTTGATTAAATTATAACACTTGCTATAACCAGGGATTAGAGGGTCCTGGCACCCAGCTTAATAGCCCAAACACCCAGATATGCAATTTTGAAATAGTTTTCATTATTGTTGTGTCACAATGTTGCAGGAAGGTGGACAAATGATTAAGGAGGAACTGCTTAGAGCGTAAGAGAGGCAGAGAAGGACCACCTCTGGTAAAGGGTAACTAGGAGAGATTCAGCTGTCTCCAGCTGCTGTGATTTCATTGGAAATTGGTAGTGGGTTAGCTGGCTGTTAGTGCCCAGCTGCCTGGCACCATGCTCATCCTTGGAGGTGGAGTTATTGATAGAAGCAATGCAGAAAATTGTAGAGAAACAAGAACTCAGGTCACAAGGGTACAATTGTGTAGAACTGGCGATTTAAATGATTCAAGCTTTTCAAGTCTCTTATGGATAGATTTATTTCTTGAAGTTTATATGCCAGATGGAGTTAATATGCCAGGACAAGGCCCTGTTTCAGAGATTCTTCATCAGCCAGTAGAGTCTTAACATCTTAAGGTCAACGTGTACTAGTTGCTTAGACTTGCCCAGATATGGAAAACTCTAGATTGAGCTTGGCCCACAGGACAGTTTGTGGAACAGCCTCGTGTGCATAGGGACAAACTTCAAATCTCTTCTCAACACTTCTCTGGTTAGTTTATGGTTAAAACTTATGGATGTTATTTAATTCAGGAAAGTGCTGGCCTACTTAACTCCAATGTAATGTCCATCTCTTTATTGCTGCCCACAATGTTTAGTTTACATGTACATTCAGATACTGGCATTATTTTGCTTGTTCTCCCATGTAAAGAGACAGAGAATGGTCTTAATTGTGCATGGTTCCTGACTGAAAGTCATCAAGAGTGGATAGCTATTGTGCATCCATTCTCTTAGAGTTTCCCTTTGAAACTGCAGACCAGCTAGCTATTGTGCAACCATCTGGTCTAACTAATGCTCATCATATTTATCAACTCAATTGCTGACCAGCTTGGTGTGTTGTGCATCGTTCGTCCTTGGTGTACCATTCACTTAATTGCACAACATCTTGCTCAACAAGTCACCATGGCTTTTTTTTTTTTTTTTTGCTTTTGCTTTTGCTTTGTTTGGAAACTTGCTGCATGTGAGACATTTAGACACAGCTGTGAATATATCCTTTTTCCACTAGAGATGAAAAGTTTGTATATTCCCCAATACAAATATAAACTGCAGGGCATGTTGCTGGTCTTCAATCTGAGCACCAAGGGACCCAAAATTTTGTGAGCTACTTACCCTGCGTGCCTTGTCTACTTACATTGCAATCCTATGCATTCTAAGGTCACCTGCACAAGATCCCCTGGATGGATCTGCCTGAAATTTGACATGTTCAACCTTCTCTGGTGGAGCTCTGCTACCTGAAACTTTCATCCATTTACATTAAAAGGGGAGGGAGAATTGAGAGCCATTTTAAGGTTCCCATTACAAATGAAGGTGAAACAGTTTTAGCGGATCATATCTGGACAGAATAATGAATTGAAAAAGGACACAGAGCATATCTGAGGTTTGCACACACACATATACAAATTGAAAGTTCTTGACAGGCAATATTGCAAAGAAGTATTTACTCAGGTGACATCTGGATTTTTACATCGCTTCCATACCCTTTAAGACTGCACTACAAAACCACAGTTCCAGAACACAAGACTAGGAGAGATCTGTGAAATGGTAGGGGCAATATAAACCCAGGGTTATACCAAGTAGGGCCATGCACATCCAGCTTTTCCTTTGCTTAGAAACGTTTGCTACTTTAGCTTCTTTCAAAATGCATATGAACAGTCTGTATAAAAAGCAATGTTAAGTCTCTTGTTCTATTAGCACAAAGATTTACCTTTGTACAATGAAACTCCCTACCACCACAAGCACCCCCCAATCTGTTCTGGGGTTTTCTCCAACCCTGTGGATCAGAGTTGAGGAGGGGGTAGTGCACAGGAGTGAGTGAGGGAAGCTCTGTTGTGTAAGCATAAATACTTGTGCTAAAAGAATAAGGGCTTTGGATACTGTTCAATTCGTTTTGCCCCAGGGAAAGCCTGCAATTTCACCGTGAAATTGTTACAGTATCCTAGAAGAAAGTTACGAAATAAATGGTAAATCTTGAACATTTTATCTGTCAGGAGAGAACTGTCTTGAGTGGATTAGAAAAACTGAAATATAAAGCTTGGGTTGAAAGTGCATTCAGTACAAAGTTCTACTTTGGCACACTGTCCAGGCCTTTCCCCCCTCTGAGTGTAGCTCCTCACTTGGTCTCATAGAAAATCCTGGAGGCTTAGTCAGAATTGAAGGAGCACATTTTCAGGGTGCACCACTGACTGTGGGAGGCAGGAGTCCTTAAATTCTGGTTCTTGCACATAGGCTCTGTCTCTGGAGGTTTTTTGGGGGGAGGGCTGTCTAATTCCTAGCTCACTGTGTGTTTGTTCGTCCACAGTTTGTGACCACAGAAAGTCTAACATTTATAATCTAAAGTCCAGTGTTCCTTCTGTGAAGGGTTTCAAGGAGTGATGAAAAGAGCCATCACCTCCTGTATTACAATATTTCATTTATTTGCTGTGTATCTCTGAAAAGTAAACAACTATCAATAAAACAGCACCTTTATCTTGAGGGAAAAGATGCTTAAGCATGCTGCCCATGTTTTCTTAACACAAGACCATTACCAGTTTCACTTAACTTGATTTAACATCAGACTACAGGTAAATGAGGCAAGATAAAAATAGAAAAAAGATCTTAAATTTTAAGACATCCACTCTGTCACAAGTTGCCAATTCCACCCAATTCATTTGATAGTGAAGCTTACAACATCTTTAGGTAATTAACACAAAATAGAAACAATGCGATTGAAAGAGACATTTGCTATTCCTACAAGATAAAGTAGGCAAAAACCTCTGCAACAATTAATTAGCTGTGTGCCTGGGGCTAAAAGAGGTGTAAATTTAAAACCTGGCTGACAGAATAGAGTTTTGCTCTCCAGCCACAAAAGGCTAAAGACCATATCTTGGATTATGAGCTGCACAAATGGCAAGACACCATCCCATTGTGGCAGTTGTGAATAATGTGATTTTCACCAGTTCCCTCTTACCCCTGCACCACCCAGTGCTACTTCTCCTGTTGATAGCTTTGCTGTACAATAGATGGTGCAATCTGTTGCTGGATGAGTTTCCACTACTTCAACTTTTGCATTGTATTCCTCTGTTGTGCAAGATTAAAACTCAGTGCTTCTGCTAGCAGATGGACGACGTTGGACAAGTCAGCTCCACATTGCAATATAAAAGATGTGTCCAAATACACTCAATAAGAATTTTGTGCAAATCTATAAGTCATTTCAATATAGTATATTAAAAAATTGCTTCAACCAATGCAGTATTAGAGAGAAATCATTAATAAAGTGCCTTGTGTTATTCATAACACTCAGTTTCAGACTGTATGAGCTCTGATTGGAATCCAGACCATACTTTTTTAACTATTCTGGACAACAACCATGCGAGAAATATGTAAGATAAACAAGCAAGTGCTAGAAATCACCCCAGAATTTATCTTACTAAACATCTTCCAAGACAACAATGCCCACTTACACCACAAAGAACTCATAACCCACCTACTCTCAGCAGCCAGAAACATCATAACCAGACACTGGAGAGACCTATCAGGAATAAGCATGGACCAATGGTACCAAGTAGTATGGGAAACAGCCCTACTAGAAAAACTAACCAGTAAGCTGAAACTGACACAGGGACAAACATAAGATGCCTTCACCCTGGTATGGCTCCCCTTCATCACACACACACAGCTCAACAAGACAATGACAAAAATTTACCGACAGCATACAAATCATTATAGCTAACCTGATCAAAAACACTCACCCACCCCACTCACACAGGAAACCAAAGATGACCACAGCCAACCACAAATGAACTATCGCATCCTACGCCAACCCCGACCTCTCTCACCAGCAAAGGAGCACAAGTGAACAACAGAGAACCTGCACAAACCACGCTGACACCAAACCCTACATATATTAAGTAAAATAGAAACATTGTCACTCCACCCCACCCATCTTCCCACCCCGCCCACCTCTTTCCCCCTTTTCTTCCTAATGTCTCAACAAACGAAACTGATTTGTGAAAATGTTACATGGAAAAAATATGGGAGAAACATTGCACTACCTTTGTAAATCAAGAAAATCTTTAATAAAAAATATATTTAAAAAACAACAATAAATGTAGCAGGAATTCTGTTCTATTGATTTCAGTAGGCTCCCCATACCAGCTTGAGGAAGATATTAAAACTTCAAATGTGAGATTACACTATTCTTTCAATAAATAATGTATTATATTATCAGTGAATGTTTAATCAACCTAATAGGAAGTAATTTCATTTTCCATTCTGAGGCAGAACCAAAGAGTGTAAAATCAGTAGCAACTTCTTCTGAAGCATGTACAAATTATAATGAACATTAATATTTCCCCTCCTTATTCATTCCCTGAAAATAATAAATACTTAGTGCATTGAAAAATGTCCTTAACATCAGATTAAGACCATGTGTAGAATTGAAGGAATAAAGCCCTTTGGGATCAACAACAGCACAGAATATTGTGCTTGGTTTCCTAACAGTAAAACAAAAAATGTGTACATTCCATTGAGAATCCTCTTTTTTAAAAAAAATCTAGATGGGGAAGTTAAAGAATACTTCCCCATTCAAAGAATGAAATCTGAATAAGGTGAAACTGGACATCAGCTCTTATTTTTCCTTTATTTCTTATATTTCCCCTTCATATCTGTTTTGGATTCTTCACTATTATTAACCTACTTGAACCCTTAGATCTTCTAATGAGGGAGGCCTGGAGGGTGGTGACAAGAGATATGGACTTTTCCACTGAGATGTAATTTCTGTGGAATCCTGTTTGCAATGAGGTCCACCTGACAACTCCATCTTTCAATATGCTGAAGATTATGTGTTTTGCTACTAGTGTGCTGACAAAGCTTTCTGTGGCTGTTATGGGATTTGTTTTGATGGTATAATATATTTATATTCGTGAAGGAATTGTCCATGCTGCTCCCAGAGCATGGAGTATGCATCAGGAGTCTAGAAGAGTGAGGAGGTGCCATTTGAAACCTGCAAAGTGAGGCAGCTGTTCCTGACCCAATTAGACAGAAGGGAAGGCAGCTGGAAACATCTGAAACTGAAATCATAAATGAGGGTGGAGGTAAAAATGGAAGTGTCTGGTTTATCCTTAATAAAGAACCTCCTTTTGCCAGGGGAGATGCACTTCGGTAGCTATGTCAACAAACAGAAGGAAACTGGTTGATAAGAAGCACTACAGAGAATGAAACATCACTCCCAACAAAGGGACCAATGCCTAGGGGCCAAGGTCCCTTCAGCATCCCCCTTCCCCAAAAAATGATAGGCATTGCCATTCAAATGGTCTCTGTGTGCCACATCTTGTGATCAATTATGTGGGGCGGGGCTTACCTGTCCCCCAAATTTTATTCAAAATGGCACCCCTGACTCCCACCTTCAAGGCTAGCCCACCCATGAGACAAGGTGAGACAACCATTTCAGGAAGTGGAAGGCTGCCCCCATAGATATTTCATGACTGCCTGCACTGCCTCTGCCAAGATCTTGTGATGTCTTTTGGCTTCCAGTTAGATTTTGGCAAGAACTTGTGAGATGTCACTGGAAGCCACCATCATTGTCACTGCTTTGCAGGCACTGCCACACAACCCAGGTTAGGGAGGCAGTGGCGGTACAGCAGAATGTTCCGGTTTTGCCTCCGTTGGCGAAACAGGATACACCTGCCCTGCTCACCTTGTAGGGAATGCTGAGCCTGGTGGACACCTGCACTGGAAAGACAAGCTCTATAAGCCCCTCCTCATTTTCTTACTCCTGAAGACACTGCTATGTACTTCCTTGTGAACCAGACAAGTGTTTTCCTTTACTGTGAAGTAACTGGAGCAGGTTTTTCCTTTACTTTAACACAATTATATTTCTATTGTTTGTTTCTGTGGAACTCATCAGTGAACCAGGAGGGCCTTCCTAGATAGTATCTTCCTGACTCTACCCCTGCCCCTTTCTTAAAGGCCCTTTCAGAATCAGCAGGCATGTGTGTGTGTCTAATTAAAGAAAAAACACTAAGCTCTATGATAGGTGCAATTCCAGATAGCCAAGCTATTAGCTGATGTAGAATGGCAACATGGAAGAGGAATTTTGAAAGCTTAGGAATTTTGGAAACTAAAGGCAGATTGGTTCTGTCCACCACTTTTCTTAATGAAAATATCCACTTTCTGGTGGCAACTGAATAACCATCATTCAAATATTGTGTTCTTCAGAAAACACATTGAAGTTATAGAATCAGAATGGACAAAGGACCCAAAGTCATGGCATGATTTCAATGCACCGGGGGGGGGGGGATGCACTAGAGCCACTTAGCATCTTGCAGCAGGGCAAAATTACCCATTCATCCTTCTCGATCAGCCCATACAATTAAGATGCCAGTGTACTACAACTTGAGAGTAGAAATACAGCTGGAAGGCAATTATACACACAAACATGCATGCTGCTGTTCTTTCTTTTGCTCTCATCAATAATTATTGTCTTCAGAGTGACCACATAGGCTGTGATCTATAAACCAGTTAAGCTGAAGTATATTAATGTAAGCCAATTGAGATCCCTTAGGTAATGAGATTATTTGAATGGCCCATATCCTGATAGAAAAAAATCCCTTATTATCTCCTGGCTTATTTTCTCATTGTATAAATGAAATTTCAAAGAAACAGATTTCTCTGTGGGCAGTGCAGCTGCAATAGTTAACGAGGAATGCCAAAGATATAGATTTTTTCTTAAGAATGAATTAAATTGATATAAAACCCTATATACAATAGTGAACATCTTAATTTTTTTCTGGAGGGAATATGGTTTCTAAAATTAAAAGTAGCATTCTGAAAACTTTATCTTCACTTCCTCAAGATGCCCGTCTCTTCATGTAACAACCCCCACTTTTGCTGAATCTTTGCACTGCCAAAAACTTCTTACTCTTTCCCCCTCCTTAGTGGATTCCTCAAAATGCCTTGTTTATTTAAAGGACTTGTTTATTCATTTATCCAACCCTTTTCAATGCTTTTCCTCATTCCTAACTGCAAAAAGTCTTCTCCTTCTTTTAGGGGGAGATTTGTTGTGCTAGGGACACAGGGCATTTTCATCCACTTTAATTGCACAAACTTCCATTTCAGGTATGCACTTGAATCCTGCTCACAAAAAAATGACATTCTGGAGGCAGTGACATACCTAGGCTCCTTACCACCATTGGCAATGTGCTGTATCTTGGAATGTATATTCCAAGATGGCGGCGCGTTCATACGCTGCGGCTCTGAGCTCCCAATACTTCACCTACTCATGCACAGAACTGGTAAACATCGGGCTTGCAAGGAAAATAGAGATAACTAGAGAGTTTCAAAGATCCCACTGTATACCAAACTAAGTTTACTTTCTTCTAGGCAAGACACAAGTTTTGATATGCCAATAACTTATATCAAATATATATCCAGGTAAACTGATAGGAAAGTGAATATTTTCATGCATCCCCCCCTTCTCTGCTTACAGTTGACTTACCATATAATAAATGTAAAAAGGATTCATGCAAATAGTTAATCTTTTCATTTAAAAATTCTTCACTATAGAATTAGCAGCTTTAATTTAATTGCAATCTCTTGCATGATTAATAGGTTTGATTTTCATCCTTAATTCTATCATGCAGTCAGTTAAATATGGCCTTATTTTTGTTAAACTATTTTAATTTCCTGAGAGATCAAATTCCTGTTGCATGTGAGTTGTATTATTTGAACACCTCATGTCATTATTTCTAATTTTCATATCTTTTTGATTAATGATTTACTTTGATCCATCTTATGCACTAGGAGTCACAAGTCTTTATTTCATCAAGCAGAATTTCTCTGACTGGGAAAGCATGCTGATGTGTTGTGGAACAACGAAGAGCACTGATGAGATTTACATGATAAATCAGATCACAAGTACCAAAGATTACCTTTGCTGAACTCTCCAACTAGCTTTAAATGATACTACTCCTTTAGTGGAAAAAATATTATTCATTAAAAGCAATGGGGCAGCCATTTGCTACAGATTCTCAAAAGAAAGCATGGCAGTGTTGGAATTAAATACAACAGTGTTGGAATGAGTGGAATACAGAGTTTCGGTTTATTTTGGATGTGGTTAAAATGTATTTGTGATGGTCCTTTTTCTTTCATCCTAGAAATCTTTTATCTAACATTCTGCAGAATTTCTGCAAACCCCACAATTTCTTAAGCTCCGCTTTCCAGTAAGTATAGAATGTAGGAGGCAGATCAGGAACTCACTCAGATCTTGAGAGTCTCCATGGCTTTAGTGATCCCCCAGAAAGCGAGGGAACATGGTAGAGAGGTGGGAGGATATTTCATTTTGACAAACAGATTAGAAGTGCCTTGCATGAATCACTTACGTGTATTTGTCCACAGTTTGGCAGGCTTGAGCCACAGTGCGGGGGCCGTTATGGTGTAGTTGTTAGAGTGTTAGGCTAGGACCTGAGAGGCCAGGGTTGAAATCCCCATCCAGGCATGGAGCTCACTGGGTGATCTTGGGCCATTCACCCAGCCTAACTTACCTCAAAGGGTTTGTGGTGTTTGCCCATTCCTTGTGATTATGTTTGTACAGGGGGGTGGAAATGGTTAATGTAGATTGACCAATGAGAAAGCACAGAGGCAGAACCTCCCTGGTTTTGAGGCTCAACCCAGGTTTTTACCCTGAGGAGATAGAGGAGTGAGGGTCAAACAGAGGCAGTAAAAGTCGAACATCGTGGTTGTGACAGTTAGAGTGAGAGACAGGGATAGAACTTAAAGAGAAGAGTGTGAAAGTGTGAAATACTGCCACATCTAGTTAAGGGTGCACATTTGAAAAACCATTCTGAACATATTTAAAACTTGTTTGCTCTTCAAAAAACTTTAATCTTCGTTGTTGACTTTACAACCTGACTGAGACTCAGTATTTCACCAGAAGAAACCTGGTTGGTGGCAGCGGTAGAATAAAGCAGTGGTGTACAGGTCAAGAGTCCATGAAATGACTGTGGGCTCTGTATGAACGCCACAGGGTTGTTGTAGAAATTAAATGAGGAGAACCATGAACATGCCTCCTTTAGTTCCTTGGAGAAAAAGGTGGGATATAACTGCAATCTATCAATAAACAATAACTAAATATGCCTGAAAATTTTATCCACTTTGGTTAAAACAGGGACAATTATAGCTGTTTTTAGATTCCCAGTTATAATGAATGGGGAACATGGGGCTTCAAAGGTAAAGGGCAAGTCAGGACATGAAACACAGAACTGGAGCAGACTCAGTCACTCAGAGCGACTCAGAAACTCATTTTAAAAAATGCAACAAATAGCAATAGCAAATAGTGCAGCCATACACACACCTAGTATATATACATTTTAAAAACCAACCAACCAACCAACCACATGCCTGGCTGACTATTATGGCACAAGCAAGTTGCTGGACTAGATGGGTTTCTGAACTGGTTCATTAGAACTCTTCTTATATTGCTAGTCATTAAAATAGATCCACAGTGGTGTCCAAATATCCTACCCACCTGAATCCTAGAATACCGGTAGGTATGTAACTCCTCTTTAGGGTGGGGGCCAAGGGATATTTCAGTTATCCTGAGAAACCACTGCACTTCAGAATGAAAAAAAACAATGGTGTATTCTTGACTTTCCCCCTTATGGACTATTTCCAAACTCCTGAGGAATTCTCTGGATCCCAGAAAATAACTAAAGAGGACATTTCGCCACTAACATCTGAACAAGTTATAGACCTTCAGATGGGTAAACCAGACATTGGACTGGGCTTAAATATCAAATCTCAACATACTCTAATTTTAAAGGTACATACAAAGTAATTTAGCATTTAAATGTTGTTTTGTTTCTGTACTGTGAGGATAAATCTTTAACTTCACCTGCATTTTGTAAAGCTTTACTGGGTAAACTGTTTAATCTGTGCAGCATATCTGCATTTATTTGCATTAAATGGTTGTTTTTAAAATCTTCAGGAATTAAAGAGGAATTTCTAACCATATTTCCAATAAAAGTAATAATGTCTAGGGACGTATACTGCTGAGCTGGAATTATTGCCCCATAAAATGGTAGATTTAAACTAAACAAATACCTTTTTAATTTCACTTCTTATGTTCCGGAGCTTTCTTTGCTTGTGACCATATAACTGTTATACCTTTTATTATTGCCAGGCACACACAGAGAGCAGCTGGAGGAAATGATATAGGCATAGGCCATTTCTGAATTTTTCATAAAAGCCTGCCATAATAACCTTGGTGTTCTTTCATAGCAGGTTTGTTATTATGTCTGATTCTGATTTCAATAACATTCTTCCTAGTGCATTTCTGTATAAACACTGTGGAGAACAAAAGCCACTCAAAAGGTTTATATGACCATAATAATGAATGGTAGATATGATGAATGCAAAGTTTGCAATGGTTATCTGTGTGGACTCTGCTGTAGTAATCTTATCTCTAGTGTTTCTTATGAATCTCATTGAGAGCTATTTGACACTCTTGGCAGAAATCTGACTCAATTTATGTCAGTGGAAGCTTGGTCACAGATTGAAATGAAGCCTCATTTCACTAGCCCTAGATGATACTATATATTTAATGCTGAAATGCAGGTACCCTGATCTACTGATTTCTAATGGAAACAAGAACTGGGATGCATAGAGAGAGAGCAATCCTTCCCACCAGGGTTTTTCTCCATTAATTTCATGGAGGACGCACTTGGTTACTTGTTCCTGCTACAAGAGTCACCTCTATGCACAAATAAAACTTCCCTCATTCCACTTTATAATAAATTCAGCATGCATAGATTCAGAGGCAGAGCTAGCTGCTCCAGCACCTGGAGCACCTGGGGGCATGCTGTGCACCTGGGGGCAGGACCATGGGGGCAGGGCGAGAGTCCCAGGGTGCAAGCTGCCCATGGGGGTAGAGCAAGCTGCCCATGGGGGGTAAAGTGAGCCGCCCATAGCGGGCTGCTTCCTGGGTATGGGAGGAAGGAGCTGTGCCACTTTGCCAGTAGCCTTCCTCCCTTCCCTCTTCCTTTTGACAGCTCAGGGAAGGCTTTCCCCCCCAGAAGCGGCCTAGGAGTGGGGGACAATAGCGAACCACCACCCCCCGCGGCCCCCAAGCCTTCCCGAGCTGTCAAAATGAAGGGGGAAGGGGGGAAGGCCGCCAGCAAAATGGTACAGCTCCCCCCTCCCCCCAATGTCTCAGGTAGGCTTGGGAGTTGTGGGCGGGCGTTGCACCAAATGTCACCCCCCCTGTAATGACATCTGGGGTGGCCTGCCCCCACCCCCTTTCCTATGCCCCTGCATAGATTTACATTATGTTAATTGTGGCAATTCAAGTATTTTTGTGCTACTTATAAGCCACATTGGAAGGATTTGTATCCTGAAAGCTAGTGGATAAATATAATGGATAAGTTACAGGTAGGTAGCCATGTTGGTCTGCCATAGTCAAAACAAAATAAAAAATAAAAAATTCCTTCCAGTAGCACCTTAGAGACCAACTAAGTTTGTTCTTGGTATGAGCTTTCATGTGCATGCACACTAGAAGTGTGTATGCACACGAAAGCTCCTTTCAAGAACAAACTTAGTTGGTCTCTAAGGTGCTACTCCCCTTCATGGATCACTGCCTTGTCGTGGCGAAGGGGCTTGAATTACTCAGGCAAGCTATGGACAGGTCAAGATGGACAGGTCATAGCGGAGAGTTTGGACCAAACGTGATCCACCTGGAGAAGGAACTGGCAAGCCGCTCCAGTATCCCTGCCAAGAAAACTCCATGGACAAAGACAACAGGCATATAAAAGATATGACGCTGGAAGATGAGCCCCTCAGGTCGGAAGGCGTCCAACTTGCTACTGGGGAAGAGCGGAGGACAAGTACAAGTAGATCCAGAGCTGATGAAGCGGCTGGGCCAAAGCCGAAAGGACGCTCAGTTGCGGATATGCCGGGAAGCGAAAGGAAAGTCCAATGCTGTAAAGAAAAGTATTGCATAGGAACCTGGAATGTAAGAACCATGAACCTTGGTAAGCTGGATGTGGTAAAAAATGAGATGGCAAGAATAAACATTGACATCCTAGGCATCAGTGAACTAAAATGGACAGGAACGGGCGAATTCAGTTCGGATGACTATCATATCTACTACTGTGGGCAGGAATCCCGTAAAAGAAATGGAGTGGCCCTCATAGTCAACAAAAGAGTGGCGAAAGCTGTACTGGGATGCAACTTCAAAAATGATAGAATGATCTCGATACGAATCCAAGGCAGTCCTTTTAACATCACAGTAATCCAAGTTTATGCACCAACTACCAGTGCTGAAGAAACCGAAATTGATCAATTCTATGAAGACTTACAACACCTTATAGAAATGACACCAAAGAAGGATGTTCTTCTCATTATAGGGGATTGGAATGCTAAAGTAGGAAGTCAAGAGATAAAAGGAACAACTGGCAAGTTTGGCCTTGGAGATCAAAATGAAGCAGGGCAAAGGCTAATAGAGTTCTGTCAAGAGAACAAGCTGGTCATCACAAACACTCTTTTCCAACAACACAAGAGACGACTCTACACATGGACATCACCAGATGGGCAACATCGAAATCAGATTGATTATATTCTCTGCAGCCAAAGATGGAGAAGCTCTATACACTCAGCAAAAACAAGACCTGGAGCTGACTGTGGCTCAGATCATCAGCTTCTTATAGCAAAATTCCAGCTTAAACTGAAGAAAGTAGGAAAAACCACTGGGCCAGTAAGATTCAATCTAAATCAAATTCCTTATGAATACACAGTTGAAGTGAAGAACAGGTTCAAGGATTTAGATTTGATGGATAGAGTACCTGAAGAACTGTGGATGGAGGCTCGTAACATTATACAGGAGACAGCAACGAAAACCATCCCAATGAAAAAGAAATGCAAGAAAGCAAAGTGGCTGACCAATGAGGCCTTACAAATAGCGGGGGAGAGAAGACAAGCAAAATGCGAAGGAGATCGTGAAAGATACAAGAAATTGAATGCAGATTTCCAAAGAATAGCAAGGAGAGACAAGAGGGCCTTTCTAAACGAGCAATGCAAAGAAATAGAGGAAAATAACAGAATGGGAAAAACCAGAGATTTATTCAAGAAAATTGGAGATATGAAAGGAACATTTCGTACAAAGATTAACACAATTAAGGACAAAAGTGGAAAGGACCTAACAGAAGCAGAAGACATCAAGAAGAGGTGGCAAGAATACACAGAGGAATTATACCAGAAAGATATGGAGGTCTCATACACCCAAGGAAATGTGGTTGCTGACCTTGAGCCAGACATCCTGGAGAGTGAAGTCAAATGGGCCTTAGAAAGCCTTGCTAACAACAAGGCCAGTGGAAGTGATGATATTCCAGCTGAACTATTTAAAATTTTAAAAGAGGATGCTGTTAAGGTGCTGCACTCAATATGCCAGCAAGTTTGGAAAACTCAGCAGTGGCCAGAGGATTGGAGAAGATCAGTCTACATCCCAATCCCAAAGAAGGGCAGTGCCAAAGAATGCTCCAACTACCGCACAATTGCACTCATTTCACACGCTAGCAAGGTTATGCTTAAAATTCTACAAGGCAGGCTTAAGCAGTATGTGGACCGAGAACTCCCAGAAGTGCAAGCTGGATTTCGAAGGGGCAGAGGAACCAGAGACCAAATTGCAAACATGCGCTGGATTATGGAGAAAGCCAGAGAGTTCCAGAAAAACATCTACTTCTGCTTCATTGATTATGCAAAAGCATTTGACTGTGTCGACCACAGCAAACTATGGCAAGTTCTTAAAGAAATGGGAGTGCCGGATCACCTCATTTGCCTCCTGAGAAATCTCTATGTGGGACAAGAAGCTACAGTTAGAACTGGATATGGAACAACTGATTGGTTCAAAATTGGGAAAGGAGTACGACAAGGCTGTATATTGTCTCCCTGCTTATTTAACTTATATGCAGAATACATCATGCGAAAGGCTGGACTGGATGAATCCCCAACCGGAATTAAGATTGCCGGAAAAAATATCAACAACCTCAGATATGCTGATGATACAACCTTGATGGCAGAAAGTGAGGAAGAATTAAAGAGCCTTTTAATGAGGGTGAAAGAGGAGAGCGCAAAATATGGTCTGAAGCTCAACATCAAAAAAACTAAGATCATGGCCACTGGTCCCATCACCTCCTGGCAAATAGAAGGGGAAGAAATGGAGGCAGTGAGAGATTTCACTTTCTTGGGTTCCATGATCACTGCAGATGGTGACAGCAGTCACGAAATCAGAAGACGCCTGCTTCTTGGGAGAAAAGCAATGACAAACCTAGACAGCATCTTAAAAAGCAAAGACATCACCTTGCCGACAAAGGTCCGTATAGTTAAAGCTATGGTTTTCCCAGTAGTAATGTACGGAAGTGAGAGCTGGAACATCAAGAAGGCTGATCGCCGTAGAATTGATGCTTTTGAATTATGGTGCTGGAGGAGACTCTTGAGAGTCCCGTGGACTGCAAGAAGATCAAACCTATCCATTCTCAAAGAAATCAGCCCTGAGTACTCACTAGAAGGACAGATCCTGAAGTTGAGGCTCCAGTACTTTGGCCACCTCATGAGAAGAGAAGACTCCCTAGAAAAGACCCTGATGTTGGGAAAGATGGAGGGCACAAGGAGAAGGGGACGACAGAGGATGAGATGGTTGGACAGTGTTCTTGAAGCTACTAACATGAGTTTGGCCAAACTGCGAGAGGCAGTGAAGGATAGGCGTGCCTGGCGTACTCTGGTCCATGGGGTCACGAAGAGTCGGACACGACTGAACGACTGAACAACAACAAGGTGCTACTGGAAGGATTTTTTTTATTTTTAATAATGGATAAATAATACATTTTTATTAAGAAACAACTTTTCTACAGAAAGGAAGATGGCTATGAAAATATGTATCTTTCCACAAAAACACTTTATCTGTGGTGTTGTAAAGAAGATCTAATTACAGTATTTACAATGACTGACCAGATATAAGCTTCTGTTCACAAACTATTAACATATTGACTCCAGGTTTTATAAAACTTCAAAATGGTTTGCCAAACACTTTGTGTTTGTTTCACTGTGTTCAATCCTGTTTTTTATTCAGTATCATTTCCAAATGGTATCTAGTCCTCTGCAATTGTGTGGGCCAAAATCTTAAAGTCACTTTATTTGGTCCCAATGGATTATTTTTTGCTATGTAACAGAAAGTAAACATGTTGACTCATGTTATGCTTGTGGTCCACTAAGACCCCTAGATCCTTTTCATATGTTCAACTAGGAAGCCAGGTGTCAGCCCATCTTATATTTGTGCAGCTGGTTCTTCCTGCCTGAATGCAGAAACTTACATTTGTCCCTGTTAGTTTGAGCCCAGTTCGCCAATCTGTTAAAGTAAATTTGAATCCAGTTTCTGCCTTCTGTGGCATTAGCTACCTCTCCCAGTTTGGTGTCATCTGCAAATTTGGTGAACATCCCCTCAATACCTTCATCCAAATAATTTATAAAGATGTTGAACAACATGACAGAACCCTGTGGCGCCCCACTTGTAATCTTTTTCCAGGATGACGAGGAACCATTAATGATAGATGATAGATAGATAGATAGATAGATAGATAGATAGATAGATAGATAGATAGATTGTTACAGTTCTCAATCAGCACGCACATATCCATAAAAAACAATCCAAAATACATGCTAAAATATGAACTATAAATATAAACTTTAAGCTTTAAAATTTTTAGATAAAAGAAGATATCACTACTTTAAAAGGTGGGCTACAGCCAGTTATAGCACTGGTTCGTCTTTAGCTCTGTCCTGAAGCTGTGTGGGTACTGCGGACTAGTTCAGACCGAATTTTTATGTCTCTAGCACAGAACCTGGCTACCTTTGCTGTCACATTAGCGTTAGCATCTGAGAGAAGCCACTCTATATAGAAATTGTCCGAGCGTCCAGGTAGCTCAGCCAGCATCGAATGGATAAACTCGCCTCGCATCTCCTCGTAGAAGCAGCATCGCAAGAGTATGTTGCCAGTAGTTTCCACCTCTCCAGATCCACACAGGCAGTATCCCTCGCATAATGGGATCCGTTTGTACTTCCCTTGGAGAACTGCTGAAGACATTATATGATTACGGGCTAGAGTAAATGCTCTTCTATGGGAGGGTATTTCTAGTTGGAATAAATATCTGGCTGGACGGGACAGGTATCTCCGTTCCTCCTGAATTAGAAAGTGAGGTACTTTATTCAGATCCTTTTGTCTTTCTATGTCTGTTAACCTCTGTTTAACAGTGATCTTTGCTGAGTTAAAATCACGTGACATGAGGCTAGGTGGATGGAGGACTATACTTGTCAACTTCTTTACTATGGCCTTGCTCCAAAAGGATTCATAGTTATCTTTTAATAGCAGCGAGGTTAGACCCTGAGGTTTCAGGTTAAGCTTCAGCCAGAGGTTACACGCCTGCATCCATACTCTGGCCTCCACGCAAATCATGCCTGTTTCTAACCGTATGGCTGCGTTTGACACACAGGGGGGCATTTGTAAAGCTGCTCTGAGGAATTTTGACTGCACTCTTTCGAATACAATCAGATTTGGTGGCGGAATGTTAAGGTTGGCTCCAAAAAGTAACTGTGCCATCACTTTAGCCTCAAACAGTTTAAGAGCCGTAGGAATGTACTGTGCCCCCTTTGATCTGAAAAAGCTCAGAATGGCTGTAGAGGATTTGTGGGCTGTTATTGCTGACTGTATTATGTGGGTTTTCTTTAACCATTAATGAATACTCTTTGGGTTTGGTCAGTCAATCAGCTACAAATCCACCTGATAGCTACCTCATTCAACCCCCATTTTACTAGCTTCCTCACAATAATGACATAAGGGACTTTCTAAGTGCTCGCAGACCAAATGTGAATTTTCTGCTCTAGGTCCTTTCCTGGTATTGATGTCAGGTTCACAGGTCCATAGTTACCTGAGTTTTCTTTTCCCTGTTATTTGTAGGTGGAGACAACATTTGCCTTTCCAGTGTGCAGGGACATTCCCTGTTCTCCAAGAATTCTCACAAAATTATAGACAAAGGCTCAAGAATAACTGAACCACATCCCATCACTGCCACCATGTGCAGACTGACCTGCCTCTGAAACGTTAACCAAGCTGGGTATGTCCAGGAACTCAAACTACAAACTTCTTTTATAAAGTAGTATAATAGTTTTATTTAAAAAAAGTTACAAGGCTTTTTTTAAAAAAAGTTTCTGGTAACAACACAAGATAAAGTAACTTGGAGGCTTAAAAATAACAAAACTATCTTATCGGACTAACAATTAAACAAGCACTTACACAGCAAAGACAAAGCTGAGCATACATCAGGTTTCAATTTAGCAGCATAACAGACAATGGTAACTAAATTGCGAAGAAGGCAATACCACAAAATAACCTAAGACAAATATAAGCAAAAGATGGCCCGAAGCCCGTGACTTGAGGTAACCAATCATGATGCTTAATTGACCAATCATATAACCAGTCATGATGTAACCAATCATAATGCTTAATTGATGGAACCTTCGACATGGCGAGCACTCACTCCTCCCATCTTGAAGGAGCAAACACATGCTCCCCATCACAGATTTTAATTATCTGGTTCTATCTAGCATTGGCCTTGAAGGACTGATAAGGAGGCACTTGTGTTTGGTGTTAATGCTTAGTTTCTAATAGTTTCTAACACAGTCCAGAAAACCCCCCTCAGGATGGATTCCTTCTCCACCTATAGTCTGTAGGCCCTTACAAGGTTTTGCTCTTGTACTAGACAACTTTGTTTTTTTTATCATTCCTGTGCAGCAATGTCTAGGGCATCTCAGCAGTATAATGTGGGCTAAGGGAGATGTGATTTGACCAAAGACAGAGCCATGAAGAAGCATTGTAGGGCCTGAAGGTAACAATGACCCCTCTGTCTATCTTTGCCTTTTTCTCTCTCCTCAATGCTTCCTTCTAAAGCATTAGAACCTCTGGGCACTTCCTGCATCACATTCAGTCTGGCTCTCTTTGAGTGTCTTGACAGATGGCTCTGCTGGCATCTTTTGTGGTCTCAATTTCACCTTTGGCTGTTATTTTTTTGAAATGGCAAGTTGTTTCTCACCTAGTAAGAAGAGTTGGGATGCATTACATAGTCTGTACTTTTCCTCACTAAGGCTGTAATCCTTTACCCAGTTTCCTGTGAGTAAATCCACTTGAACTCAGTGGGACTTACTTCTAAGTAGAGAAGTCTGCTGTAAAACACTAACCATGCAATTCAATATTGTATTTTATACACATAAGTGTGTGTGTATTCTATTTTTCTGCACAGTGTTATTGGCAATTGAACATTTAAATGTTTTATTGAAGTGAGAATTGAGTGGATAGAATGATGTGTTGGATAAAAGAGGAGTATAATTTATGTGCATTCAGATTAGTTTTGGATAGTGTGAATGTATATGTGGAAGATTTTGGTAATTGTATTACATGTAAGAGCTTTCTTACTGATATGTGTGACATTTTCCAGATACATACTGTAATTATCTTGCATTTTGATGTTATATCTTGCTGTATTCTGAAGTTTTGTTTGTTTGCTATTGTGGTTTTTATTTATTTTACTTAAGCACATTGTTCTGATAGATGTATCATTCCTTAATTATGTTACTTAAAATGTGGATATTTTAGTCTTATTAGCAGCATTATTCAATAATGAATATGGAATCATCATTACCACTTTGTCACTTCTGCTTTATTTTATAGTGTTTTTATGGTTTTTCTTCTGTTAAAATGTTAAATAAGGTATATTTTAAAAATATATAAATAAATGCAGTTATTATTATCTTTGCTTTCCTTTCCTTTCCTTTTCTCCTTAAATATTTTCACTTATAAGGAAGGATGAATAAGTGGTTTCAATGAGAATTTTGTTCTCTTAGCTGCTAACAGCTAATAGTCAGCAACTGATTGTGTCATAACAACAACAACACAACAACAACAACAACAACAACAACAACAACAACAATTTTATTAATCATACCCCACCCATCTGGCTGGGTTTCCTCAGCCACTGTCACAGCTAAAAAAATCATTCTGCTAAACATAAAGCACCTATAACTATCCAAGTCCGCTGATCTGTTTCATTTTCAACATTCTAGATGGATTCTAGAATACTGCATTCTTTTACAAAGTAGCCAAGTCTCTTTGTCTGTATTCTTGTCATCGGAAATGCATTAAGGAAAGTCATACTTCTCAGTAAAATTTGGAATGTCATTTTAAAAACCATTGCAGGAATTAAATCTCATCTGCTTTCTGAATTCTGGTGTGTGGCACTTGCAGGTTGTTTAAAGACACAATCTTTATGGGTGCATTTTGATTCTACATTATTAGCATGAATAATGTGAGGTGTGAAAATTGCTCATTTTCACTTACCTGTTAATTTTCTGATGATGTACTAATCACTGATGCAGAGCTCACCTGTGATCATTTCCCCTTTGTGTTTGGACATGTGTCTGAAGGCACCTGAAATAGCTATGCATCAGTGATTCATCATCACACATTTTGCAGCATTATTGGGTATAAATGGTATGAATATGCCCAATTTTTTAATCATTTATTAATTTCTACCATTCACTAACAGACTCTGGTACTCCAGATCTATGACACAAAATTCTGACAGTAGTTGCTTAGGTTTACCATATAAGATATAGTGAAAGCTCCTGCCTAATGTAAACCTCTCTTTACAAGCATTTAAAATGCAATGCGTTCAAACACACATTTATGTACATTAAACTTTTATATCTTTAACACAAAAGTCCCTGCACTGAGTAGCACCCCACATTCATCAAGGTCACTCCTCTATAAGAGTGGATTTTAAAATGCGCTAACCTGATCTTTGTTGCATGATTATCATGCCATACTAGCCTTCTAGCATATCACACTGGGCTGATGACATCCCACTGTTATTATTTTTAAGATGAATCTCACAAACAATAATCGTTGCCTCATCTCCGAACATTCTCCTTGGGAAATGCTAAATGCAAAATGCCATAGAGAATACATGACAGACTTCCCGCACCCCCAACCCTGTTTGAAAGGTCAGATAAAGGTGCACTGCATAAAGGCTTACATTTTTCTCTCTCAAAAGGAAATGATAAGAATAGTGTTTGCAGAAGGTTATTAGAAAGATTTTTTTAAAAAAAAACTTTTCTTGCCTTCAGTTACAAATAACCTGCTATGTCAAACTGAAGAAGATTAACAGATGGAGGAGTCACAGCAAGATGTTAATAACAATAGACATCTTGCATGTCACAGCCTTCTGGGGGAAAAATAAACCAACACACATATACATGGCATGCTTGTGGTCATCTCTAGATGTTCTGTTGTGATTAAATGCTTCCTCAACCTACACAAATGCAAAGGAAGCCCTAACGTCTTTCATCGATTTGAAAACAAGATTTGCTTGATTTCACATTAGGATCATATAATTGTAGTGTTGGAAGTGACCCCAAAGGTAATCTAGTCCAGATTACCTAGTCCCATGCTCTTATCAGAACAAAAACTTTTAAAAGATAGGGAGAAGAAAAACAGATGAATAGATAAAATAGAAAGTATTAAATGAAGGACCAACAAGTCATTGACATACCTCACTTTCCCTATATTCATCCAGTTATTGGTTGTGTGTGTGTGTGTGAGAGAGAGAGAATCACACTATCAGTCACTTCTTCAAACTAAATCAGAATCACAGCCAAATTTCAAAGAGAAGACAGCTGTCAGTAATAATAATGGCCTTTCTTTTTACACCTGTGTCCCCAAGACATGGCATTATACTCGGCTATGAACTACAATATATTCTCATCACTCCTCGTGAATATACCTAGCATTTAAAAGGAAACGAAATACTTCTGCTTCTACTTTTTAAATGTGCTACTTATCACTCTTACAGATAAGAAGTCTAGAGCCGCATCATGTGTTCTAGATCCAAACAGCTGTGAGAAATAAGAAAAATAAATAAATTTAAATTGCCCAGAATGGAATTTCTTTTAAACAAACTAGAGTTCTGGGATTGTCCCCTTGTGGATTAGGCTGAAATACTTGCTGATTCAAAAAGTTATTGGCTCTGACCTGGACCCCCATATTCATTCAAGTGCACATGTAGAGGAAATGAATATGCAGGCGACTTCATTTATTTCAAGGCAAGAGACAACATCACATAGTTCATTCCCTTGTAGGTGTGCACCTGCTCCTCCATTGTAGGTTTTGTGCCTCTAAATATCAGTTGTGGGAGACATCAGTAGGTGAGCCAGCTAGTCAGTCAAATTTATTTCCTAAAAGCCGTAGCTCACAAACGAACTGGGAGAGTGTTATTGCAGTTGCATCCTGCTTGTGCCCTTCCCATCTGGTTGGCTTCTGTGAGAAGAGGATGTTGCACTAGACAAGGCTCTTCTTGAGCTCATATATTATACTATTCCACTTTTGGAAGCTCCATGTGTATAGACTTAAATCTATATCATTGTGAAAGAGTAATTGATGTGGAAATCCAGTACACGTAGAATATATTCTCATATTTCTCATATTTCTAAACCAGGGGTAGTCAACATGGTCCCTCCCAGATATTTTGGGTTCTAAATTCCTTAATTCCTCAGTCCACACTGACTGGTGCTGACAGGAGTTGGGGTTCACAGCACAGGCTAACCCTGATTTAAACAAGGAAATAACAATCCGATTAGGGAATCTTGTTTACTAAAATTAATTCAGAACATAAGTATTGGGAGTTTGGGGCTGGGAAGTGGGCTGTATGCCAAGACCCTTCTAAACCCTGGATCCAGCAAGTGTTGAAATCTAATCAACAGGTTCTGTGCAAGATTAACAGTGGATAGCTCCAGTGATGTGAGCTAGAAGGTGACTTGGAAACTACAACTAATCCAGAATGCAACAGTTAGACTGGTGACTGGGAGCGGCCACTGAGACCACATAACACCAGTTTTGAAAGACCTACATAGGCTCCCAATATGTTTCCGAGCACAATTCAATGAGGCAGAGGGCCTTCTCGGTAGTGGCACCCGCCCTGTGGAACGCTTTCCCATCAGATGTCAAAGAAATAAACAACTATCTGGCATTTAGAAGACATCTGAAGGCAGCTTTGTTTAGGGAAGTTTTTAATAACTGATGTTTTATTGTATTTTTAATCCTTTGTTGGAAGCCACCCAGAGTGGCTGGGGAAACCCCACCAGATGAGCTGGGTATATGTAATAAATTATTATTATAATATTATTATTACTAGAGGAAAAACAGAAAGCTGGAGAGAGAAAGACAGAGCTATGTTTTATTTCTGTTTGAATCCAATGTTGTAGCTATGGAAGAAGCAAGGTCCTTTTGGATGCCGATGCTGTGAACCCCTTCTATCATAGGCTCGGGCTGTATAAATATGTAAATAAACCATATATCACAGACACCACAGTCTCTGCTGAGCCTCATTCCAAAAGGAACCACAGACCCTGGGTAAGGGCCCAGAACCCTTGGAATCTTGCACTATTCGGAGATTCAGAACAATATTGTAGAAAAGGGAAATCCAGGATACCTCCAAAAATAAGGAAATAAATTCAAATATTGCTTGGAAATAATAAAATGGGCTTGCAATCAAAGAGTTGTCATCTGTTGATTTCATTCAATTAATTCTTATATCTGTATCACTGTAGTGCTTGTCTGTGGCTCTGGTACACATTTTGTATTTCATTATTTGCCTATATGGAGATTAAACAGTCTTATTGTTGGAATTTTATATAACCAGATTGTACAGTATACTTTAATTCAGTTAAATGTCTTCTTAATATGTGGAAGACTAACATTGCAATGTGCTTGGGTCAGGTCCTAGGGGAAAATAATTTATTCTTCTTCTTATTATTATTACATGGAGGACTTTGGACTGACAGTGGAGCTGTTCTTTTGCTTGAAAAGCTATCCCCCTCCAATAAGGAAAGTAAATTTATTGTCTCATGGCATCTATGTATTTTGTTAATTGTTGTCTGAACTTTATAACAAAGCTTTTAAAACTAAAAGCAAAATGATCCCATTTGAAGTTGAAAACAACTCTTGTGCAAAGCAGGCTGTCTTCTATAAGATATTCCATGTTGATTTATAGCAATCATAAAGTATGTGTATGAGAGAGAAAGGGATAGAGAATAATTTCATCTCTAACACATTTAAAGTTAAGTGTTATACTCTGTGAGAGAATATAAAAATAAAGCATTTAAAAACCTGTCACCTTTCAATTGCACTCTGCATTTCCTCCCAGAAAGAATCCTACCAACTGGTATTTTGAGTGAAATTTGCAAGTCTCTAAATCAATGTTCCTGTTTATTATCTCTTTGGATATGTCTGTTCCTTCTACTGAGAAGCAGCTGACATGATTTATTAAAAATATATATCAAAATATGGCAAATGTACTGAATTTCAGCGTAACATATATTTTTTCCTTCCTAATTTTGCTTTTGAAATTTGACTTCAATTGCTGCTTTTCAAAAACTTTCATACAGAAAGCAAAAATAATCAGTCAGTGACCTAATTCTTTCACATGCAGAAATTACTTGTGTGTGCAGTGGGTAGTTGAATCCCAGACTAGTTCAGGCTGATTCAACATCCAAGTTCAGCTCAGTTGGACTGTAACAGCTCCATATCACTCTGCATCACATGGGGCCATCTGGAGTGATCATGAGATTGGTATTTGCAAGAGCCTTCCTTGCAGGGGATTGGGACCCCAGGTTATGGGGGTGCTGCCATCAGGGTCCTACCCCAGGTGTTATCTTTGAGGGGGTGCCATTTGGTGCACCACCCACCTGTGACTCCCGCCTACCCCGATAATCTGTGGAGGGGGGGGAGCTGTGGTGTTCCCCCTTCACCCTTCATTTTGAGAGCCCTGAAGGACTGCTGGAGGAGGCATGCAGGGAGAGGATGCAAAGGAGGCAGGTGAGCAAACAAGCGGTGGGTGGAGGGAACCCTCCCCTAAAAAATGCTCAACAACTAAAAAAAGTTCAGCAACTCCTGGCAATGACAATGGTTATATCACAGGAAGTCTTTTTATACTGTGAGTAGATCACAGTCTCTTGGGAGTCCAAATAGTTTTCAATATGGGGGGGGCAAGAAATTTTCCACACCGGGTACCACCTGACCTTGCTACACCACTGGCTGCTGTATACAGCTATACATATAACCTGTTCAGTCAGATATATGGGATGACAGCCTCTCACACACTCTCTGAACCATGGTTATCTTGGCCATCCCACTGCATGTTCACCAAGCCAAGGCACAGAGCAAGAGCAGAATGGAAACAAAACATTGGAGAAGCGAGACATAGTAGGTTTACTTGATTGTCTATGGCAACTTGTAGTTAAGTCATGGCTTATTGACTAAGCCACAGTTTAAGATTATGTGTAAACAAGACTAACATCATACACATTGACAGAAGCTTTTTTTTTTTTTTTTTTTTTAAAAAAAAAAAAACATTTTCAGGAATTTAGCTAGTGCATTTGTTTGGCCTTTACACAAGCCTCCCTTTTTATTACTAGTTTTTAATTAAAAATGTACCAAAAAAGCACAAGGAAAAAAACAAATGCAAAACAAGCTCTTTGCCAGTTGCTGAGCAAAGGCTTAGCTCTCCAAGGTAGCATCTGTACGAAAAGATGCTGGTGGGTTTTTTTCTGGTAAATAAACACTGCTTTATTATTGTGCAACAAGGCAAACAACTGCATAATGCCAGAACATAAAATAAGTCTTTTTCCTGAATAATTTCACCCCATGCTTATTTAAAACCAGGAAGAACCAATAGCAGAACCACATTTTTCTTCCTTCTTTCATGTCTCACAAAATATTATTCAGGTGTAGTGAGGGCACAGGATGCAGTCTGCTCTGTGAGAGGTTCCTTGGTGGCCACCTTCCTTCTTCCCAGTACCACAGGGGTGAGGAACTGGATCCAGTCAGTGGGACAGATCCTGGTGTCACCTAACCCTTGTGGGCCATCCACCTGCCAATCACCTGACATCTTGATGGCTGGTGAAGGGTTTTCCTTTGCAACTGAGAAGTTCAAGCCAGTCTGTAATTGAAAAATATCCCATTGTCTTTGTGATTTGAGTTTTAATCACACAAGCCAATGAAGTGTTTCCTTGTAACCACTTGCTGTAACCATTGCTAAGCTGACCAGTGCCAACCACAAGCCTGACTTTGGGCAGGGATTGGCTGCACTACAGAGGTCCTGTTTTTTACCTGAGCAAGTAAGTCTTGCTGTCAGTGCCAAACAGGGCTGCACTTTAAGAGTTCTGATTGTTCCTTTGCAGCTGTGTCTTTATCTGCCCCACATCTGACACCATATATGGTATCAGGTCCTACTATGCCCCTGGGAGGGATTGGACATTTCAATTGGGCTTTCTTGAGAGTGTTAATGTATATGTGTAGATTTTTTGTTTGTTTGTGAGTTGATTTGAGTTGCCTTTGACAAGAAAAAAAACAATAAATAAATTTAATAAATAATAAAGACATAATGTACTGATGCTCCCAGTAACATTTGCAGTCCCATTTGTGGCCTGAGTAGGACTTCCTAGCTGGCCTGTAGGAAGCACCTGTGAGATGGAAAGGAAGGGAAGGGAGGGAGGGAGGGAAGCTTAAGATGCCTTGGATCATGTCATTGAGGATTCAGGGAGGTGCAAATTCCAGAAGTGCGCCATAGTTCAATTTGTACATTGATCCAAAAAGTACAGATGAATCTATTCTGGAATGTGAACCTCTTGAATTCCCCTCCCATTCCAAGTTTCTGCCATTTCCATTGGCAGGGACTTTTGTTATTCCTTTAAAAGCCATTTTATGACTACAAAAGATTAAATTGCATGTGACCTAAAATTCCTTGAATCTGTTACGTTTTCACCCAATCCTGAACTCCCATACCATCCCCCATAAATTTATCTAATTTTCTTTTTAAACCATTAAAGTTGGCGGCCATCACTACCATTTGTGGAAGTGAATTCCATAGTTTAACTATGAACTTTTTCATAGTTTAAACCACTTTCTATGATGTTCTGGACAGTCTCCCAACCCTCTGAAGTAGATTTTTGGGGTTGAGGGTTGCAGAGGAAGTGGGAATCAGTGAATATCGCCTCCGTACATTAGCAGAGGTGTTTGCAAGATCAAAAGGCTTTTCCTTTGCAGGAAAAAACCCCATGTGGATTGCACCCTACAATTTGCTTTTATTTATTTTATTTTGTGCACCCAGCTTTTCATTTTACATTTAAAAGGATAAACTTCTCAACAATTGTCACATTACAAAACAGATTTCTACTGATTCCTTTTCTTGTCAAGTTATGGGACTCAGAGCTTTGAAAATGAATGATCTAGGGTTACTATATTTTCATAAATAAATTTTGTGGACTAAAAGTAAGTATAAATTGCATTACATATTGGATACAAAACAGCAGAGCCAGAAAAGAAAAAAAAGGAAAGGGGGAAAAAGGTGGTGGTGGAAGAAAAGAAATCATTATTTTGTATTTGCTGTGAGCATCTTCACCTTGTAATAGAGAATATTGGACACAATTCTAATATAACTTCATTTGAAGATAACCTTGGGCATTTCTTGTCTGCTATGCTTGTGATGCCTGTCTGGCTGCTAGAAATTCATCATGGTTTACCTCAGAGCACCTAATAATTTGGATCCAAAAAGAATATAAATTGTGTAATTATCTTCTTTATAACAATTATGCTTTGGCAAGTATCTTGTCTGTAACAATGGTGTCAGTGTTTTTAAAGTAGTCCCTGATTCAAAAATTGAAATTTGACCGTGAATTGTAGGAGGCAGTGAAACATGACTGGCAACCACTGAAAGTGTAGCAAACATTAATATTTACATCAAGCAAGCACTTCCCCTTTAGCCAAGTGTCATTTGTATATGAACACCCTGATTGCAAACCTCTCTATCAACTTTTCTCTCCACTTCCTCTTATAATAGACATAGTTTTCTGTCATGAAAAGTGGCTTCTTCTTATCCTTTCAGCCTGGCATTTGTCCCATAGCATTCAAGTGTACACAATAATCCAGTCAAACACAAATTCTCACCAACAGCATAACCATTTTAATATTTCTAAAACAAAACAAAATCAAAATAATCAATCAAATGCTTTCCCCTCATTCCAGCAATTCAGGGGTTCAGCAGCAGACATAAAATAAGTATCCTAAGCTTACAGTACTCCCTTAAATAATGCCTGGGTGAAAAGGTGAATCTTGAGCAGATGCTGAAACATCATTAGCAGGAGATAGTTCCACAACTGTAGTGCCACCACAGAGAAGAAGACCATATCCCACATGACTGTGAAAAAGGCTACACTTGCTGACTATATAAGAATGTCTGCCCTGAAATCTCAGTGTTCCATCTTGCAGAGACGGGAGAAATGATCCTTCAAGTAACTGAGTCCCAAATTGTTCAAGACTTTGTACATCAAAATCAACATCCCATGCTGGGCTCGGTCACAAAGAGGCAGTCTAGGGACTTTCTGAAGAATCAAAGTTATATGGTTCTGTTTAACTGCACCACTCAATGCTCTCCCAGCTACATTCTACACCATTCTTCAAGACCATCTTCAAGGCTGGTCCTACATAGAGCAAATCACAGTAGTCAATTACAACTAGTGATATTACTACATGTTGCATTATTATCATCATTGGTTTGTTTTCATTCCTTGGTTATTATATATTTTGTGTTTTTATATTGTAATTTTAGGTTGTGAACTGCCCTGAGGTCTATAGATGAAGGGTGGTATACACATTTAGTGATAAATAAATGAATAGTTTTATTTATTTATGTAAGTAGTTAGACAGAAACAAAAGCCAAAAGAAAAGCACGGCTTTAAAATAATGCATAGAATAAAGCAACTGAGAGTACATGCTGTATAAAGGTAGGTAAAAGTACCCCTGACCGGTAGGTGCAGTCAAGGACGACTCTGGGATTGCGGTGCTCATCTCGCTCTACAAGCTGAGGGAGTCGGCGTTTGTCTGCAGACAGCTTCCAGGTCATGTGGCCAGCATGACTAAGCTGCTTCTGGCGAACCAGAGCAGTGCACAGAAACACTGTTTAAAGGTAGATAGTTATGTCCAATTGTTATTCAACAGCCAGTTTCCAGATTATAGCCCAGTATGTGTGAGTCCATTTGTTGGTTGCAGTTTGCATCATCTCTTGTTCTCAATAGCCAACAGAAACTTAATTTTCTGCTGGTTTGACAATGTTTCCAGTTTTTCTACAGCAACTTATTCCAAATATTCTCTATGCTGGAATATATACCACAGATGGCTTTCAACCATCTCCTGATCACAAATAAATAAATAACCATGAGGTAAAAGACTCATTTCACTAAGATCTAAAATTACAGAGGAAATTTGTTCAAATCTCAACAAAATTAAGGCTCCCTTCAAATCAAACCAACCTTTAAAAGGAATTTGTCAGGCCATGATTGAATTTAATCCTTACATACCAGGGTGCTGACTTATCTGCCAAAAAACCCGACAGATCTGTTTGCATAAAATATCCCTTTGGGCATTCCTTAAACACCAATTTAGCAGGCTGCGGCTGCATTCCAACAAAATAACGCCCAGGATAACTCTGTAATTGGATCACTTTCTGACACCAATTATTTGAACTGGTCGCAATTAGTTGGGACAGTTCGAGCAAACAGTTCTTTGGAAATCTATTCCCTGAAATATGATTTACTTTAAGCCAGAAATTAAATGGAAGTGAATAAAAACTCATTCCTGTTGGAAACTCTCCAGTTTTTGTGATCAACATGATAAAGGAAGTGCTCCTAAAAACATCTTAGATGACTGTAGTTGTGTTTTTTTTTAATTCCCACACTTATGGCCCTTATATTTTAACACTGTAACAAATTCTGAGCATAAAAATTATCATGCAATAATTTCAACATTAATGTAATTGTGCCCTCATAGGTGCACCAGAATTTTAGTATACCAAGCTGCTGCATTTAAAAAACAAGCTTTACTTGATTACCACCCCCTTTTAAAGCTTAAATATTTTTCCCTGCCCCATAGAAGCCAAATGTACTATTTGTACTACCAGGTTTGGCTTTCCAATAGGTGTTTGGCTTTCCTGCCTAATGCCAAAAGTTTGGCAATAAGTGCGGCACATTGGAATAAAGCTTTCAGAAAGTGTGTCAGTGCCAAACAGTCTTTGGAATAAACTCAATTATTAAGGCTGCAAATTCTAAGGCAAAACAAGCATCCGGAGCAAAATGAATTTGCTTCGCTACTTCTGACCTATTCGCCATATCATAAAAGGCTAGCCAACATAGGCAAGTGAAATAAGTCTCGCCTGTAGTATTTGTACCTTGTTCTTCAGTGAAAAAGGTTACCATACAATCAATTAAAACAAGACAGTCCTTGCCTTTAGACTTAACAATCTTTTAAAAAAAGAATGACACACAAAGGGGGAAAGGATGAGGATGGAAGAGGGCAGGGAAATAAAACTCAGGCACCATTTCTTAAACAGTTGTTCTCAGAATGACCAGCTGGCCCAGTTCAAGGGCAGGAGCTTTCAGCAAAGCCGATGGAACGAGCCCTGTTCCTGTCTTTCCCACTGAGGCACGTTCATCAGCATCTCTGGAAATTTGAACTAGCAGGACACAGGGCAGAATACCTGAACAAGAGCCATGGGTGGCCAATGGATGCATGAGGCATTTTTGTTCTATTAGCCCGAGGAGGAAAACTTGACATTATTTAGCTCTTTCTTTCAATTCCTAATTCTAATGTGGAGGCTCAGTTGCATGGCCAAAATTCCTAATGCAGTGTTTTCCAACCTGCCACCCTACAGATGTTTTGGATGAATTATTTTGCACTTGGCCAGGTAGCCCATTGCCCCCACCCCCATGCCTTATTACAGGGAAACTGTAGTGATATATCATGTTCCTACCACATCAATGATATAGGAGGCTACAGTTCAAGAAGGGAAAGAACACTAGTTAAGATTTAAAGCTTTAGTGCCCTGACCAGATGATATTCTATTAAGTATGTTATAAAAATCCTGCACAAATTTGGAATTGGATACGTTGGAGGCTAAAGGGTTACAGTAATCATTGAGACCTTCATTAACCACCTTCCAGAATGTTGTATGATCTTTTGATCTAACAGCAATTTCCAAACAAGACCAGACCTACTTTTGGTATGAAAACTTTTTATGCTATTCCTTTTCCAATGAGTCTTTAACTGCAAAATCTCGACAATATTTTTTTTTATACTTTTGCACTTTTTAAACCTTTTTTTACCCCTTTGCTAATCCCTTTTGATCAAACCAAAGTTCTTTTTGAAAGATGAGATGATACACCCTGGCTTGAATTAGGAGTTCTCATGATTTTTCAACTTAAAAAACAAACAATTTCTAAGAGAGTAAATGCAGAACCTCATAGTTCAAAAGGGGGGTTTTGCAAAAGAAAAAGAAAAAGCCACAGCAGAAGATTGAAACAGGTTATCTTTTCTGCAAGAAAAATTTAACTCTTCCATCTTTGAATGGGGTTGAATTTGTCCCCTCATCCCCTCCATCTTCATGTATCCTAGCATAAAGATAGCAACACTATTTAAGTCAAACCCACACAGAACACCCGCTCTCTTTCCCTTGGATACCTGCCCACTTTCTCTATTGCTGAAAGTGAGGGCTATGGCGAGGCTGATATCCCTGTGTATGCATGGCTGTTATAACTGCCACAATATCAGTGGTGTAGCCTGAGTGCAAGTGTACAAAAGACTTAGCGCAGACAAGTAAAATCCATATTCAGACCATATATTTAAAGCACTAAAATACCACTTCAAAGAGTCATGGTTTACCCAAAAGAATTCTGGGAGCTGTAGTTTGCTAATGAGAATTGGTAGGATACCCCTATTTCCCTCAGAGAGCTGCAGTTTATTCAGAGTTCTTTGCAGGGAGGGGGGGGAGAGTTGATTGTTAAACCACTTTGCATTTGAAGCTCTGTGGCCACAGTTAAAATTGGAAATCTTTTTTTCATGAAATGGGTGCCAGCTAGCAAAATCAGGGACTAAAGTAGGGCCTTGTATAGTGCCAAGCTGACAGTACACTCAAATGAGATGTGTGCAAAGTCAGGTGTGCCCAGTCGTACAAGAATCTGTGGATGGTGGAAAAACCAAGCTAAGGACTAACCATGCCTGACAAAAGGAGAAGGAGGGAGGGTAAAATGCATAAGCCACACATCAAAGTTGCCCTAAAGGCAGCTGCTGTCACAACATGTTTCTTGTACGAGTAGCATTCTCTGTACTTGTCAGTGTCCTCAAAGTGTTGCCCAAGTACATCTAAGGGGAGAATCAGCCTGAGCTGTTAAAGAAACTGGAAAAAACTGCTTCAGTAAAGACCTGAGAAGAAGAAATATCAGAAGTAGATGTCAGAGAGAAGAAGTAACTAAGAGTATTCTCCTCTCTACTTTCCACATTTTAATTTCCCTTGATAATGTATGTAAATGTCTTTGCATACTCCCTCCCCTTTTTCCTTTCTTATCTTAGTTGCATGGTCTGCACAGTTCACTCAACCTGCATGAAATATACTGAGAGTCAAGTGTGAATTTCATGCTCTTTATTCAGCTCATAGTAGTGAGGAATGCAGTTCCCCCAAAATGTTTGCTTTATATACACTATTTACAGAATGGGCCCCACGTGATTGGCTAATTCCGGGATACTCCTGTATGCCAATCGGAGTGCGGATTCACTTCCACCTGGAGCTGGATTGGGTGGCTCCTGCAGACCAATCAGACTGCTGCAATATCAATCCTATTGTTCTGGGACCAATCAGACTGCTGCAATCTCAATCCTATTGTTCTAGGACCAATCAGACTGCTGCATTTTGGATCCTATTCAACTCAGTACATAACACTGCAGGAGCCTGTTACTTTAACACATCTATATCTCATTTGAGAATAGGTGAATATCTCTGCTTCCAGCTCATGTGACTTTTTCCAGTCCCCCCTCAATAATTCTATTCATTGTATGCTTAATTTGTAATTTTAAAAGGAACTCCCTTGAAGTATGCATTTAAGAATGTTTTAAAATGTTTATTTTATTTTTTTAGTGCATGCTTCCTCTCAAAATATATTTTTAAAAGGATATTGCCATTCATTTAAAATTTCCAGGAAATGTGCTCCCACATTTGGAAAAGTCTAAAATCTGGTGGGCAGATAATCCAAGTGAAGTAGTTAGGATTTCACAAAGATCAAATTGCTAAAGCATCCCCAGGAAAACCTACTCTTTAACACAGACAAACAGCAATTCAAGTTTTCCATGCATTGCCAAGTGCATTAAAGAGTGGGTTTTCGTGGCAGGGCAGAAACCAAACCAAACAAAAAAAGTGCTCAGACACAGACTGGAAAAGGGCAGGCCTGTGCCTAGAAAGCATGGAAGAAAATTAGTGTGGATGAGCCCTGTGATGGCTTGCAACCAAGGCACTCTTTACCATTAAATAACTACATTTCCAAGCACAATTCAAAGTGTTGGTGCTGACCATTAAAGCCCTAAACAGCCTCGGTCCAGTATTCCTGAAGGAGCGTCTCCACCCCATCGTTCAGCCCAAACACTGAGGTCCAGCTCCGAGGGCCTTCTGGCTGTTCCCTCGCTGCGAAAAGCCAAGTTACAGGGAACCAGGCAGAGGGCCTTCTAAGTAGTGGCACCCGCCCTGTGGAATGCCCTCCCACCAGATGTCAAAGAGAAAAACAACTACCAGACTTTTAGAAGACATCTGAAGAAAACCCTGTTTAGGGAGGCTTTTAATGTTTAATAGATTATTTTAATGTTCTGTTGGAAGCCACCCAGAGTGGCTGGGAAAGCCCAGCCAGATGGGAGGGGTATAAATAATAAATTATGTTGTTGTTGCTGTTGTTGTTGTTGTTGTTTCTTAAAAATCCAATGTGAGACATATTCTTCTGGGCTGACATGAATCCTTTTTCTGTGCCACAACAAAAAGAGGAGTCAATTGTTCAGGAAACCTTAACCCATTTATTTATTTATTTATTTATTTATTTATTTATTTATTTATTTATTTATTATTAATGGGTTTAGCTTCAGCTAAGTATAGCATTTCTTAATGAGATTAAATCCTGAATCTCTTGCCACTGAAGTTGGTTGATAGATTTTAAGGGATAATTGCCCCAATAAAGTTCTACTCTCAATAAGGTATTTGCCCATAGTTTTGGCAGAATGTGGGTGGGGTTCCTCATTTGATTGTGAATTCAAAGATACATCCCATTGCCAGCAGGTGAGCATTTGTGCACATTGGAATGTGCAGTCTATTCACATGAGAGTCATGCATGGATCTTCGTACCTGGATCAGTACAAGTAGTTGCCAACTTTGAGTTCAGTTGCTGTTTTCCTTTGTTCAGATTTACTCATTTATTTTGGAGTCTCCTATACGGAACAAAGGACAAAGCTGTCATGCACTTTTATATGAATATGGCTTACTAGCTTTTTATTCAATTATCATTGGTTCATTATGTTGTAAGAATTTACAGAATTTGTGCTTGATTTATATAAATCTTGAAATGCGTGCTCTTTTTATGAGATTTTCTGGTTGTAAATTCCATATTCTACTCATTGTGCTTTCATTTTTAATTTACTACATTCCCCCAAAGGCTTTCCTTTAACTACTTTGCTTGTAAATTCAGCTGTGATATTCTTTAAATAAACAGAAGCACAGAGTATAATTTTCTGGTAACACAGTTTTATAAAGTGGAACTGAATAAGACCCACCCCCCTAAGCTACTCTGATGATGAATTAATTATAAGAGCTTGGGGGGGGGGGGGAATACATGTTGACATGTTACAAGTTTTGGCATGTAACCTTATATACTAGTGGCCACTTAGTTAATTTGTTCTGAAGTTTATGGATTTTAAGAATGCAATATTTTACTCACAGAATACTGCTTATCTGAAATCAACATAAAACTGCATACTAAAACAGTTTTATGAGCCCTCCTTTTAAAATTATTGAAATGCATCAGCAGTTGCAAAGTGTTATTATTAAAAAGCAATGGGGATAGGCAAGTAATAAAAACTGAGGTCCTCAAAATGTGAGCATCCATATAATGGACTAGTCCTGATTTGAGATCAGCATAGGCACACATTTAAGCAGGTCCTTCCTCAGACTAAGGTTGGCAACAGCCCACTGCTGCTTCTCAGCACCCCTCCCAGCATCACCAAGGGGAAAATGTCCATCTTTTTGTAAGGCATATCAGATAGTAGAGGGTTCCTTCAACCCAAGAGAGGGCCCATGGAACCTCCAATGTATAACACATGCTTTTGGGTGATACATATCTCCTTTTTTTCCCTGCAGGGGATCTCAGGATGTTGACTGCAAACCTCATAATCTCCAGCATGAAATGATGTTACATGCATCATTTGCTACCATGGAAGAGGTGCTGTGAGCCTTTTATTGGCTGCAGATGACACCTGCAACAACATTTACTGCTAGGAATTTTGGGGGTTTGTAGTCAAACTCCTATGTTCCCCAGTAAGAAAAGGTACTTCTGATAATTTTAATGTGGCGGGGGTTGGGGGGAAATGTTCCATCCATCATTTTCAGCTGGTGAGATGCCTCAATGGGCCTGTTCTCTTTTGTGGGAACTTTCTGTTACCTCCTTCACTTCCTCCTTTTTTGGCTTTGTAGCAGGGAAGGGAGAGCAGTGGTATCAGACTTGACTAGCAGGCTGAGGAACAAATAGTGCAAGAATCCAAATTTCTTTTTGGGACAATCAGGATAGGCAAGCAACATCTCTGGTGCCCATAACTGTAGCAAAATGAATGTGCATATATCATGACCTGTGCATTGAAATATTGCAGTTCTCTGTCCTTCCCTTTGAATTTGAAAAGTCAGTACTCCATGCATCTTCTCTCTCTCTCTGTGTGTGGCTTTTTTCATGATTTAGTAACTGGCTCAATGGAGAATTCAAGTCCTGTTACTGAATTCTGCATAGAATATTGCCACAAACTTTCACAGTGATCACAGACCATGTTGGTGCATACCTCTATAACCCTTTTCCATTTGTGCCACCATTCATATGATAGACAGTTTGCAGGGTTACGCAGAGAAGTGCCACCCTCATCACCACATCCTCTTGCTCCACATTCAATATTGCCATGCCCCACTGGTTCTTCCAGCAGCCCTATCCTGTGTGTAGGGCTCCCAACTATGTGAAATATCTACCCTGGTTTATCTGATTCTACCCATGTGTAGACCTTCTGTCTACTGCTTAGAGGAATGACGGTGGGGCCAGTGTGCCAGTAGTGGGCTAAGTGAAGAACTATTTTGTGCAGTCCTTTTCTTCACTCTTCATGTTTACATTACATATGGGGACAATGGCTGGAATTGGCTAAAGTGCTGTGCAAAACCATGGGCTGCACTCATTCTTGGAGGAAACACAACAGCCCTCTCTTCTGCTGTATGGTTTGAACACATGAAGACAATCACAAGGCTGGTGTGCCTGAATTTAAATGAGTTTAGACTCTTCCCCTGCCACTACTCAGCCTCCCTTAATAAGCTACACTATCCAATGCCTTACTTTCCTTTTTTTTAAAAAAAGTTGTCTTTATTTGTTTTATTTCCCAAGTTATATCCCACCTTATTACCAAAGGTTTAAGGCATTTGACAGTAGCAAATATAAAACAAACCACAGCAATGAAAGAAGTAAAACACGAATAAAACCAACCAAACAGAACATTGAGGATGCCCAAATGAGAGAGTGTGTCAACCCTGAAGACTAAAGGATAAAACAGGAGGCCAGAGGTGATTTAGGCCTTCTATGTCTTTTTCTATGCAAATAGCAAGCAAGCCCTCCCTTGCTTAACCACACTTTGAGGCTGAAACTACAGTATCACCACTAAGAAAGTCCAAAAGATGAGATAGCAGTATTGATCAAGTATACAATCTTGCAACAAAATGTTACTTTTTAAAGTGCTATCATGAAGTAGGTATGAAATGAAATAAAAAAGTATCATTTTCCCAGTTCTCTGCCTTTCACTTGCTAACCGATGATAAATTCAAGCTTCCCATAGGCATCTGGTTAGCTGCTGTGAGAACAGCATGCTGGACCAGATGGGCCATTGGCCTGATCCAGCAGGCTCTTCCTATGTTCTTAAGCTTCATAGCCACCTCATCCACTTGCAAGGAAGGTCAGTCATTTGCTCTGGCATTCATTGCTCTTGCTTGGGGGGGGGGGGGAGTTACGGAGCTAGGCTCATGTGTTTCCCTTCCAGTGCATAAGTAAAGTTTCCTCCTCCTCCTCCTCCTCCTCCTCCTCCTCCTCCTCCTCCTTCTTCTTTGAGAAGGGTGTGAGCTAGAAGAGCAAATTGGCCACTCCATCTCACCCATTTGGGCTTTTCTAATGTTCAGTTCAAACCCTTAAAGAAAAAGAAGAACCCTTTTTGAGCATTTGACATGAACACTAGAACATTCAAAATGGTTTTCTTGCTGCAATGGCAGGAAGACTCATACATCACTTGACATAAACCACGAAGGGCCACAATCCTGAAATCTTTTGCTGCAATGGCATTCAATTCACGAGATATGATCATGTATATTTCCTCCTACAATCACAAGCTTGCAATTAATCAAACTGAGGAGCTACAGAATAATTGCATAATTATTAGTTATACAATGTTAAAAATATATTAATCTACTTAGAGAAATGCTTCAACATTGACTTTATATTTAAAACTAAATTATTATTCCCCCCCCCCCGGCATGTTTTATTCATAGGGTGCCTTTTGCTTTTCTGTTTAAATAAAGAGACATGATGATTTGTAATGATTGCTAGAAGTAATTAATCATTTTCCTTATGAAATTTCATGGCTAAATTAAGGATCTTGTAATTAAAGGGTTTTCTCTTGTGTAAATGGAACTTGATGAGAAAATGGCTTGAAAAATAAATGCATTACTCAGACCTCTGGAGCACTTTCCTTCTCTTTGTCACAGCCCTTTCCCCCTCCCTGAAGCTAAAGCCTGTCTCTCCACAAGATGCAATCTTGAAATTGAAACATTATTATAAGTGACACAAAGATGTTGAAGTACACTGAAGTAAAATAAATATGAATGAGCTTCTTCACAGAATTGCTCTAAATATTATGCAGCTGATTGGATGTTGCCAGTTTCTAAAATTGAGAAATACTGAGACCAGGTTGAATATTCATCTCATCCTGTCTGATGGAAGAAAGTCAGGTGAACTGTGGTGCAGTTGACCTTCTGGCCAAGGGCAAATTAGGGCCTGGACCTCTGTGTGTGTTTGGCTGTAAATCTTGTGTGTAAGTGGTGGTGGTATTTGAGACTGGTATATGTCTGAGCAACCAGAATAAAGGCAAGGAGCTAGTCTTCCTATGTTTATATCAGAGCACTAAATTCTTAGACATTTCCAGGTCTTGGATGTTCCAGAAAAGGTATACTTCAGCATACCACAACTGAATTATTCCACTTCCTACTCACTGCCTTTCTTTTCACAAAGTAAGTTGTGTAATATAACTTAATAAAAATTATTTAAATTCATGCTCAGACCGACTGAGCTCCAGAAAATTAGACTGCTGAAACACATATTATGACACTGTAATAAACATTTCCTTCCATGTTGAATGATGTACTGAATTCCTTTGTTAAAGAGGAGCTTTTTTCTTGAAAGTTTTACAGAACCAAGACCACAAGAACCAGTTTTGTGAATGGGCCTGTGCTCTCACCACTTTACACCTGGAATGTAGATTATTTTTTAATAGCCCATGAAGAAGAAGAAGAAGAAGAGTTTGGATTTGATATCCCGCTTTTCACTACCCGAAGGAGTCTCAAAGCGGCTAACATTCTCCTTTCCCTTCCTCCCCCACAACAAACACTCTGTGAGATGAGTGGGGCTGAGAGACTTCAGAGAAGTGTGACTAGCCCAAGGTCACCCAGCAGCTGCATGTGGAGGAGTGGAGACACGAACCCGGTTCCCCAGATTACGAGTCTACCGCTCTTAACCACTACACCACACTGGCTCTTACAATCAAAACCATGTTGAGTTGAATGTGTGCATATTGTAAGATGAAATGCACCCTGCTATGGAAGCAATGGTGTTACAAATCTACCTTTATATTAGCAGTAAAAAGAAACACCATGTAAATTATTGAAATTAATTTTCTAGGTTAAAAAGTATGAATTAGAAAATTTTAATAAGTTTATACTCAGGATACCATTATACATTACTTTCTCCAGGTTTTAGCAACTGCATTTCAAGAAAACTCATACAGTATTGCAATTCCAACTTCTGCTTTATTTTAAAATATATTTTAGATGTATAGTTCACCATTTTTTGGCAGTCCTCAAAGAGACTAACACATAATTTTAAACTATGAAGACTGTCGCTCCAAACCTTGCTGAGAAAAACCAGGAACAAAATAAGAACAAAAATTTGATTTAAAAATGAAATGGGCTAGACCCAGACTTCACCTTCTGTAGATAAAATGTTTCTGTCCATCCATACAAAAAAATAAATAAATCCTGATGTCGGGAAGGGGAGGGGAGAACACACCTTCCCCCCCTTATTCCTACACCACACCCACAACACTGTTCTAGTCACAAAATGTATTCCTAATTTTCTTTTATCTACTGTTTTTTCTCAGCTTTCTCTCTCCCCATGCCCTTTTGATAGCCTGTGTTGTTAATCTTTTACTTCAAAATATTTCCTATTGAAGTCCAATGGGCTTTCATTGAGTGAGTAAGTCTAATCCAAGGCCACAGCCATGTACTAAAATTAATGTAGTAGCTTCATTGAAAATTCAACTTGTGGAATGCTCCTGCAGGCAGTAAAACTGTGGATATGTGGATATTTGCCCCTGTAAAGACATAGTGTGTGCTAGCCTCTTTAAAAGTTGACTATGTTGTGTGGCATAGTGGCATAAAGAATATTTCAATATTTACAGATGGTACAGTTTTCAAGGAAATGCCAGTATAATGACGTTCTGATAAACTTCTAACAGAGTAAGAAGCAATATAAATGTCACTTTGAATTAATCTGGAAAGAAAAGACTACTTAGGGAATGCTATAGCAAATGCTAGCAAATGCTAGGAAGAAGGCTAGAAAAAGAAAATCCTGATTGTGTGTCTATTCAGTAAATCCAAGCACTCTTTCCAACACAACTTTCTCACAGTGTAATTCTATGCATGTTTACTATGAAGTTCATTGCAACCAGGACCGTCTTACACATAGGTGCTAGGGGTGTGGGGCACCCAGGCGCTGGGCTTTCAGGGGCACCAGGCCGAGAGTCCAGGGCCCGAGAGTTGAGTCCGGGGAAGAGCCCGCCCATCGGTTGGAGCTCCATGGCGGGCTCTTCTGTTGCAGGCAGCTCTGAGCCACGAGTTCGGGGGCAACCAAGTCAGTGAGACACTGAGGCAGCCAGACGGCTCTGCCCTCCTGCATGCCTGGGACTGGGCAACTGGGGGGGGCAGGCAGATCTTTGCACCCCGGCACTGCATATACTTAAGACAGCCCTGATTGCAACTTACTCCCATGAAAGTGTGCATATAGTGCTGATTATTTAGCTTTATATATTCTTCAAATCTCAACCCCATATTTCAGAGTGTCCTCCGTATTGCACATGAGGAGAATAGAGGAGAGAGTGACTCACTGAAAACCATCAAAAAAAAAAAGTTCATGGTAGATGGGTTCAAAACAAGGACCTTGCTTTGTATGTAAGTTTCATACACCAGCAAAGAAGCCATCATGGTCAGCTGTGGATATTACTATACTATACCCAAGAGGGAGACCTACGAAGCAATTGTTGGAAGAGGGTGTACTTCCATCCACTAAGCCTGATACTAGCATTAAACTGTGAGATAGGAAGTTGCTGAGAACCTGAAAAAGAATTGTGGTGGCTGTGAATATGGAGTGTTGGGTTCCTGGGGAAAGGATTCCAGCAGTCTCTTTCCTTTTGGGTGGAAATGAATGAAATGGACTTGAACTGGTAGATTTGGAAGTTTTAAAAACAAATACAGAAAATATTTGAAAGCACAGAGGCCATCAAGCCACTTGCATTTAAACTCTCTATATTAAGAGGGGACACCTCATGTTGTTCAAGCTATTAGTGGTAAACAAAGATTAGTCATATAAAAAGTCATTAAGTCTGTGTGTGCGCTATTATTTTTCAAGGATTTGTATCAATATAAATAGCACTGTTTTGAAAGAGATGGCCCATTGCTTTTAAAAATAAAGTATTTTCCTGGTCCACAGACACAGATTAATTTTGGAAAGTTCCTCATTGTTAGGTTGCAAAATATGTGTCTGTTCAATGGGAGAGTTTCTCAATTCAACCTGATAAAATACATTAACTATCGAGTGCTGCATAATAGCCTATTTTGCCCATTATGTAGCAGTAATGGAAAATGCTTAGGGAAAATAATTTGTTACACACAGAGAAGACTTCCCCACCCACAAAGAAAGATATAACTGATGAACTGTAAGTGGCGCCTTTTGCTGTGTCGACTATAAAAATAGATAAACTAACAAGGTTGTCCTCTTGCTCAGTAACAATTGCCCTAACTTTATAAGATGATACATTTGCTGCATTCTTTTGAGTGAAAGAACAAAGTGTGCTTTTTTTATTTTTAGGAAAGGTGCTTGTGATGGTAGTAGCTACTCAGAATCAGATGCTTCTTGATGAAACTGATCATCTGGACCCAGTCTAGTTTGAGCTCTGGTCTAAATTTGGGACCAAATCATCCTTCATCACCCTGGCAAATCACTTTTATTCATATTTGCCACTTAATCTTAAGCAACCATTGAATCCCAGCTCTTGTTCAAACAGATGAAAAAGTAATTAGGGGATCTACATCTACATCAATATATCAGATCTGGACAACCTAACAGATGACCAAACTTATCATCCCCCGCATAGTTTCTGTTCTTTTGATCTGCTCTCCTTCTTTATCTTGTCTTTGTAAATTTCAGAAACTGCCTGAGTAACATATTGTGCATGTAGCCAGCATATTTTAGTTGTCAATAACTCATACAAATAGGTATGCTAAAAATAATAAATAGCTATTTCTGCACAGTGCTTATTTTTATCCTCCTCTTTTGTGATGTGTTCAGCAAACTAGTACTCTCATGGGAACAGAGTTTGAGAATGAGAATAATTTCCCCTGTGAGTTGAGTCATGAAGTGAGGACAGCACAGCAGAAGGCGACATTTAGTTCTATAGCACATACACTTCAATATGCTACCAAATACGAAGTTTTCTGAGCTGTGTGTAAATAGCCTATCAAAATTCTCCATCCTTTTTGTGGGCCCCCAAAGTTGAGGGGAAACCATTCCATTAGTCTCCTCCAACAGGGTTTTTTTGGGGGGGGTAGTCTGTTCAGTTTATCAGTAGCTCTGCTCCTTTCTTTTTACCTAAGATCATTTTTGCTGCCATGCTAAGTGGCAACAGTGGGAACTGTGGCATACCCACCACCACTTTTCACTCTCCACAATATCTCGGACTTAGCATTGCTTGGAGATGCTCTTGAATCCATCTTGTTGATATCACAGAAGGCTCTAGTAGCCCCAGGGGCTAGGACTGAAGTACCTTTGACCACCTATGGTGGATATGCCCACTATGGCCATTCTTAGACAGAGATAGCCTGCTCAGAGTGATTCATGCATTGGTAAATTACTGGATTAGTAATTTTTGTATGTGTCATTTGTGTCCCTAAGACACTGATCTCTCCCTTTCTAAAAAAGTAGGGAAGCTTTGATTTATTTACAACAGCAGCTCAATATGTTTATGAAGAAGGCAAAAAATAATCTACTGATTTATAGAACTGTGAATGTGGAATGGGTGAGGAGACAGCAAGACAACAATTATGTGATGCCTTGATGGAAACTGGATTGACTCAACCTTACATTTATAGTTATTACCAATGATGAAGATGGCAGGGGGTACTTGTAGTTTCACATTTTCTACTTACAAGTTCTCTATGTGATCTTTACCAAAGAACACTCTGCACACACTTGATGGGAAATAGAAGAAATAGAGTTAAGCATCTCTGGATTTTTCTCAGTTAAAGTTTTTCTTCTTCTTACTATAAACAAACAATAAGTCACAAATGAACCTCTGCTTCTTTGACGAAAAGCTTCTTTCAGGTGTGCCCCTTAATAAATCTTCTCATCAACAGTATGTGCCCTTCTGTGAGATAAGGAAGCCAACAGTTGAGTTTCTTCTGCAAGAGGGCAAAGATCAAAGAACTAGAGAATAGCAACATCTTCTCCAATCTAGTTAAGTAATGCCTCTTGAAACTGATTAGTAATTGGTACCAAAAAAACAAACAAACCCCAAGTTCCATAGGGATGCTTGGAATCTATTTGTGCATGACTGGGAACAAAATTACTACTGAATACCTGAAAAAAACCAGTTTGCTAAGCGTATAAATTATGGAACCATGTAAAGGTAAGAGTCATACCTGACTGTTGGTCTGCCCACTTTTGCCCTTGGCCCTGCCCAGCTCTGACCTGGGCCCCCTGGAAAGTTGCCCATGAGGCAGTGTGATTAAAAAGCATGCCCCTCTCCTGAGTAAGCCTTCAAGCCCCTTGCTAAAAAATTCCTTCACCTTATTTCCCTCTCATCTTCCAGCATCTTCCCCTTTCTTTTTGACTCACTCAAACCCACTACCACCTACTTTCATGACTGCCAGCAACAATAGCAGCAGTAGGAATTAACTTCCTCATTCTAGCACCCACTGCAAATACAAGGGAAGGGCAATTTCCCCAAGATCTGCTATGTTTTCCAGGTCTATTTCCATCTGGAATGCTACATAGCAATGCACTGAACACTAAGAAGATGGTGGTGGCCTTATCTGAAACAAGCATTTTGAGCTCTTAAGATTCACAGTTCTGAGCCAGGAAATATCAATTTGAGCAACCTCACTAATTAAAAATAGAAATAAGAGTTAAATATTTTAGTATTTTAATTAGATGTAATCACAGTTACAGTCTGCTGGATATAAATGGCAGTGTGATGACATTATCTGATTCAGATGGAAGAGATGTCTAGACAACATATCATAGCAAATGCATTCAGCACAAATGCATATATATAGTTAGGGGTGTGAATATAGATTGTAGTGTATATAAATAGCTCTACATGCTTACTGTCCTTGCAAGGAAGCTCATGGACGCTGCTTGGTAGAATTCCCAAAGTAACAGAAAAAAGGCAAGCCAAACATTTAAGGATTGTCATGTTCCCAATATAAAAGTAACTATTAATCAATGCTTTCTCTACCTAAATAGATTCCCTCTGGCCATGGAACAGCCAGTTCAACCACAAATAATGAAACATACTGCTATTAAAATGAAATATTATTCTAACTGCATTAATTAATTATGTGTAATTACAGTTAAGGCCTGCTGGATGTAAATGGCATGGGGCATAATTAAAAGTAAACAAAACTTGGTCCCCAGATTCAATGAGGCCATGAACATTTGGGTTATAACAATTCTACTGGGCAGTAACCTATTCACCTACTGCTTTTGCCCCATGAAAGTAATATATCTCCATTGATTTATTTTACTTGGAGAAAATATGATAGCGTAATTAAATGTACCATACTTAATAGTGACAGACTTTCCAGAGTAACTCTGCTGGAACAGAGCGGTTTCTTCCAAGGCACTAGCCTAATGAAATATAAGGCAGATACAATTATACTACAATACACACTTGTTCTGTTAGTGCAATGGCATGCACCCACACATATTAAAATTCTCAGGCATATGGTAAAGCCCAGGGAAGGACAGAATCCCAACAGAAATGCTGAGAGCCAGTCTCAATTCCTCCCTCATGACACACCTCCACGGTCTCCTCTTGCAGTGCTGGGAACAAGGATCCATGCCACAAGATGCGCAAGACTCCAGCATTGTGCAGGAACAAAGCTGACCAAAACAACTGCCATGCAATCTCCCTGCTGAGTACTGTGGGGGAAACCTTTGCCAGAGATGAATTTAGGAGAGCATGACCAGTTTGCCTGCACTGGACGCCAAGCCAAGAGGGTGCCACAGGGAGCGCTGCAACAATAACTTAGAACAGAAGGTGAGAGGCATTGCACAGTGCCACAGAAATTTGAAAGCCCAAAGTCTGTCATTGTCTTTGCCTGTGTAGTTCTCACCAGATTACAGTCACTTGCTGTCAGGGTATATCCTGAGTCACAATTTGGCTTCAGAGCTCAGAGGTCAACAGTTGACATGATTTTCTCACTGTGCCAGTTGCAGGACAAATGCACAGAGCAGAGAAACACCCTGTACCTCTTGCCCCCATACACCTGATGAAAGACTTTGACCTTGTCAGCCATAAAGGACAGTTTAAACTGCTGAACAGAATAGGATACCCACCTAAGTTTCAAAAGATTATTGTGTTCTTCCACAAGGACTATTGTGGCACCATCCAGTATGTTGGCTCATTCTCGGATGCCTTCCCTGTGAAAAGCAGTGTGAAACAGATCTATGTTCTCTCTTTGGCATATTCTTCTCCCTGATGTTCTCATATGCCTTCCGCTTCCATTCAAGTGCATTCATGATGGGGTCTGTTCATCCTGGCACATTTCTGTGCCAAACCAAAAGTGTGGTGGTTTTGATTTGCAGATGACACAGCCTTGACAACAAACACTGAAGAGACTCATCAACCATTTTGCCCAAACCTGTAGGGAGTTTGGGCTTACCGTCAGCCTGATGAACACCAACATCCTGTTTCAGGATATCACTAGCACTCCACACATCAGCACTGGTGACCTCCTGCTTCAGGTGGTAGATTATTTTGTCTACCTGGGTTCCACCATAACCAGCAAGCTCTCCATCAACATTGAGCTGGATGACTGTGTTGGCAAGGTAGCTACGACAATGGCTTGCTTATCCAAAAGGGTATGGAGGAAAGTGGTGCTAATGTCCAACCCCAAGATGAAGGTCTACCAAGCTTGCGTATTGAGCACACTGCTTTATGAAAATCATGGGCAATTTACAACTGCTAGGAGCAACATCTCAATGCCTTCCACATGTGCTGCATCAGGAAGATTTTGGGCAACACATGGCAGTTATCTCAAGCCCACTGTATATTCCCAACATGTTCATATTCCTGTCTCAGCGATGTCTATTCTGGCTTGGTTGTGTCCACAGAATGGAAGATGGCAAGATCCACAAGGATGTGCTCTATGGGGAGCTGGCTTCAGGCACCAGGCCCACTGGCAGACCATCTCTCCATTTTGAAGATGTCTGAAAACGTGGCATGTAGACTGACAACATCAACCCAATCATGTGGGAATCTCTTGCAGATAACCACAGTGCCTGGAGATAGGCAGTCAGCAAATGAATGATTGTGGTTTTTGGTGTGCTCAATATGATTCAATAGGTGTCATATTGAGAGCAGTGGTAAAACTGACACCTGCAGTGTTGGTGGAAGAGGGAATGTGGGTTGCATTTATAACTACAGTTTTAAATGGCAAAGAGCATCTTGACTTAATAACCAGAGCATCATGTTCTGTCGCAAATGATAGTTATTATGTGCTTCGTTCCTTGTGCTTCAGGGAAATTGTTAAATTTCAGTAAGAAAAGCATCAGATTTACCCAGTAAACTCATCAATTAAAGTAAAAGTCATATGAATCAGTTGCTGAAATTTCTCCATTGAGCGTTCACTTTCCAATTAGTAGCATGCAAAATGCATTCTAATATTACTGAACAAATGATCTACGTTATATTATAGAGAATTTAATCTAAATTAAATTGGTGTTGAATCAATGAAAATAAAATGGTAGAGATGTCAGTCAATGAACTGAACTGAAATTTAGGGCAAATTTGATCTCCCTTTTCTCTGTGTTCCTAGTTCTATGTATTTACATTCTACAAGAATCATAATTTATAATGTTCACCTTATTAATATAGGGGAGATTGGGAGACTACTGCTGGTGAATCGTTCTTTGCATGGTTGAAAGAACAAAGCAATTTACACTGCCCTTAACTTTCTATGACATTCTTCTTCAGCTCTCTGATTTCTGCTGCTTCCAGTTCTGCTGGGATGATGCCCAGGATGTCTTAGGCTTAAAAATTCTGAGGTATATAAGAACCTCTAGAACAGAAGACAATTAAGCTCTTGCTGCCCCTAGTTCCTCAAAATTAACTGAAATTAGTCCCAAAAAGGAAGCCATTTTAAGAATATGAACACTGGGGAAGATTAAACACATTGCTAAGTGTGCAATAGAGTGAGGTCTCAGCTACTGACTGTTTCCTATTGTATGTGGGCATGCATCCAGTTTCCCAAGCAATTTGACCAGATCATTATCATAAAGGCTGAAAAGGAGGGATGCCAAAACACTGTTTAACTCCCTTCATTGTTGGGATTGTGTAAGTGTGTGTGTGTGTGTGTGTGTGTGTGTGTATACACACATACACATTCCTGCCTACTCAGATTTAAACACTACTAGCTTGATACAGACTTTAAGCAATCTACATTCTAAAGCAAGGGCATACAATTTGGTCCACAGATGATTGCTACCTACTGAGTCAAAAGCTGGTGATGGGTCAACCAAGGCTGTGAATATCCTTGTTTTCAACAGTTCTCCCAAGGAAAAGTATAACAGTGATCAATGGTGGAATATGACTTCCTGAAGCCAGCTTGTTGCTCACATAGAATATAATTGGAGACGACCCACTCCTGCAGCTTATTAAGTAAAAATAAGCCTGGAAGAACTGAACCAATCAGCTCTCAGTAAACAGTTTAGGAAGGAAAAAGCCTATCAGTTGCAATGTGTTTTGAACAATTCTGGGGGCAAGAAATTTTCACCTGAGGGCTTATTAGCTTTAATCAGCTCAATCAGGAATAATCAAACCATTCTGTATATGAAGTTACTGGATTTCAAACAGGGGGTAATGTATGATCTACAAAATGGGGAGAAACTAATTTTGCAATTCAGTAAAATATTGGGTCCAGTCATCAATTGAAATCTGAGCCTCAATGATCCCTTTGGGGCAACAATAGCCTAAAACCTATGCTCATTATTTTTTATAGCAGCTAGGTCTTCTTTCTTTCTTTCTTTCTTTCTTTCTGTTTTATATGACTTTTATGATAATCTGAATTGGATGACCTGTTAAACAGATACTTCCATTTTCAGTTTAGAGCCAGAGTTCTCTTATTATTCTGGCAAATGCTATCAAACCATGAGAAGGATGAGCCAGAATTCTGATGTGGGGTGCAATATGTAATTATTATTACTATTTATTAAATTTATTTGTGTGTGTGCTCTGGTCCATGGGGTCACGGAGAGTCGGACACGACTGAACGACTGAACAACAACAACAATTCAATATGACTTACAAATTGTGACACATGTACTAATAATCAAAGTAGTGATAGATAGTTTAATGACAATTTCTAAATAATAGAATGAAATTTGTTGGAGGGGAAAACTTCTGCAATGTGCTTCAGTAAGAAGTATGAAGGATACTACAGTCTTAAAACAAAACAAAACCATAAAGAGCCTAGGATTAAGAACAACAAATTATTTCACTTGGTGGTTGGGAGCAGCCATTTTCAGCATAGAGTGATGCAGGCATCCTCATTCCTGCCCAAAAGCTTATATGACTTACAGAATTTGAGAAAAAGTGTATTCCTCTAAGTTCATTGGAATTTACTTCTTTGTAAATATGTTCAGGATCACAGATTTGGGTGCTTAGGTTTTTAGTTCTTCATATCCTAATTCACAAGCAGGACATAAAGTTCATGGATTTTATGCAGCGAAATAAACTTTCACCCCTACTCAAAGCAATCCTATTTTATTCAAGTTGAAAGCCTTGTCTCTTTCATTTCTTCAGTGACAGCTGTCAGAACTCATCAACATTTTCAGTGTGAGAATTTAAAGCTAATAGTCTTGTAATATCAAAACTAAATGGACTGCTGAAATTTAAAATGAAATACTATTACTGAAAGATTCTTTTATCTGGTGATTTGTGGAGAGTGAGGAATAGTTTAAATCCAATCTTTTTTAAGATGCTGTGTTAAAAATGTGGACTGGCAGGATTAAACAAATGTTCTTTTTGAGTTTAGGTAACAGTAGGAAGACTCCAACATTTTGGTATTCCATGCAAATATATATACTGTATATCCAATTGTGTTATTGCCAGATAAATGTGCCTGCCACCAATAGGGCAATGTATCTTCATAGTTATACAACATGTTCTCTATATTACAGTGTTCATTTCCTAGTATTACCCTGGCACAAGTTGTGTATCCTTGATAAATTGAACCTGCTCGATGGTTTGTTATTCTGCCAGTAAGACTTATGAATGCATTAAGAAATATGCATTTTCTTCCTGCCTATAGGGCTGGATCAAATGTTAACCTATGGAAGTAGGACACAACAGGGCTTAGAGTTTGCAGGCAGTTTGTGCATAAAAAATAAGTCACTGTCAGTTTTGATAGTGGTGATAGGGACAGCAATAGGTACCAGATTCCATGTAGATTTCCGATTCCAGTCCAGGAACACCCTTCCCTATTGTGTCAATGGGGAAAAAGAAACTTAGGGAGAGGTTATTCCTCCCTCTTCCTTGCCATCGTCTCGAGCTACACAAAGGTTGAGATCAGGAGGTATGTGCGTGATATATGATCTCTTTTTCTGTGTAGTGAGATATCCTGGCATCATAGCCTTTCCCATCAATGGAAACTGAGATCAGGTGGCCATATGGAACCTGTTTACAGTCCAACCCAGTTGTCCTGAGATTGATCAGAGATGACTTATTCATCTCTATGAATTGGTGAAATACCTTGGATTCAGGAAGAAAGTGGAGTACTATCACTGCCTCCATTGGCTTGTGAGCTGGAGATACAAACTTAGCATTATACCCAATAGTGTGGTGGAACATTGTGAAGTGTAGAATCATGACAACTTTCCTAGCCATACCCTCAAGGTGTGTCCAGAAATGCAGGCATCTGTAGTGATACACATCAGCATACTTTTACAATACCTGATACCTGATCTTTCCAGTCATGAGCAGCTAGCCCAGTGAGGCAGAGCTGCAGCAACAGCCTCCAAGCAGTGGAGGAAATGCCACCACTTTATATAGATTTGCACAAAGAATCTTGGGAACTGTAGTTTGCTAAGAATACTGAGAACTGTTAGCAGATCCCTATTCCCCTCACAGAACTACAATTCTCAGACTGGCTTAACAATTCCCCTTCCTAGGAAACCCTAGAAATGTTAGTTCTGTGAGGGGAATAGGTGTCTTCTAACAACTCTCAGCACCCTTAATAAACTAGTTCCCAGGATTCTTTGGGGGAAGTCATCACTGTTTAAAGTGTTACAATACTTCTTGAACTTTATAGTGCAGATGGAGTCTAGGATTGTTCTGTAAGGGCTATATCCAGCACGGCAGTTCCGTTCGCACAATAGACTTCTCTTTGTTGCAATGGAACTTCCTCTCCCTCTCCTGTCCACTCCAGCCCATTACATGACTTCAAAATCAGCTTTAGAGGGCTGTGAGATTCTCTGGAGCAGATTTTAGGGGTGAGCAGCAGGTGACAGGAAATTGAAGTCCCTTGGATATAACCATCTGTATTCTACTCCTCTGTAATGGCTGGATTGTGAGAGGGCTTGGTTAAGGAGATAAGAGAATATGAAAATTTGGGATTTTGTGTCAGAAACACAATTGTCCTCAAGAGTCATCTGTGACACGACTTCAAGCAGGGTCTTCACTGATAACTATTAAGCTTGGTAATACATTGGCATCTTGGTGCTATCACCAAATCCCTCCAAGTTTCAGTATGTGTTAAGTTCACTCTAATATAAATCTGTCAAATAATGCCTTCCACAAAATCTCATGGTGGTTTTCCCCCCATTTTGGTTTGGTTTATTATTAAGCAGTTACTGGAGGCCTGTGAAATTTCACTGTCTTTTGTAGCTTTTTTTTAAAGACACTCTTTTTTAATAAGCTACTGATGCATATTAGAATTTAATTACACCAATTAGTACTGCCACATCAGACATATGATGTGCCTTCAGTTAAAAAGTACCTAATGGATATTAGTACAATTTAGCTTTGTAATTAAAGTTCCAAGAGCAGTACAAATTAAACATTATGATTACAAAACATTAAAACAACACTGAAGGCATTAAGATTGCGTATTTTTAGAATGACCTTATAAGCTAATGTTTCTTTTGAAAAATGAAGAATAGATATCACAGTTGTGTGTTGTGCACTGTGTGTCTGTCTGGGAAAAAAATGGTATTCCTTTCCCAAGCCCTAAAACCATTTTTGAAATGGCTTTGCATGCACCCTGGCATAATGGATGTCTTTATGACACACGAGCCACTGAAAAGTGCTGTATAAAACTGTGTGATATAGCTTCTGCTATTGGCAGACATTTTCATGCCTCTGGCTTAGTAGCTATAGTACCTTCGAAAGTGGCTTATGCAAAGCACAGCAGCCAGATGTTCTGATTGATTTTGCTTCTATAATGATTTTAAACTATCATGTGAGCCACTTTTAAGCACTTTGCAAAGGAAAATGTGTTTGTGATTTCCATATGTGGCTGGTGGTGCTTCTTAGCAATGGCCAACAGGAATTCCCACAGGGGTTTGCACAAGCTGTCTTTCATTTGCACATATGGCTCATAGCACTCCCAGCAATGTTGAAAGCCATGCAAACAGCAAAATCCTATATATGTCTAATCAAAAGTAAACCCCATAGTGTTAAGTGGGGATTTTTCCTAGGTAGGTGTGTCTAAGATTGTAAGTTTAGGCTACCAAACTAACCATATGCACTTGGAATTAAATTCCACAAAAGTCAATAAAACTTGCTTTGAAATAATTGTGTTTATTCAGGGACAGTAATTATTTTATTGAATAAAATGCATTAAGAGAAATGGTGAGGATGGAAATCACCAAAATCTTTGCAAGTTTCCTTCACACTTTCCTTCATTTACTTCAACGTAAGTGTACACTCTCTAGTTAGCTTAAAATACAATTTGTGCAGTACTTTGCCAAATATTTCCAAAAAAATGTCTTTGTAGCACTGATTACTTAACAGCACACTCTTATTCATGTCTTCTAAGAAGTAACTCCTATTGAATTTAGTAGTGCTTATTACCAGGTAAGTGAGGATAGGATTGCAGCCTAAAACAGAGAAGCCCTGGTTCAGAGAGCAGAGATTTGCTCATATGAGGTCATTCTCATCTTGGTTTTTAGGGTTTGCCTTCTCCATTAGCCCTTTGTCTGTCAAGGTCTCCCAATCCTCAGTGGAGAGTTTTTGTGTTTTGTTTTTTTTCCTGGGAGGAGGTAGGTAGGAAAATCAACCCCTCCCATTTCCTTTGATAAGCATTTCTACAGATCCAAACAATATGTAATTCAGAAATAGAGTATGCTAGGGTTTTATTTCTTAAAAGTTGAAATGCAGAAGAATATTATTGGATTTATTACTAATGTACAGCTTTCCTTCTGAATATGGGATTTGCTTTTATTCTTCATACACAAATATAAACCTCAGATGCAATACTAAAGTCTGTGGCATTCAGGCGCTGGTCTGAATCGGATGCCAGAGGCTGGTCTGACTCCAAAGGTGAAGGAATGCAGGCAGAGACAGAGCAGCCACTGACAGAGGAGAAGGGGAAGGATTTGTCCCCCCTACCGTACACATTCCCAGAAGCAGAGAGACCAGCAGATTCAGAGTATGCTTAGTCAGGGGAAGAGTTGGACAGTTTTGAGATAGTAGCTAGGCAACCAGGAGGGAGGGAGCCTTTAGGAGATTCTTCAATGAAGAAGTCCCTCCCTCCCCTAGAACTCGGAGGACTGAAAGGGTCCAGGAACAATGGAAGTGCAGTAGAGGGACAGGTGGCCAGTGGCGCGCTTCTTGCTGCAGAAGGGGAGGAGACTCAGAGTGAGCAACTGCCACCTGTGGGGAGGGCTGCTTGATGCTGCACTCAGTATGTTCTTGTAAATAAAATGGACTATAAACCTGCCAAAGGCCCGTTACTTCTTATCAGAAGCTACCAGAGGAAAGGGGAAAACTCCCTTGCCTGTCAGCATACCTGACAGTGGCTGAGCCAATAACCATTCCTTGCTTTTTTTTCTGCCTGGGCATGTAAATAGGAAGAAAAAAAACAGTGAATAGGTTAATTACATTGGAAGGGGAAACAACAGGAAACAATCACAACAGGAGAAGCTACCTTAAGGAACGCCCATATCAATAAATGGTATATGGGTAAACCCAAATATTGAGTTCTATTTTTCAGTGACCAATGTTCCTACCCTAGAAGAAAGTGGATTTTATCTTATGAAGTACTGAAACATAGTACCATTTGACAGTGTTGACCTCCCTCCTTTCTATGGACTTTGATACAATTGCCACCACCCTCTCCAGCACTGTAAGAAGACTGGTCATCAGTGACTGTTTTAAGGAAGGAAGATAAGGGAAGGATGAATTTGAGCTCAGTCCAGTTTGCATTCCTTTTGTTTGCTACTAGACTGTCCCCTATGTAGAACTCTCTCCCTCTCTTTGCCATGCGCAATAGATTCAGTTCAGATATTCTGGTTGGCTGAGGAATTTGAACCCGGGGTTCCTCACTACAATGTACAACCTATTCTGTCTAAATCTGTACCATGGTGGATTTTTTGTTGTGCCCATTTCCTTTCTGCTGTTCTGGGTCACTCCCCACTCCTGTTAACATAGCAAATTGTGCCCCAGCTACAGCTGACCTCAGTGAAGAAACCTGATTCCATTGGCACATCATTGTCTTTGGATCAGGGGATTTATGTTCCCCCAAAGCTGAACATGGGGGCCTGTTGCTTACAGTTCAGTGTTAAACTGTACTTCTTAATTATGATATAATTCACACTTTTTCATTTGGGATCTGACATTATAAGCATATTAAATTAGTATGATGGCCTGCAATTTATCACAATTATTAAAATAGAGAAATCCAAGATTCAGCTGATCATTAATCATGGTAAAACAAATAAATGGAGTGTGGAACATCTTGGACATCCGTCAAGCATATTAATTTTTATTTTTAATGAGATCACAAAATAGGATAAATGATTATTTATAAAATAAGATAGAGCATGGGCAGGTAAATGCCATTTCTGCCCCTTATATACTGCATAATTTATTACAGTTCTTACAATTTCAAGTCATATCATCAGTCCTGACACTTATACAGAAAAAGACTTTGTATCTATAAATAATGCATCCAGCACACACGTGTGTGAGAGGGGGGGGGGAGGGAGAGAGAGCGAGAGAGATTCTCACCTCCATCACCAGTTGACATTCAGAGCAAATAACATTGCAATAATACAATGAATTAACTGTAAGTTAATATTAAGCTGATGTTAAATGTTTTGCTTTGCTTTTTTTAAAAAAAGAAAGTATTTGGGGGATAGAAGTAGAGGAAATTGCAAAAGGAAACCAATTACCATAGGCTTTGGAATCAAGACCTAATTTTACCCCTGGCTGTCCAAAGACCCTTTCTATACAACCTTATTATAATGCAATAATTCACTGATTTCACAAAGTATTGCTAATTTCCGCAGACCAGAAAAACAACCACTGCTCTCTGTGGAATATGCTTTGCTGTATCTCACGCATATCCTTGAAGATACACTCACATACAGCTGGCCTGTTTTTCTGTGGTTTCTCTGTAGTTCTTCTACTTTTTGCCCTATCACAGGGATTTCTGGAAAGTGAGGTTATTGAACAGGGTGGTTGTGGGTGTGGGTGTTGTCAACTGATCATTTGAACTTGCTGTATTGATCATTGTTTTACAAAATAACTTGGAAAATTCAACCAATACATTGCTTGTAAAGTAAGCTTATAAACAATGCAAATCTGATAAAGCAAAACAAAAATTGGTTCTTTAACATTCAGAACTTCTCAAAGCTGTACTGGGAAACCCATGGCTCTCCCAATGTTGCTGAACAACTACAACTCCCATCCAAACAAGCAGGGCCAACGAACAAGGATGGTGGAGGTTGCAGTTCAACAACATCTGGAATAACAAAGTTTCCCCACACCTGCCTTATTGCATATGTGGAAGAAAAAAGTTATTTTGAAAATACTTGAGAAACAGAATCCTACTTGGTAGAAAACCAGTTGATCTTTGTCCTGATTACTTATTAGACACTTAAGCAATTCCACACATTTTATACATTCATTCATTCATATTATCTATTCACCTATTAATTAATATTAGACTTTACTTGAGACCTCAGTTTCCTTGGATGTAGAAATCTTGTTGTGTCTACTGTATAAGCAGATATTTCTTAGTGTTCTTTTCTTATTGAGTCATCAGAATAATTTAATAATAGTAAAGGATCATAGGGGGTTTCATAACCTAATTTTTTATATTAAATCTATAAAGTATTTCCAGTATCCTTTTACCAAATGACTTCCACCAAATGCCTATTTGACCTGGGTTTCAATTACTAGTATAATTGAAAATGCAACTGCACAAGTACATAAATAAGTAGCATAATGCCTAGTAGTCCATTACAATTAGTGGACATGATATAGCAGAGACATTCTAGGGGTCTTGAATAAGGTTCTAGTCCTTGGAGGTCACTAATAATCTTGTAAAGTATTTACTTTATTATATCTATGAGATGTCTCATAAAATGAATTCTCTAGGTGTCACACAGGATTAAAAAAAACCACCGCTATAACAAAAACCACAATCAACGCAAGTAACAACCATTTTTGGTATTCATCTTTATGTGGATACAGTGATTATGTGATGATGTTGGGTGATTTCTATGGATGGCTGTTTTTAGCATAATTGTTTCATTTTAATGGTTTACATTGTACATTATGTGTTGCATATTATTTTCTCTGTAAATACATTTGCAGTATGAAGTGATACATAAAACTAATGAATTTAAATGTATTCATACCGAACTAGCATAAATAGAACTGCTAGGGAGGGCCTCTTTCCCCACTAAAACTCTAATCAAATAAAGAGCACAATGTATTGTTGCAGAACAGATCTGGAAATGGTTCAATCCTCCTGTTTTGCCCCTTGGCTTAAACACCGCAAAGATTAATGCCATCTGGGAAAGTATCTATACAATTTGACATATTGGCCTCTGAGATGGGGCTGGGGAGTTCTTCTGCTCTTTGCTTCTAAATGATGCTTCTGAGGTTTGGGGGGGGGGGCACAGTGTTTAAAACAAAGTTCTGAACTCTTGAGATACAGGAGTTCCAAAAGACCTCCTTCACTATTTTCTTTTGTTCCAGTTGAACACAGAGACCAGAATTAAACTGCACACAAACTTCCCAGCATGTGTTTACATGCAAAGATTGCCTTTCGGCATTTGATATTTCTGATATTAAGGCATGATTCTATGAACTGATAATAATACTGAGCACTACATGTGAACACTATCATAATTTAGTTCATATTTCTAAGACAAGATATTTTACTGGATTTCACAAACAATGTATTCAAGTGACTAATGCCAAAGCATCCAAAATGCCCACACTATTTAGGGGAAGAAATGTGCAATGAATTATATAAGCAGAAATGAGATATAGTGGTATCTTGGCTCCTGAACAAATCGTCTCCCAAACGTCGCAAACCTGGAAGTAAGTGCTCCGGTTTGTCAAAGTTTTTTTGAAAGCTGAATGTCCATTTCAGCTGTCAGCATTGTTTCTGGGGCCAATCAGAAGCCACTGTATATGGATCACATATCGTATAGTTCCCAGGCACAACAATATTATACACAGACCAATTATTCTTCCTTTTTCATCTGACATTCATGACACATATTTTTCAGAACACATATTATCTTTTCAATACCTTTCCCCTCCAAAATAAATTAAACAAATCATCCTTTGAATTCAGAAGTTTCATTCCAGTTTGCTTCAAGGAGAGAATACCAACTGATTTCCTTAATCAACAAACATTTATATAAACAAGGCAAACACCGGAAAACAGTAATTTAAATACTCTTGAGTGCTTTTTAAATAAAGCTTTTGGATAACAGCTTTTCCCAAATTCTACGGTTGCATATAAACATACATTTCAATGAAATGCTTTATGAAATATTTACACTTATGCAGACGTGCATAAGAAGGTTTCATTCTCCCTTTACTTTCTCTGAAGGTACTTCAGGTGCTACGTTGTGTGGTTTTAAAAATGCTGGATGAAAGTCACATGCATCTATTTTAACTAAAGAACCCTGTTGGCATGTCAACCAATAATATAGCCTGTTGGTTATAAACGCCACCCAAAGGGAGCTGGTTTGCTAACCACTTGCTCTTAGCAATTGGTTGTCCTGCTGATAGGAATGAGCACTCACACTTTACACTGTGGGTGCCCTTTGCGGGATCGCGCGTGGTGCTTCGGACCCTGGGAACTTACCACTTGTATCGGCTGGCCTGCCTCTCAGTGTTATTCTTTGGAGGTTCACGCCCAGCCTCAGTTAGTCAATTTACACTGCTGGGAGGTGGGGCCAGTCACATAAATAGGGGGTGGAGTCAGCAGCAGCCAGGCAGTCAGCTCAGGAGCTTCACCCAACCAACCTGTCGGCATCTGGGGGTTGAAAGGCCAGCTGGCTAGCTCCCAGTTGGATTGTCTCCTTCCAGCCGTGCTGCTGCAAAGATCCATCAACCTCTGGCTCCAACATAAATCAGTGACTCAAGCCTCCCAGACTTGAGCACACTATTCTTCTGTGTAAACCGCACAAACAGAAGAGACTGAGGCTTGGGAATACATACTATGAACTACAGATTTATTCAACATAAATCAAGACAAAGAAACATGTCGTCTCTCCTTGCCTTCTCTGAGAGAGAGAGTCAAAAGCAAAAGCAATACAGCGGAAGTTCCACTCACGCCAGCAAACTGTGCTGGAATGTAAACAGACATGTGACACATAGTAATCCCATGTCTGCAACTAAAGGTAGAATGGAAAATCCCTTTGTTTAATGTTTCTTGTTTGCAGGTTAACCTTTTTCTTGCTGTTTAGCGGGCGCTGCTACAGTCTTTTGACTGGTTGCTGTTGAAGAACCGGGAAGGAATTCTCCTACATTGGCAGGTTTTGTCTTCCCTGTAGCAATTCATCACAACTTTGGCGGTTTAAGACCTTGAGCAGAATCCTTTAGTCTTTTCTTCCCTAATTGGGGGTGTGTATGAAGTGGTGACTCACCCTCCCCTGCAACGGCAATTCCAGGATAACCTCTTAAAGGGGTTGTAATATGGGTGTCACTGGCCATACACTAAAAGGTTGTCAGTGAACTATCTTGCTTCCAAGGATATGGGGTGGGCTGGCTGTGTACACATGCGTCTTGCAGGGCACCCCCATATCCCATTTACCCTGAGGAGCCCCAGTTCCCCTTCAGTGCTTTTGGCAAAGAAATTGTTTCAAGATTCTTATTTTGCATTTGAGACTTGTGACTTCTAAAGAATAATTGTCCTTTGTGGTCCCCACTTTAATGTAAAGTGAGGAAGAAAGGAAGAATTGAAAGCTATCAAAACTGGCCTGTGGAAAGTTGACCAGTTTTAATTCTGGTATGTTGGCTGGATTCAGTTTCATATCACTGTTTGAAATTTCAGCCCCGCCCAGGAAATATGCATTGAAATGTTCTAAAACAAAAAGAAAGGAATCAATGTTTAGGGCCTTTAACTTAGGGAGGTGAAAAGTACATAAGGAATGGCAGGTTAGAGATGTATGAAATTATGCTTGGTGTGGCGGACATGGATACGGTGATTCTATGATCCCATGATTCTATGTTCTTTCCCAGTTCTCTTAACAGTAGAGTAGGAGGTGACCCAAGGAAAATGAATGGTTGGAGATTAAAGGCAGATAAAAAGAAGAATTTCTTCACACAGCACATATTTAAGCTATGGAATTTCCTTGCGTAATTATAGGATTGTAAGAGTAAAAAGTCTATTTCCAAAGCTGAAAAACTAAGGGAGAAGAATCTTACCCCATCACAGCAGGCTCCAAAAGGAATCTAAACAAATACCAGACTTCATCCCTCAGGCATTAAAGGCCCTTCAGTAGGGACCACACACAGAGGGATGCACAATTACACACACACACACACACACACGACACATACACATACAGGGGGCTGATATTGCTGAGAAAATTTGAAGACTGAGATTGAAAATTCCTGTAATAGGGACTTCCTACTTGATACACTTCTCGGGTGAACTGACCAGAAACTTGAGAAATTTGTTTTACCAGATCAGTTTTGAATATTTAACAGGGATTTTGTAGGCAGTGGTGGGAAAGAGAGGAGAGGCTTTTGTTGACTTTAAATAATGTACAATGGAATCTTCATTAGGAACAGACTAGAGAATTCTAGCATTGCTGTCTCCTCCAAAATAAAAAGTTAGTTTCTTTTTGAAGAAGGGTTGTTGGCTTTTTAAATGCAAATAGCATAACTGGTGTCCCCAGATCGTTAAAGGTATTAGAATCGGCATAGTGTGGAAATTCCAGCCTTTCATTCCTTGTTCTGCTCCTGATGATAAACCCTCTTCTGAAGTTGGTATTTGCTTTGAGGAAAGATCCCTAGCTGTGCCAATGAAAGATTCACCCCAGTCCACATAGCACCTTCAGTGGGAGAGGTCCTCATAACTTTAGCAAAGCATTAAATGTCCTGCACCATGCCTGCTCTGACCTTTCTAATCAGCAGTCCCCATCACAGTTGATCCTATTTGCATTTTAAAACCTAACAACACTTGCATTTCAGATGCAAAAATACATATACTGTAATATCATGTTTCGTTAGCTTTGCAGCCATGTCTTTTAAAATATTTTTAAATTAATTTTCACAATTAAACATTATCATCACGTAAGTATAAAAGAATAAACCACACACACACACAAAAAAAATTATTACCCCCACCCCCACCACCCAGTATTAAATCCACATTTTGGGATTGCTCAGATCCCTCAGATTCCCTCCGTTCCCTCCCCTGGTTATTTTATATTATCTTAATTTATACATGTCAATAATTTTCTTCTCTTTAATTATCTCCAAATTTAAACATTCTCCTTAATGTTACAAGTGTTGTTTTTTAAAAGCTTGCTACTGTATTAACTTCCTTACAATGCTTTTGTACATACGCAATAAACATTTTCCATTTCATTTCTAAGTCTTCCAGTTAATTTAGCCATTTTGGCATAGTCCATTAATTTGAGTTGCCAATCTTGTTCTTCTTTCCAGTGTTGGGCTAACAATATCCGTGCAGTCATTGTTGCATACACAAACATATTCTTGTATTCTTTCGGTATATCCATTCCAGTAATACCTATTAAAAATGCTTTTGTTTTTTTTAAGTTTTTTTTTTTTTACAAAGGTTATTCTCAACATTTTTTTCCAATTCATTATAAATAATTTCCCCAAAACTTTTTATAACCTTGCATTGCTACCACATATGGTAAAACGTACCTTCTGCTTCACAGCTTCATAGCTTCACAGCTTCACAGCCACGGCAAGCTGGTTAAACATTAGCCATCATGGCCAATAAAGGTAAAGGTAAAGGACCCCTTGTATGGTTAAGTCCAGTCAAAGGTGAGTATGGGGTGTGGCACTCATCTTGCTTTCAGGCTGAGGGAGCCTTGCTTTCAGGCTGAGGGAGCTGTCCACAGACAACTTTCTGGGTCATGTGGCCAGCATGACTAAACCACTTCTGGTGCAACGGAACACTGCAATGGAAGCCATAGTGCACGGAAACGCTGTTTACCTTCCCACCACAGTGGTACCTATTTATCTACTTGCACTGGCGTGCTTTCAAATTGCTAGGTTGGAAGAAGCTGGGACAGAGCAACGGGAGCTCACTCCATCGCAGGGATTCGAACCGCCAACCTCCATCGCAGGGATTTGAACCGCCAACCTTCTGATCGGCAAGCCCAAGAGGCTCAGTGGTTCAGACCACAGTGCCACCCACGTACCTTTACCTTTTATGGCCAATATAGGTTCAGTTCACCATATGTCTGAGCCCATGTGAGGCTTACTCTAAGGCACTTATTTTATTCATATATTTATTATATTTATAGTCTGTTTTTTCTCCAAAGAGGTCAAGGTACCATACATAATTCTCTCTCTCTCTCTCTCTCTCTCTCTCTCTCTCTCTCTCACACACACACACACACACACACACACACACACACATATGATCTGAGCAGCCCTACAACATAGGTCAGACTGAAAGAAAATGATTGACCCAAGTGCATCCAGGGAGCTTTATGGCTGAGTGGAAATTTGAACCTGAGTACCCCCAGTTCTATGGTACATTCAGACTTGAGGAATATTGTGTCACTTTTCCTGATTATAATACTAGCACCTCTGTCCCATTTTCTAACACTCTTTTCACATTGCAATATCTGCTGTGTTATGGAACTGTAGCTTTTTGACTGATATACTGGCATGTCACATATAAATGTCATTCACACCAGTGGTGTGTGTGTGGAGGAGAGAGAGAGAGAGAGAGAGAGAGAGAGAGATGACATTGGACAGTATTACTACTCCCCTAGCTTTTCTGCACATGGAGGAATCATGTTCCTCCATGATTTCCCCATGAAAACAGCAGTAAAGAACGTTTGCCACTTTACTCCCATAATTTTTTTGGGTTAAGGGAGCTGCAAACATATTTTTCCCCCTAGAATAGAATAACATAGAAATTAAACTAAACATCTGCTATATCCCATTAATTTTCCAGAAGTTGCTTTAGATGGTATGAGAGCTCAAACATATAGAAATCAACAGTTAGGGAAACATTGAGGAAATTGAATAAACTGCCATGTGAATGCAGCCTTTGACTATGATGATGATGTCATTTGGGGTACAGGATTCTATTCCTTTGATTCATGAAATGCTCTGTAACCTATAAGCTGCAGCTTCCTAAAAAAAGAGCAATGGAAGGTTCAGTTTAAAGAATAAACTAGCAACACTGAGAGTGCAAGTTCATACATAAGGTAGTTTGTTCCATTGTGCTCTCCCTCGAGGGAGAGCGATTGCTTCCGACCGTGGTGAAAATGAAAAATGGCATTGTAATATTATTTTGGGGGGCAGTTATTCTATAAACACAAAGAAGAGGTTGTTTTTAAATGGTGATGTGACAGCTCTCCGAAACATCTGAAGCCATTTATCTATCTGAATTGTGCCCACCGTAAAACTATGTCATGTAGAAATAAACAGAAGTGAGCATCAGCAGACTTGAATACGCTTGTGTTCTAAGGAACAGCTGTTCCTGGATGAAATGTTGAGGAAGGGAGGGGGGAATCAACACTAGCGAATTATTATTATTTTTTTAAAAAGAGAACACTCTGGCAAGAATTGTTGGAGACCAGATGTTAAGATCTAGGATGGTCTGTTTATTTTAGCTGAGAGTGATGTAAGACATGTTAATCAAGTATTTGTGTGTCCTTGAAATAGTTGTGTCTAACTGCGTTGCTGGCATGACATTTGAGTACAATACATAGGAAAATTACATCAAAATATACTGGTTCCAATACTAATTGGCATTACCAAACATATGAAATCTTAAAATTATCCTCCAAATCTAATCTATATATAACAGCTTTAATCTAAAAAGGTGACTGGGTGTGATTTAGGTATCCTCAGTGTGCTTTCCTGACACAGGAAATGGGCTTTTTTGTTAATCCCTACAGGTTCAGTATCCCTGGACAATGAAGAGATGGTTTTCAGTATTCAAACCGTTGGGTCCAGATTTAAGAATATAAGAAGAACATGCTGGATTAAAGCAATGGCTCATCTAGTCAAGCATCCTTTTCTCCCAGTGGCCAACCAGATACCTGTGGGAAACTGGCAAGAATTTTTTATTTTATTTTGTTTAGGCAAGCAGAACTTAGTCCTGCCTAGAGTAAACTCATAGGTGTCAATGGGAGTTAATTTAGCCATCCTATTGATATCAGTTGGTCTTCTCTAAGCCTGACTCAGTCTACAATCCTTATCCCACTTACCTGGAAGTAGGTTTTATTGATTTCAACAGGACATAAAGATTGCTGCTTAAGTCTGCACCCAACATAAATAGTTCAGCAAAACATGCAGCTAGGCAATGAATGTTGATTTCTCTGCCCGTTGATTCTCCATATTATCATTGCTAGTTGCTCCATGAGATGCAGCCTTTCCAGTGATAGATAATAAGAGTAATTTGGTCAGCAACCCATCACACATAAGATGCCTTGGCCCTTGGGCATCTAAAAATATTACAGTGGTGCCTTGGTTCTCGAATGGCTTAGTTGCCAAACAAATTGGCTCCCGAACACTGCAGACCCAGAAGTAAGTGTTCCGGTTTGTGAACATTTTTCAGAAGCTGAATGTCCCACATGGCTTCCACTTGAGCGCAGGAAGTCCCTGCAGCCAATCGCAAGCCGCGCCTTGGTTTTCAAATGTTTTCGGGAGTCAAACGGACTCCCGGAATGGATTAAGTTTGAGAAACAAGGTACCACTGTATACTCATCTGAGAGTGTGAAACTGCAGCTACAACATGAAAAATATCCCATAGGATACAATGAATCAAACCCAAATGGGCTTTTTAAAAAATATATAATGTTAACATTTGTATGGCATTTTACTACAGCAAAGGAGAAGAAACAAGCAGTGTTATCCAGTTAGTATTTCTTATTTATTTCTTAGAACTACTACACACGTACATAGCTCTGAATTATATTTTTGAATAACTCATAATTGAGATAAGGTGAAATAAAAATGTTAAAATCTTGTGAAATTAGAACTATTATTCTGCAAATTGCTCTGATGACCAGATTGTAGCACTACACAATATATATTGATAAATTTAATTCACTGAAAAGAGTTATTTATCTCACAATGAGAAAACGTAGAAAAAACACAAACAAGGGCTTACCTCATTGAGAAATAACTCAATTACTCACAAAAGAAGAAATGCTGCAAATATTTGCAATTAGCTGCTCAAATTTTGAAGATTTTACATTCACTATTCTGGACAAGTACCCAGAAGGTTTGCTAATAATTGTTGTGGATATCCACTCAATGTACAAGATATTCAATTAAGCCAATTGTTCAATCATGAATCAAAATAGTATTAGGCCAGCCCTTTTGAATGGAAAATGAGCCTCAATTGCCCCATAAATGACATAGCATGGGAAATTATTCATAATATCTCTGAATGATGTGCAATAGCTTGATTTGAATGAGGAAATGCTATTGTTATTGTGTAATTTGCTGCACAATAACAAATTAGGAATGGTTTGATGAAAAGTGCCCTGAACATGCAATGCCAGTGATTCCGAAAGCTATTAATAACTATGCAATTAAAATGGAGATAAAGAACTTTTTCACATCTGTGTAAATTAGGAATATATTTAATGAAGAGATTTGTCGCAATTCAGCACAAGACTAGATGTGCTTAAGCCCAATGATTTCAGACTTGGCAACTTCTGCAAAATGAAAAAAATATACCATACCAATTACAAAAGCAGCTTCAGCTGGTATATATTATCATGCAATACTCTGAAATTCCTAGTGTTGGTGCTGACCTTTAAATCCCTGTGTACCTGAACAAGTGTCTCCACCCTCATCACTGAGGTCCAGCTCCAAGGGCCTTCTGATGGTTCCCTCACTGTGAGAAGTTGAAGGGAAGTTACAGGGATGCAGGCACAGGGCCTTCTCAGTAGTGTCACCTGCCCTGTCCCTGTGGAATGCCCTCCCATCAGATGTCAAACAGATAAACAACTATATGACATATGAAGACAGCCATGTATAGGGAAGTTTTAAACGTTTAATGTTTTATGGTGTTGTTATACTTTGCTGAAAGCTGCCTAGAGAGGCTGGGGGAACCCAGTCAGATGGGCAGCTAATAACAACAACAACAACAACAACAACAACAACAACAACCAGTTACCCAAATTTGAGTGAATAAAGTAGCCAAATTCATGTCTAAGGTAGCCTTCTTTCTGAAATGTCCAAGCCTTTCATAAAAAAAGCCCAAAACTAGAATCATGGAGCTGGGGGTTGTTAAAAAAGTTCTTGCTGTTATTGATATTATTTTGCATTTTTATTTTTGTGATTTATGTAGAAATTGACTAATTTTGTTTTGTACTTTTTGATGTGTTTTATTTATTGCTTATAACTAGTGCAATTAGGTAAATCTTTTCATGTTGTAAGCCACTTTGAGGATGGTCTTAACTATGGAAAAGTGATATACAAATAAAATGATGGTGAAATATATATCTATGACAGTCATGCACCACCCAAATGACAGTGTGACACAGAACCAGACCACATTTCTCTGTGTGGCTGTACTCAGAAACATGACCACATTTAGTATGAACCTGCCACTTGTATCACCACAGCCATTTGTAAGATTATGATACTTGGGAAAGTGGCAGTTACGATGACAGGGGTGTTTGTGCTTATACATATTTTTTCTCTTTGCATATTTTTCATGCCATTTTGACTTTAGTTTTTTTAAAAACAAGTCTTGTGGTTTTTTGCCAGATGGAAACCATAGTGCTATGTGTGTATCTGTTTTAGTTAAATCATAACTTGAAACTATGTGCTCTTCTCTAACATAGCACCTCTGCTATAAAACAGAGCACAAGTCAAAATACCGTTTCCATGTGGTTTATTTGTTTATGCCTGTGGAGTGAAGTCCCTCTCTGCACTACAAGTTTCATGTCAAATAGACGTACTGACCAAAAGGCTGTTGTAAGTTGCCATTGTCATTATTGAATTATCACATCTACTGGAACATATGCGTCAAAAAATTTTTATTGAAAACTGTCTGTTCACAAGTATCCTAAGCACTTAGTTTTATTACTCAACTTTGTCTACAACCCCAAACCTTTAGCCCTCCACATGTTCTTGCACCCCAGTTCCCATCAGCCTCAGCCAGAATGATGATTGGTAAAGGACAATGGGAGCTGTAATCCAACAACATCATGAGGGCCACAGGTTACGCAACCCTGCTAAAATATTTGGCTTATGGATGCATACACCAATTTTCCTTGCCCTTTTAACACATTCTTATAGATGAGTGGTGGTGGAAAATCTGTGCCTGGCCCCCGATGTTGTCAGACTACAACACCCATTGGCCCCTGTCAGCATAGCCAGTGATAAATGAAGATGGGAAATGTAGTGTAGCAACATCTACAGCCTCTTCCCTGCCCCCCCCGCATGTTATAGATGGAACAGGTACTCTGATTCACTTCACCAATTCTGAGAATGGAAGGAAGGTGTAGAAGTGCTTCCAGATCTTTGCAGCATACAAGGATTCGTTTCTGTATACACGATGCCTGAATTCATAGTGGGTCGCCCACTAGCATATGGTATTGAATAATCCTCTATTTACAGAAAAAATAGGTAAACTGGTCCTAATGTGTTTCGCAGACTATTTAGGAAAATGTATCAGTCTTCACAAAGTGCTTGTGCAGAATGCTGCTAATGTATCAGAATATTTTGTTAAACCCCGAAAGGCCAAAGTTTTGTCATGACAGATAACATGCTTTGGAAATGATGAAGATGGCCAGGCAGAACCAGAAGTGCTGCCTCTTGTGATTCTCTTTTAATTTACAGATGGCTGTGGCTGTATGGAATATATATATATATGATTGGGTTTGTGGTACATTGGACAACTGAGTGATATGGGGATTAGTTGATATGACACAGGAGGAGAGAGCCAGGAACTTAATTTATACAGCTTAGAGAAAAAGAGATTAAGGGGATTTAAAACTGTATAAATATCTTCAAGGAAATAATATCAAGGAAGGAAAGGGATTTTGTGTATTACTGAGAGAGGTAAAGAAAAGTAATGTCCTCCAGCTAAAAATGGAATACTGTAGTTACTTAGTTCTGGTGTGTGGGCTTTCTTTACTATCATAATAATGAATGAATTCACCAGCCAACTAGCTGAGGTACATAGTGGAGAAGGCGAAGATGTCATGGTCCATTTATCTCCACTGACCAACTTCCACTGGTGTCAAACAAAGGAATTAATACTGCTTCAAATGAAAATAAATCTACCTATAATCAATGTTTTATGTTGTTTCATAGAATAAAACAAGGAAGATCAATTGACTCAGTGGGGCATAATCTGAAATGAGTGTGTAGATGTGATGCCAGCTTTTGTTATTACACAGTGGATAATAGAACATGTAGAAAAGTGAGTTCACAATTGTACTCAGCCTAATAATAAATAAAAGGGACTAAAAAAGAATGTTGTGAATTTAGCACTGTTTTTTTTTTTGGATTTATAACTTCTTTATCTGTAAAGGTTCATGTTGTGTATTAAATAAGATATTCTGGCAGCAGGGTAAAGTATTGTTATTGGTCAATTTGAAGTGTACAATCACAATCCACAGCCTGATTGGGTTCCGCCGGAAAGTTTGAATATTATTGGTTCCCGCTAAAATGTATCTTTTCCCTCAGTCCCAATGTGTCTATAAATAGAGCTTTCCCTACCCCCTATCCCCAGTCTTGTCAAATCCCTACAATAAAGAGCTGTTTTCACTAAGACGTGTAGCTGGACTTCTTGCTACCAGAACCCACGACACAACATACTGGCGACGAGGATGGGATTGAATTAGGCCGGCTGAGGGCTGTGGACCCTAGTGACCTGATTCTGGCGACAAGACTCCCTGTGACTGACAGGACAGATCAGTCCACTAAGATGGCTGCGTCGCGGTTCATGGAACCATTTAATCCCGGAGCAACTGAGGCCTGGGATGCTTACCTCGAGCGCTTTGAATTCAGCGTGGCTGCAAAAGGGGTCACTGACGAGGAAAGGAAAAAGGCGTTGTTCCTGAGTTGCTGCGGGGCAGAGACCTTTGAGTTGGCTAGGGCAATTCTGGCCCCCACAACACTGCGGGAGGCGTCGTTCGCGAGCATTACGGAACACCTCTCGAATCACCTTAATCCTACAGCGTCGAAGATGACATGGCGCATCGAATTTCATAAGAGGCAACAACGACCTGGAGAGACGGTAGCAGTTTTTCTCACAGAATTAAGAAAGCTGGCGAGACACTGCAAATTCGCCAACTTGGAGGAGGCCCTGCTGGATCGGTTTGTGTGCGGCCTTCGCAGCAGCAAGGGCCGCAGGCGGATTGCAGCAAAACAAGACATGGATCTCTCGACAGCGCTCCGTGAGGCCATTGCGACAGAAAGCGCTGAGAGAGAGGAGCAAAACCCGGGCCAGCGAGCCGCAAAGAGAGCTGGAGAGTCAACCCACACCGTGGACAACCAGGATGTCAGCCCCAACCAAAGCCCTGTGCGGGGAATAGAGATGGTGCGACAGGAGAGCACAGCAAATAAAGGTCGGCAGGGGGTCTGCCCTGGCTGCGGCGGATCACATGAGAGAAGAAAGTGCCGGTTCCGAGAAGCTACGTGTCATGCTTGTGGGAAAACGGGGCACATAGCCAGGGTCTGCGTGGCACGTCGGGGTCCGCGAAATCAAGAGGTCAGAGGACATCCACAGTGACGCACCAACTCGACGATTGCAACTACCTCACGCAAATTGAGGGCAGAACTGTGCCATTTCCAGCCCAAGGGAAACCAGCTGTGCGGGTCCTAATTGAAGGGAAGCCGTGTAACATGGAGGTGGATTCCGGATCCGGATTCTCCATCGTCTCGGAGGACACGGCCAGATCGTTATTCCCTAGAGGTAAGCTGCCGAGATTGGAGCCCTTCCCGGCTACTCTACAATCCTATTCCGCCGGCCGCATAGACATTTTGGGAATGTGCGCAGTGAATGTACAGTTCCGCGAGAGGGAGGCCGTATTAAAGCTTGTGATCGCAAAAGGGAAGCGCACTAGCCTGCTGGGCACGGACTGGTTCCCGGCCTTAGGGTTGGGGATCTCAGGGCTCAACACGGTCCAGATAGCTTCCGAGACATTTAACACCCTGTACACGGAATTTGGGGAGCTATTTAATGGAGAGTTAGGATGTTATAAAGGGCCTCCAATTGACTTAGAACTGGACCCGGGGGTTGCGCCAATCCGCCTCAAACCCAGGCGGGTTCCATTTGCGCTACAGCCTAAAATAGAGACTGAATTGGAGAAGCTAATACAGCAAGGGGTGCTTTCACCAGTGGACTCTGCTAAATGGGAAACACCCATTGTCACACCCCTGAAGGCTAACGGGGAAATACGAATTTGTGCGGATTACAAATGTACGATTAATAAGGCCATCAGGGGCAACTCTTATCCAATTCCAGTAGTGTCCCAACTATTAGCGAAGCTGGCTGGGGGCAAGGTGTTTGCAAAGATTGACTTGGCACAGGCATACCAGCAGCTTCCAGTGACTCCAGCGTCCGCAGAAATCCAGACAATTGTGACGCACAAGGGCGCCTTTAAGGTGAATAGGCTGCAGTTTGGAGTCTGCGTGGCACCTGGCATATTTCAAAGTCTTATGGAGCGCCTGTTACGGGGCCTGCCAGGTGTCCTGCCGTATTTTGATGATGTGTTAATCGCGGGCAAGGATGCTCAAGAACTACTGGGACGCATCCAGACAGTCCTATGCAAATTCCGGGATGCGGGGTTGAAACTAAAAAAAGAGAAATGTAGTTTTGGGGTAGCAGCTGTGAACTTCTTAGGGTACAGAATTGATGCTGCTGGCATCCACCCCATGGAAGACAAGGTTAAGGCTATCGCCGCAGCACCGACACCTAGTAACAAGGCTGAGCTGCAGTCCTTCTTGGGCCTCGTCAATTTCTATCACGCCTTTGTGCCACACAAGGCATCGATAGCCGAACCACTGCATCGGCTACTCCAAAAGAAGTGTGCATGGCGTTGGGGGCAACCGCAACAGAGAGCTTTTGAAACGCTGCGGGGCGTGCTGTCAAAGGAAAGTACACTTGCCCACTATGATGCTGCTAAACCATTGGTGCTGGCGTGTGATGCCTCACAATATGGCGTGGGGGCTGTCTTGAGTCACAGGGAGGCGGATGGGTCGGAGCGTCCAATCTCATTCTATTCCAGAACCTTGAGCCCCACAGAGCGGAACTATGCCCAGATTGATAAGGAGGCACTGGCCATAGTCACAGGAATCAAGAAGTTCCATGACTACGTGTACGGCCGCCCTTTCACAATTCAAACGGACCACAAGCCTTTGCTGGGTTTGTTCAGCCCGCATAAACAAACGCCTCAAATCTTGTCCCCACGCATGCTCCGATGGTCCATCTTTTTGAATGGATTTCAATACGAACTGTGTCATGTGAAGGGTAAGCTGTTGTGCCATGCGGACGCGCTGAGTCGTCTACCACTACCTGGAGCAGCCGACGACGACCCAGCTCCGGCCGAGCACGTCATGATGATGGAGACACTTCCCGGACCACCCGTGACTGCCGTCGACATCGCCGCGAGAACCAAAAGGGACCCCGTCCTCGCCCGTGTTCTTGTGTGGGTGGGGAGGGGATGGCCAAGTGGGACTCAGGAAGAGAAATTTAGACCTTTCATGGCAAGACAAAATGAGCTGTCCCTCCATAAGGGTTGCATATTGTGGGGCGATAGGGTGGTTATTCCAAGGTCGCTACAGAATGAGGTGTTAGACACATTACACATGGGTCATCCGGGCATGGTTCGGATGAAATCTTTAGCCAGGTGCTATGTGTGGTGGCCAGGTATGGACAAGGACATTGAACAATGGGTGCGCACCTGTCGAGCGTGCCAGGAGGTGCACCCAGAAATGCCCAGAGCACCAGTGCATTGGTGGGAGCGGGCTAAGAAACCGTGGAGTCGGCTCCATGTAGATTTTGCAGGGCCGTATCAGGGAAAGGTGTTCTTAATTGTAGTAGACGCCTACTCGAAATGGCTGGAGGTCTCAATTGTGCCAAACATGTCCTCAGCTGCTGTAATCAGGGCCCTTCGCATTTTGTTTGCAACGCATGGGTTACCCGAGACCATAGTATCAGACAACGGGGCGGCTTTTGTGTCCCAAGAGTTCAGGGCATTCCTGGCCGATAACTTCATTAGGGGGGTAACTTCGGCTCCCTTTCATCCATCCACGAACGGCCAAGCCGAACGGATGGTGCGCACAGCCAAGGGTGCAATAGCACGCCTCTTGGAAGGGGATTGGTCTGCTCGCATTGCAAGGATGTTGTTCCTGCAGCACACAACGCCGTGTGCATCCACAGGCAAGTCCCCAGCTGAATTATTAATGGGAAGGAGGTTGGCCACAATCCTAGACTATGTCCACCCTGACAAGGTGCCGGGCCGCGATACAAGAGAACCACCGGCTGCCGAGGGTGACAGAACCCGATACCTGACAACAGAGGATTTGGTTTGGGTCCGGAACTATGCAAGGGGACCAGCATGGGTGCCGGGGGTGGTCACCCGACCCAGTGGGCCAGTGTCATATTTTGTGACGTTAGAGGATGGCAGAGTAATGCGCCGCCACATTGACCAGCTAAGGCGCCGGTTTACAAGCAGGGTAAGCCCGAGTGGGGAGGAGCTGCGCACAACTCTGCCGGCGTCCAGTGAATCGCAGCAGTCTAGTCAGGATGACTCCGGGGCACAGGAGGTGGAGGGCTCAGAGAGTCAGGAAACCGAGATCACCACTGATGAACCTAACCCGGGGACAACTAGTCAGCCTAGAGAGTCAGCTAGTGACACAGCTCCAGCTGAGGTACCCGAGGTTATTGGGGAGAGAAGTCTGACCACGGACAGTCCAAGGAGTGACACACCGGGGGTTAGGCGATCCGGTAGGACTCGAAGACCTCCGCAACACTTGAAAGATTATGTGTATAGTATCAACTGGGTGCGGGGGAGTGTTGTGTATTAAATAAGATATTCTGGCAGCAGGGTAAAGTATTGTTATTGGTCAATTTGAAGTGTACAATCACAATCCACAGCCTGATTGGGTTCCGCCGGAAAGTTTGAATATTATTGGTTCCCGCTAAAATGTATCTTTTCCCTCAGTCCCAATGTGTCTATAAATAGAGCTTTCCCTACCCCCTATCCCCAGTCTTGTCAAATCCCTACAATAAAGAGCTGTTTTCACTAAGACGTGTAGCTGGACTTCTTGCTACCAGAACCCACGACACAACAGTTCAGGTGGACACATTTCATTTATTTGTGTAAAAGCATTTATAAATCACCTAATATTTTAAAAAGCTCTAAGCAGTGTACAATATATAAACAATGAATAATATATTTAAAATAAAAGTCCAGCCTAAAACCAGTATGAAAGCCTATAAACAAATAAAACAAAAAGTCAAGGGATTCAAAGACCTAAGAAAGGGTCCAATGTGATCAGTGAGGGAAAACCTCTGGGGGGAAATGCGGGTAGAATTCAACCTGGCACCAAGGGACATTGTTGTTGTTGTTTATTGAATTAGTAGTCAGTCTATCTTACGAAGTGCAATCCAAAGTGACCTACAAACAAACAAACAAACAAATAGACAGACAAACAGAAATGCCCCCACAGATACATTAAAACCAAGAAGAAAAATAAATATATTAAAAACATCCCACCCACTTCTAAAAGGCAACAGATCATTAAAGGCCTAAGTGACACATCATCTATGTTGATTATGCAGGAGAACCCCTTTGTTCAAGTTTGCCATATGTGTTCTTCTTTATGTGACAGACAGACTGCACTACCAAGAGATGGTTCTCTACTGAATGTAGAAACTGCACTAGATCAAATGGAACAGATCAGTTCCAAGTAAGCCATCTCTGAAGAGCTGGTGAGTGTGTGGACGTGCTTATTTACTTCTGTTTAGTAGCAGTGCACAGTGATGCCCTGCTCTAAATGCTCAAAACTCTCCAGAAGAAAAAGTTCAGACTTGCTCTATATTGATCTTCCCATTTAATCCCATGTTTTGAATAATACATCACAAAAGTGACAGTGTTTTTATGATGCGTTAGTGTCATACATCATAACGAGCACCACTGCTCCAATGATGTATTACCCAGGCACTGGCACAGACCAGAAAGACAAATGTTGGCACATGGGCATATATGTATCATTTATCTAGAAATAGATCTAGAAATAGATTAATTTATATGCACTCTAAAACTTTCAGAATATATTAAAAAGTATACATCATGTATAGAATATTTTTGTGCATGGAAAGATCAAATTTTCCTGGGGTAAAACTTGATGAGCTAGGCCCTGTATGTTTACTTTACTATGCATCTTTACACCAGAGGCCCATCTCAAGAATTGCCCATTTCAAAATTTTCTCAACACCAGCAAACCTTTCCCAATCCCATAGCATAACTCTATCATGGAAATAATTTAAGAGCACGAGTCCTACTGGTGAAAACCAATCTAGTTTAGTATCCTGATCACACAATAGTCAGCCAAGGGCCTATGCGCACTGGCAGGGCCTGAGTGAAACAGCACTCTCTCTGCTTGTGAATTCCCAGCAACTGTTGTTGAAAGACTTACTGCATTTGATTGTGGAGGTAGAACAGACTGAGTAGTTGGTAGACATTGATAGCCTTATCCTTAGCGAATTTGTCAACTTTCCTTTTAAAGCCAACAAAGCTGGTGAGCATCACTAGATGCAGGAAGAGTAAGCTTGCCACATGATTCTTCCCTCAACATGTTTTGAAATCTTTGGAAGCAAGTCGTGAATGAATCAGGTTCATAGACGTAACTAGTAAATTTGTTTACTTCTGCTTTTTCTCACTGATACCTGTGGCGGAGCTTCATGCTCCAGCACCGGGAACGGGAAGCAGGCAGGGGTGTGGCACTCATTCTGGGGGCATGGCATGCAGCGTGGGTGGGGGGGCAGCCGAGATGGAATGCCGGCGTGGGGATTCAGGGCACAGTCCAACAATGGCTGTGCTCCTTTATCTCAGGTCGGGGACAGAGAGTGGCGCTAGGGAGGGAGTTGTCGCCGCGACACTCCTTGGTGTGTGGAGTTCCGCAGGGCACAATCCTTTCCCCGATGCTTTTTAATATCTTTATGCACCCTCTTGCCCAGATTGTCCGGAGTTTCGGGCTGGGCTGTCATCAATATGCTGATGACACCCAGCTTTATCTGTTGATGGACGGCCGCCCTGACTTGGTCCTGGACACACTGGCCAGGTGCTTGGAGGCTGTGGCTGCATGGATGCGTGGGAGCCGGTTGAAGTTAAACCCTTCGAAGACAGAGGTCCTCTGGCTGGGTCGGGACGACATGGGGTTGGGAGGCCAACTCCCATCTCTTGCAGGGGCCCAATTAGTGCCAGCGCCTTCTGTCAAGAGTTTGGGTGTAACCTTTGATGCCTCTCTTTCCATGGAGGCGCAGGTTGCAGCCACAGCAAAGGTGGCATTTTTCCATCTCCGCCGTGTTAAGCAGTTGGCCCCCTACCTCTCTCACCCTGATCTGGCCACAGTGATCCATGCGACGGTCACCTCCAGACTTGACTATTGTAACTCGCTCTACGCGAGGCTGCCCCTAAGGCTGACCCAGAAACTCCAGCGGGTGCAGAATGCCGCGGCGAGGCTCCTTACCGGGTCTTTGCCGCGGGACCACATTCATCCAGTGCTTTACCAGCTGCACTGGCTCCCGGTGGAGTACAGGGTCAGGTTTAAGGTGCTGGTTTTGACCTTTAAAGCCCTATGCGGCTTAGGACCCTCGTACCTAAGGGACCGCCTCTCCTGGTATGCCCCGTGTAGGACCTTAAGGTCCTCAAATAATAATCTTTTGGAGGTCCCGAGCAACAAAGATGCTAGGTTGGCCTCAACTAGGGCCAGGGCTTTCTCAGTATTGGCCCCGACTTGGTGGAACAGTCTATCACAAGAGACCAGGGCCCTGCGGGATTTGGTATCTTTCCGCAGGGCCTGTAAGACGGAGCTGTTCCACCTGGCCTTTGGGTTGGCTTCTGTTTGATATTTATGCTTCATTCTTTTATTGGTGGGTTATTTGAAAATGAGACTGCAGTTTTAATATTGAATTTTTAAATTTGTATTTTAATCTGTTATTTTAAATTGATTGGGTTTATGTTTTCCTGTGATTTTAATTAGTGTTAGCCGCCCTGAGCCCGGTTTTTGGCTGGGAAGGGCGGGGTATAAATAAAAATTTATTATTATTATTATTATTATTATTATTATTATTATTATTATTATTACTGGGATTGCACTGCCCGGGGCGCCCTGCCCCCTATGCCCCTCCCTTCCTATGGCAGTGACTGATACCTTTATCTTCCGAAAGCTGTTATTGCTGGAGACGTTTGATTTCTAAGCTAACTCTGCCCTCAGCAAGCTTTAGATGGCTCACAATGGGCTGGATCCAACTGTGCCCTTCAAGCACGTGGGTGATTTATTTGCATTGTGCAAGAATGGTGAAACTATATCCAGCAATGTTCTGCTTTTGCAAGAGCTTGTACAACCACTTGCATAAACAGAAATGTGTGCATTGCTATATAACTTACCTATAACACTGCATCTACTCATGTACAAGCTCTTGCTCAAGTATTGGAAAGGGAAAGCCAGCAGCTATTTTCCTTCTGTTCACAGGTTACTGAATCCTAATAATTAAAAATGTATAACAAAAACAAACAAATAAATTGTTGAAATAATGAAAACAATAATAGCAGGTCAAATGATACCTCTCCCCAAAGATGCAGAGATCATCCTTCAGTTGCCAAAGGTTATCTTAACAGAGAGATCCTTACACAGTCTCCAGAACAAAGTAATAGAGGTACAATTCAACACATATACAAGGACAGCTAATTACAAAGCTTGGGACCACTATCTGAAAGACCTTTTTACTTGCTGCAGGCATGCTGATGACTTTAGATAAGTATACCTTAATTAGAGCCCTATACAACTTTCTTAGTTGGGAAGACGATTCATATAAAGAAATAAATGTTCTGTATGTATGCATGCCTAAATTCATGAAAGCTTCTATATGTTCCATTGAGCATGGAAGCTCAGTTTCAGTGACCGGTTTCCATAATAGTCAGAGCAGTCACTAGGAGGACTGCATCATCCTAGGGATTATAAAAGCATAGATAAAAAGGGTGAGTTCCTGATACTGATCAGAACAGAACACAGTGTTATCCTGTAATTGATATAGATGTAGTTGACAAAGAACTCTCCTGGTCACATAAGCCACCTGTTTCTCAAATAGCAAAATGCCGGATTGAGGATACACCAAGCCTGCATATCTGACCTTATAGGACAAGTCAAAGGGAAATTGATTTTGTTTGTGGTTATGCATAGACAATGTTATTGCATGAAAAAATAGTATCACTCAACCAAATAAATGCAGTATGTAGACTTACAAACCTTGTATTTAATAGTAATTTTTCTCCCAGTGGAATGTTAATTTGTATTTGAGTAACATCCGTGGTGTCAATTGACTTATCAATCAGCACACCCAGAACAAACAGAGCAGTAACTGCCTGGCCTGCCAAGTTTCTTGCCAACGCTCAGTCAATCAGACAGATGACATGAATAATGGAATTTTTCAGATCCATTAGACCTTCAAGCTTCTGCTGGGTGCTTTGTACAGAAGATCACTTTTATGATGGAATACAGGGCATTCTCACATTATCTACATCTCCTCAAAAGGTTTCTTAAATTATCACCTGACAAATGGAAAATTGGGGCTGTTTTGATGCTTTGTTGATCAATACAATACAGAGGTGAAAACAAAACACAGATTTATTTGTTATATTAGGCCTCCTTTGTTGCGTTTTTAATCATTGCACCTTGTCAGTGCACCTAGCTATCATGGAACAGGGAGAGGGGTTCAGCAGAATGATTTCATAAGACCGTATCACCCTTAATTACAAAAGGAAAAAATAGCATTCAGCATACATATTCAACACTGAGTATTGAGTTTCCAGCATTAACCAGGGGAAAATAGTTAAGATATGCCAGTGAGATCTCAAAATGTTTTTGGATACTGTTATGTCTTTTCTACATTGTAACGCTGTGTGTGTGTGTATGCCTACCTAGCTAGATTTACAGTTTACTTATAAGGGGATATGTAATAAGGGGAATTAAAGCCTTTTGTATAATTGATCAGCCATTTTGGGATCAGTCATTGTTGAATGATTTGAGTGTTGAGTAAAGTGTGTACAACACTTCAGTCTCCTGTGGCATCATTTTCTCAAACAAACAAACCAAACAAAAAAGCACAAAATATTATGGGATGCCTGCAATGAGGGCTTGTCCACACTTGTCCCTTGCCTAGAAACCATGGGTCTGTGCAGCGGCGGAGGAAGGAGGGTGCAGTGGGGGCAAACAGCCCCAGGTGTCTTCGCTGACAACTAGGGGAGGCTTGGGAGTTGCGGGCGGTTGGCGCGCCGAATGTCCACCATCGGCAGCTCGCTCCGCCCCTGGCTGCAGGGTGCATGCTGCTCTGTGCACCTGAGCGGTTATCCCGCACCTGCGAGGGCACCCTCCAGGCCTCAACCCCCTCAGGAGTGTGCCCACCCTGGGCAGTGTGGGCATATGCACCACCACTGGGTCTGTGCAGTGTTCTGCTTGCCCCATGCTTTCTAGGCACAGGTCCAAGTGGTTCTTTGTTTGCCCCTGGAAAGCATACTCTTTACTGCTGACTCAGAACAAATGCCAATTCACAGAAAATGTGAATGCCATTTGGTATGATGAGTTTCCCCGAGTGAAAGTGGGCGGGCCAATGGCGGTGTAGATGAGCCCCCAGTCAATACAAAAATCAGAATACTTTTATGAGAAACAGACTTTAACCTTGGTGAAAACAGTGAGCAGTTAAGTACACACTGAGGAAACTAATCCTCAAGTGAACATTAGTCACATGAGTTGATCCCCCTAAATGAAACAGATTCAGTAACCAAAGTCTATCCATAACAGTGGATCAACTCTGAGTATGCTGCAGAAAGACAGTAGGACTTAACTCTTTTATATGTATTATATGTATGATTATATTTTTGCATGTAATTTTCAAATAATTGTGCATATAATTAGTCAGCCTTTTTTTAAAAAAAAGAAAGAAAACAAAACAAGTATGATTGACTTGGACATAAGTAAGTACTCAGTGTAAGATGTGGTCCAGTATAAACAATCCTCAGTCACATGAAACCACCAAATTTTGTGTATAAATCATTTAAAAATTATTCTTCCTGCATCCCTAGTGATCATGTGCAATATTTATAAAGCCAGATCACTTTTGCTTCATTCACTAGCTGGAGGGAAAGAGTCATTTGAAAATTACATTAAGGATTTCAACTTAAAAATGAATCATGAATGGGGAAGGGATGTAACCTGCTGACAGAGTATTTGCTTTGCATACAGAAGATCTCAAACTGAATCAGCTGCATCTCCAGTTAGGACTTGGAGACATAACTCTCTAAAATCATTGGGAGCTTCCACCAGTCAGCATAGACAATACTGAACGAGATAGACCAATGGTCTGATTGCATGTGATTATTTCCCCTGAATGTGAATAGGATAAGGCTAATTACAATTAACCGAGGAAAATCAGGAATTAAGAATTTTGCAAGTTATCGTTCATTCCCTATTAAAAATAAAATAAAAATCTGAGCATTTGTAACCCAGCGTCCTGTAGATTAACTAACCGATAGCTTTCCTTTGGACAACATACACAATAGGCCTGTCTCTTGGCTTAGATAGTAATTGTTCAATTTCCAAGGTTAATTTCAATGTGGAGCAGTAAATAGATTAATGCATACTGTTCAAATAAAGAAAACATTTATGGAAACATCACCATATGGACCCTATTTAAACAGATGATCTGATTAGCATAATGCCCAATGAACTGCAGCAGCAAAGGGTTTTGGAACAGGAGGCAACTTTCTGGACTTTGCCCTGCCATCTTGTACCACGAAAAAGGTGATTTGGCAGCCTATTACTGTGTGACCAGTATTTCATCACCTTACATGATGAAAATTGCCATCTGTACTGCTGAAGAGGTGTCCTTTCATGGCAAAATGGTTTCCCAATCTAGAGAAAGTTGGATTAAACAAGTTTTTTTTATATAAAAAAAAACACAGAAAGGAAAGGGAAAATTACTAATGAAGTCTGAAGTGGTAATTTTGCATAACAAGCTGCTTTAAGAGAGAAGGAATAAGAGTGCTTATAATATTTCAAGTGTGAGCCAGATGTGTCTGTGAATAATCTGTAACTATTTCTGAGCTGATTTCTTTAAAATTGAGTTTTAAATCCTGATTCTTGATTGTTTTTGTGTTTCCCTCACATCCACTTCTTATTCCACCACACAGCATATTGCAGAGTTCCCATTAAATCGGGCAACAAAACAGACTTTGCCAATCACTGGTATTTTTAGTTGTAGCCTCATCAGCTTGCTAAATTATATAGAGCTGCATGAAGCGTTATTGTCTTCAGCATTTGATGAGTGAAAAACTGTTGATGTGGACAATGAGATGCAGATGCTATAGGACAGTAAACTTACAGAGCCAGCAGCTATATTCCTACATATGTAACTGGGCGAAAGGAACCCAGACAACTGTCTTTCTTTCCTTACCTGGCTAGTAAACACAGCCATGCATCAAATACAAAAAAGATGATTAAAATATATCTTTCTTTTTTAAATTGCTACTTACCGGTAATTCTTTTCAAGAATACAAAATTAGGATAATAGAAAAACAAAAGAAAAAGAATGAAAAATCCCCATAACAGCAAGAGAAATCAGTGAATAAGCAGTAAGCATTATCAGATACAAACCTTTCTAAAGCTATCTCTCTTTAATGAATCAACTTATTCCAAAGTATCAGTGAAGTACTTGTCCTCACAACAACCCTGTGAGTTTTGTTAGGATGAGAGACAGTGACTTGACAAAGGTTGCCTTGTGAATTTTGTGATAGGGCAAATTAAATCTCCAAGATAAAATGGCCAGCTGGGGAGACGTTCCAGTGGCTGGCGGCCATGCCGAAGTCATTTTGACACACACCCCCAGGGGTATGAGGAGCTGTCACACTGGGCTTCAACCACCGCCCACCTCTGGGCCAGGTAAGCAACCAGTTTTGGCTCTGAACTCATATTGCCATAAATTTGGAAAAATAAATGAATAAGTATAAGAAAAATAAATATGAATTCATATATTCTTGTTGGGGAGAACTCCTAAACTTCCACTTACCCCTTGACTTCATTTTGAAAAGTGTTGTCTTCTTGCTTTGCTTCAGTTACTTTTAGACAAGCTGAAACTTTAGGTTTATTATATTTAAGTAATATTGACTTGCACCGAATCCCACCAAGTAAAAAACAACAACAAGTAAATGATAAAACCACATAAACACAATCAATTTAACAACCCAAGACCATGCCATCACTGCTGCCAAATGCCCTGGGGAAAAACAAAACAAAACATTTGCCTGGCACCAAAATAATGGCCTATAGTTGCTTTGAATGGTGCCTTTTCATTCCAAATGACACCAAATCACCACTACTTTTACTACCATAATTGGTCTTTCCTGAAAGTTTTAAAGCTCTCTCACATTCCCCTGAAATTCTCAGTCCAGTCAGCCTTGCATGACTGAACCACAGGAAGGTTATAAAATAAACATATTCAAAGTGCCTTTATTCCTCAGTGGTATTTTTAGCAAATTCAGGGTCATAACTTTTGAAAACTCCAGGGGGCTAGTGAGTTTCCATGCTGTTTTTCTGACAAAATAATGGTGGGTAATCTACTATACAAATATTGGCTTAATAGCAGATTCAGATTCAGATTCAGTCATCTAAAAACTAGCATTAAGAGCATTTTCATATTGGTATATACTGGCTTCTTTAATGTAAACTTCTTTGGGAGAGGGGATTATTTTAAGGGAAAGGTAAAACAAAGGTCACGTTTGTCCTACCACTTTTTAGCCTGCAGTAAAAGTCCAACATACAAAGGAGTAAGGCCCAAAAAAGTCAATAGGACTTGTTCCAGAATAGACATAGCACACTTAATGTATCATTATTTTATCACACAATATTTTTATAGACATATAGTGTCGTGGGGGGAGTTGAAACCATTCTAACCCCTGAATCCAGCAAGTGTTAAAATATAAAACAGGCTAGCTTCCTGATGAGGCAATCACCTGAGTGATGGGCCATTAAGAGAACAAAGGATTAAGGGCCTTGGTGTGAGACAGCAAATAGGTGGAGGCCCCTCCTTCAATAGACAATACCAGAGTTTGAAATGGAGATTTAGGGCAATGATGTGACGTAGAAATAGCAAGCTGGGAAATTTCTGTTTAAAACCAAGGCTGCTGGCATGGGAGAAACAAGATCCTGTTGGGGTGTCAGTACTGTGAACCCCTCCATTGTAGACTCAGGTTAAATAAGTGTGTAAATAAGCCACATATCATAAGGACACTACAGCCTCCACTGTGCTTCATTTCCAAAGGAAACATGAACCCTGGGTAAAGTGCCTGGAACCCCGGGAATTTCACACCACTTGCAGATTGCGGTGGCATGCAAGAATATCATGACTCCTTTCATCCTGGAGTTGTTACAAAAAATGGATTCCAAATCACTGTTGTCATTCCACACTTGTTGTTGTTCAGTCGTTCAGTCGTGTCCGACTCTTCGTGACCCCATGGACCAGAGCACGCCAGGCACGCCTATCCCTCACTGCCTCTCGCAGTTTGGCCAAACTCATGTTAGTAGCTTCGAGAACACTATCCAACCATCTCATCCTCTGTCGTCCCCTTCTCCTTGTGCCCTCCATCTTTCCCAACATCAGGGTCTTTTCTAGGGAGTCTTCTCTTCTCATGAGGTGGCCAAAGTACTGGAGCCTCAACTTCAGGATCTGTCCTTCTAGTGAGCACTCAGGGCTGATTTCTTTGAGAATGGATAGGTTTGATCTTCTTGCAGTCCATGGGACTCTCAAGAGTCTCCTCCAGCACCATAATTCAAAAGCATCAATTCTACGGCGATCAGCCTTCTTGATGGTCCAGCTCTCACTTCCGTACATTACTACTGGGAAAACCATAGCTTTAACTATGCGGACCTTTGTCGGCAAGGTGATGTCTTTGCTTTTTAAGATGCTGTCTAGGTTTGTCATTGCTTTTCTCCCAAGAAGCAGGCGTCTTCTAATTTCGTGACTGCTGTCACCATCTGCAGTGATCATGGAACCCAAGAAAGTGAAATCTCTCACTGCCTCCAGTTTTTCCCCTTCTATTTGCCAGGAGGTGATGGGACCAGTGGCCATGATCTTAGTTTTTTTGATGTTGAGCTTCAGACCATATTTTGCGCTCTCTTCTTTCACCCTCATTAAAAGGTTCTTTAATTCTTCCTCACTTTCTGCCATCAAGGTAGTATCATCAGCATATCTGAGGTTGTTGATATTTTTTCCGGCAATCTTAATTCCGGCTTGGGATTCATCCAGTCCAGCCTTTCGCATGATGAATTCTGCATATAAGTTAAATAAGCAGGGAGACAATATACAGCCTTGTCGTACTCCTTTCGCAATTTTGAACCAATCAGTTGTTCCATATCCAGTTCTAACTGTAGCTTCTTGTCCCACATAGAGATTTCTCAGGAGACAAATGAGGTGATCCGGCACTCCCATTTCTTTAAGAACTTGCCATAGTTTGCTGTGGTCGACACATAGAACTTGCCATAGTTTGCCATAGTTTGCTGTGGTCGACACAGTCAAATGCTTTTGCATAGTCAATGAAGCAGAAGTAGATGTTTTTCTGGAACTCTCTAGCTTTCTCCATAATCCAGCGCATGTTTGCAATTTGGTCTCTGGTTCCTCTGCCCCTTCGAAATCCAGCTTGCACTTCTGGGAGTTCTCGGTCCACATACATTCCACACTTACCTAGCTTTAACTAGGTCTCTGTAAGGATTAATTTGCTGAGACATACACTTGCTATGTCATCCTCTAATCATATATGAAGGGAAGCTGCAGCTGGGAAAAGGAGAGTGAGACTGCGAGCCACTGACCTTGAACACAAACTATGGTATGGTACTGTAATATTTCAGGCCCACCAACTAATCTTCAAGATGTAACTCCATAAATAGAAGACAAATGTGTGAAGGTTTCGGAAAGTGTGAGTGCCATATGATGAGATGACTCCTGGATTTTCTCTTGGAGGAACAAAGTTTCATTAACACTTTTCCTTTGATGAACTCTTATTATATTAGAATCTTTCAAGTCTCAGTACTGTCTTTGCTTTGCTATAAAGCTTCTCTTTCAATCTTTACTGCTTAAAGTAAAGCTGTCATTACTGCTTTTTCACACCAATGGCCACCTCGCACCAGTGGGAAGCTGTGGACCAGTGCATTCCAGTAGTGATGGGGTACCAGATGTACACACAATCACAAAACTTTAACACAGACTCCCTCCTTCTCTTTTTCTCTTTCATGAAGGCACACACACACACACACACAGAGAGAGAGAGAAAGAGAGAGAGAGAGAGAGAGAGAGAGAGAGAGAGAGAGAGAACACTAGCACTCATGGGATCAGAGAAATATATTTAATCCTTAGTAATTTTACTTCATCAGATCTCTCCTCTAGTAAGTATGCTTAGAAAACATCCGTGTTTGAAAAGTTTGTCTTTGTGCATCTCACCCTGGAAGTCTCAGTACCTGGAATGTAACTTTTTACCCGTTTGGAATGTATGTGTATATAGAAAGATAGAGAGAGATAATAACATATGTCCTTGAGCTAACTTGGTGTTAAGCTAATGTCACCAAATGTCATGCTGTGAGCTCTGATCACGGCAAAGAGAGCAGAATGCTGGACAGAGCTGCAGAAATAACTTCTGTCTTTTGTTGCCACATGTACCAGCATGCAGCACGCTTTGCAGAGATCATTTGTACCACAATGCTATTTCACAAGTTGAGATGGGTCACAGTAGGGAAGCGCTTCCTTATATTATTTTCCATCAAAGGGAGCTTATACTTTTTGCCCATCTGAATAGTGTCATTAGACTACTAATTTACACTTTGGTAAAAGGGTCAGGAGTACTCCATTTTTTGATGATCTGATATTAGATTGAAAAGGGAAATTTTAATAAGTGCTGTAATTTGCCACTGCCCTTCCATCATTCAGTCCTTTTTGAATTAGATAGCTTATAAGACAAAAAAAAAAAGTCCAGTGCACGGAATATTTCAAGGTGTTAAGTCTTTCCAGTACTAAAGAATTCATTTTCTTTTATCCTAATAGAGTCCCTTTCCTGTCCAAAACACTTTTTAAAAGAAAGATATCTTCTTCTTAATATTATCTATCAATTCAGAAGGAGAAAATGATCCATACAGAAGTCTATGTGATAACTAAATAATAATAATTATTATTATTATTATTATTTTGAAATCTACTCTTTGTAAACAACAAAAAGTGTATTCATAGATTATATTAGTATCTTCAGAAGTTCTGTAGAATGGAATATACAATCATTCATATATAGAGAGGGGGGGGGAGAGAGAGAGTCAGGTGAAAGGACACAACAGATATAAAACTTATCATTATCCTGCTTGTTTACAAACACAGAACACTGATTCAAATATTCCTAGGCATCTACAACCCTGCGTTGAGCTGTAGGAACTTAGTATCTAACAAAAGTGACAGGAAACACATGCAGAAAGAAAAGTTAACACCCCCCACTGCATTTTGTAGCATATAGCTTCTTATAAATGTATATGAATATGCTATTTTCCTTTTACAATTATATCCCACATTTATACCATCATGGAATCAAAGGCAGTGTACATGTGCTTCCTATCCAGGCACTGATCATACTCCGACCTGCTTACGTTCAGCACAATGGTGGTGTCATATGCTTTGGGCTTCACCACCATGAAAGTTAATCTGTTCCATTGGAGCTTGAGGGTCACAGGGAAGGTGGGCATAGTTAGGCCAGGTCCAGATAATTCAGGACCATGGACAGTGATCCATGCAGTACTCCAAGCCAGTGCTGCCACAGGGGGCTTTGGTCTCAGAAGTAAGTTGAAGATAGCTAAAGCCTTGTGTAAGCTTTATAAGGTCTGTCCTGCACTTGGCCCTGCCTCCCTGGAAGAGCTGAATGGGTAATTTAAAGGAGTTTAATCTGGTTTTTATCCACTGGCTTCTGAAGAGTTGCAAATGCAGAGTTGCTTTTATGGATAGTCTTCTGGGTGCAAGGGAAATGTTCGGGCCATGTTATTCACCAGGGCAGGTGTGGAAGAATGTATAGAATGCTTCTCCCTGGGTGGAGTTGTACCTCATCCTCCTCTGAGTCTTGCTTGGGGTATTATGGAACTCTTTTGTTGGAGGGATCCTAATATTCACAGTCCTTTTATTTTGACAGATACCCCGGCTCCTCTCTCCCATCCCTCTGAACTATTAGAATTTTCTTTCTGCAGATGGGAGGAACCACCCCAAAAACAGCAAGGAGGGAGAAGATGAGATGGTATCATGGACAAAAGATGAAGTGAGAGCAGCATGGGGTGGGGGAGGGTCAATGCCAATCCATTAGCAAATGCTCTGACAACATGGTCACAGAACTACAAGTGGGTTTGGGCTATAATGAAGACCAAGGAACTAATGCCTAGATGACTCCTAAACCATTTTTTCCATCTTAATTTTAGACATCAAGTTTGGAGGCACCCTCTTAGAATACTTTGGCTTATATCCAAAATAGCACTAAGTCACTCATTGCATTAGTGCAAGGATTTATGCTTGTGCAACACTACATCCCATCCTTTCCTCCCCTTATGTGCCCCCTGAACATGTTGTGGGGAATTTTTCAGAACAGATTTGGAGAGGGTGCTGGGTAAACAGGATGGATGAATGAGGGGGAAGTTCCACTGTCCAAGCATAAATCCTCATGTTAATGGAATGAGTGCACTGGACACCACCCACAGTGTTTGCTAAGGTAAAACAATTAAGATATAGGAAGAAATGTGTTTGGAAGCACTACAAGATAGGAGTGAAACTACAATTCAGCAATCTTTAAGTCCCATTAAGTTGCTATTCTGTGCTTTGGTTGGCCTTCCTTGGTGTGAATTTCTTTGTGGATATTTATGGCATTTTGTAAACAACCCTATTTACTGGCTATGCTCTATACAGTTCAGCTTTATCAATACATATTATTACGGGTCACCTCACACTCACCTTTGGTTCATTCTATTAAGTGGATAATATAAAATCACTATCTATAGTTTCCCTTTCGAGAGAGTGATTATACCAATCCAGTTCAACTGCTGAACTATCCTTTTAAATGATTCTCAAACTCTTGGAAGCTTTCCCAAGTGCAACTATAGTTATAAATACTGATTAAGTATTAAGTATGACCTTTTAAAGGGGGCAAAGTGGTGATGGTTTGTTATCAACACAGAGAATCTTGTACAGAAAAATATTTTCCTAGCCTTTTAAGTAACCTCTCTTGTTGGTATTTGACCCATGCTTGCATCAATGTACTGCTGTGAGGATATGACTTATTTCTTAAGTTGTTGTATTATCGCAGAGAAAATGTCTTATTGATCTTCTTCTATTGGCTCACACAGGAAATAAAACATGCTTTTAAATTATGAGCATGCTACTATGCTTCTCTGTGTTGTTGTGGTCTAATAGATTAATCTATATGGCTTATATAATTTTCACCCCAAAGCTTCAGGGGATGATAAGAAAAACTTAAGATAGACATAAGCATGTAAATGTTGAAGCAGATTGAAAGATAAAGAAGTACCGTTGATGTTGATGTTAGCTGGAGTTTAGTCAAGAGCTATATGTGCATTAGACCATTAAAGCACGTTCAAATCACATTTAACCCCTCAAAGAATTCTGGGCAACCCCTCACAGACTTACAATTCCCACAAACCCTTAATAAACTATGGTGCCCAGAATTCTTTGAGGGGGGAATTGCTCTTTAAAGGTAAAGGGTGTATACAGCCTCGATGTTGCTAAGTATAATGTTGTAAAGTGTTGTAGTATAATGGATATATGATTTTATTTTATTCTATTTTATATTTGTTTCTATTGTATGATTGGGGTGTAAGCTGCCCTGTGCTGAGAACAAGAGGGGAGTGTTTAAAACATACACTCCCTAAAATAACTAAATAATCCCAACCTCTAAAACTCAGTAAACAAATGTCACCCCATATTAAAAGGGCCATACGACACACAAGAACACCAGCTCAGTATTGTCAACACTGATTGGCAATGGCTCTCAGCACTTTCAGGCAGAATTCTTTTCTAGCCCTACCTGGAAATTTCAGAAACTGAAGTACTACCCCACTAACTGAATTTTCTCATTTTTCCTACTACAGTTTTTTTCTGTCTTGCCAAACACTTTTATTGCAAACATGTTTGGGACTCTTATTCACAAGAGCACATACATAGTCCTCATGATCAAAATTGTTTCCTCATATCCCTGATTGCCATTCCTTTATTGTTCCATGGCCTGGCACTGCCCCATGTTCCCTTCTGCTACTGTTGTGATAAGTTAACGTGAAAATCTCTTGTTATTTTTAAATGGGCAAGTACAGTTTTCCGCAATTTTAACTTCATGACTTTTGTGATCTCATGAGCACATTAGTATTCCTTTTTGAGCTGTGATTTAATCAATGTGCATATACACTAATGCACATTGGAAACCTGTAAATTGAAAACTGCAGCAAACTATACTTGCACTGTAGTTTGAATAAAGTTTGAATGTAAATGGAAGCATGACAGATCAATAATTCCATTATGGTGCTTGATATGTAAGATCACACAATTCAGACCTCCAAATCTGGAGGGAAAGGCATGTTCCAGTTCCTGCCTGAATTGTTCCACACTTAGACACAGCATAATTAAGTATTTCTCTCTCTCTCTCTCCTCAGTAGAGCAATCCTGTGCACATTTACTTGAGAATAAATCACACTGAACTTATTGGGACTTATTTCTGAACTGACGTGTGTGGGATTTGGATGTAAAAATCATAGACTGTGCTTAACTATGCATCGTTCACACAACCACAGTAGGGCTGGCATGTATGAAATATTTATTAATATTCTCTATTATATATCGCTCTCATTGACAGTGTGGTTAACACTTTACACAGTACAAGAGGAGAGGCCCAAACTGAGAGAGTTTATGATACATAATTCATTAAAAATGAAAAACAATATAGGAAGAGGAAGGAACTGGAGCAGGGATAAGGAGGGGAGGAATATGTATTATTTCAAGTACACGTTCTTACGCCTAGCAACAAAAGAGCATGGAGATGGAGTGTGTGGCAAAGGTGTCATGGAAATGATGGATTTTGAGAAAGGATCTGAAGGGAAAGAGAGAGGCAGCATCACAGAAGTGTCCTGGGATGTTGTTCCAAATATAAATGGCAGCAAGGGAGAAAGGATGTGATCACTTCAGAAAGCTGAATGGCTGAAGGGTGTGTGTGGAGCTGGGGGAGCATGGTCACAAGTAGGGGTACATGAAAATAGCAGAGCACCAATTTTTAAAAAGTGATCTAGCAGAAAGAGAGGTGTGTGGATCCAGAAAATTGCAGGTCCATTAGTTTAACTTTCATTCTGAGTAAATTGGTGAAAAGTTATATTAAAGAGATACAATGTTCAAACGTGTAGAAGAACTAGTGTTACTGAAGAAGAAACTATCAAGTTCAAGCAAAGCAAGTCCAGTTTCAAAATTGGGAATATTTTGAAATCGAAATGTTCTTTGAAGTGAATAGTCAAGATCTTATTTTATGATAAAAAGCTATCATGGTGGAAAATACCTCTTTCTTTCTTCCAGTCATATATGGAAATTCAGCCTAAATCTGAAAAGACTATTCAGAATAGAAAGGGGAAACTGACAAGTGCTTTCATTCCAGGAGAACATGGGTAATAAATAAGAATATGAATTGGGGTGTTCATGAAAAGGATTGGGTAAAGGATTTGTTTGTGTGTTCTTGTTTTTTTTTTTTAAAAAAAATAGTCACTAGCAAGGTGAGAATATGGTTAATTTTAATGCAATGTCTATATCTCCGTCAGTGCTATAAACCTGCAGGTACAATACTGTAAGTAAATATGACTGCTTATAAGTTACATTTATTTGTGAACCTTTGTTAAAATGAAAGGTTCATTTATTACAGGCTATTATCCATGTATAAGACATCAAAGAAAGCTAATTATGGCCTTAGTGTTTAACAGGGGATGGATTTTCAAATTACATTTGCCACAAATTGTATTTTGCTCTCAGATATTTGAGGAAAGGTTATAAACTTTATGAATTGCATTTCTTTGGGGGAACCCAAGCAGAAGACAAAAGAAATTGGCTGTAGATTAATATTTGCATTAAAACAACCAAAGTCTGCTTTCTGAGAAACAAATGAATGACTCACATTGCAGTCAATGGGCCAAATCTTGCATTTTTATATCAAGCACATTTTCTACTGTGGGCAATTTGACTCCACATCCCTACTTTGTGCCTCTCTGTTTGTTTTCATTATGTGAAATAAACTGGCATAAGTTAATTAAATTTCCCAATCTATTTGCTTGGTAGAAATATCTATATTGCTTAAGATAGAGACATTCAGATAACTGGGTTGGTGTTTGCTTGTGGCCTTTCTGATAGCTTTTTATGTTTTACTGTGTGGAAATCAGTTATCCAAAAGTTTCTGTTGAAAATAGCAAGAATCTAGAGCAGAATTAATCTCATAGAGAGAGAAAGTTGCCACATTACCCGAATATCTGGGATGTGAATCCAACTCACTTGTGCGCTAATGTGATTACGAACTGCTCAAATAATATTCAGTTCAGCTGTGGTACACTCCAGCCATATCAGCACCTAATTAGGAGATGTGAAACCAGTGGCTCTCCCAGTCTTGTTGAACTCCAGTCAGGTCAGAGATAGCAGGCGTTGTGATCCTCCAATGTCTGGAGGGCCACAGGTCCCCCATCCCTGGCATATCAAACAGAACTAATCAGGTGAAAATTTGGTTCAAACTTTGCAGGTGGGTGGTGTATGAGGTCTATTGAGGTATGTGATGGGCCCACTGAATATTGTTTTGAGTAAACTTCACAGGCATTGTAGTTGCTGGAGCCCACTGAATATTGTTTTGAGTAAACTTCACAGGCATTGTAGTTGCTGGAGCCATGGTGTAAATGCATTGCTGTTGACTCACCTGTGGGAAATCAGCAGTTAAAGCTAACAATGCATATTCTTGCTAGTTAGTAAGTTTAGGGGCTATCGACCACAGAGCTGCATTACTGATAGGCAGAGACTCAAACCATAGAATTATAATTGTTTGAGAGAGGGCTCTGTGTGATGTCATTTCCTTTCCTCTCTTGAGTGGGCAGGATCAAATAAGTATTTCCTGGTCCTTCCCTTTCTTTTTCTTCCTTTGACCAGCAATGGGGGCAGACATGCCCTCTGCTTATTCTAACCCAGGCACATGCCTGAGTTTGCTTGTACTGCAAGTGTATTTCACCTGCATGGTTTTTACTGCTGCTGTAGCTGAGAACCAATGCATGAGTATGAGTAAGTAAATAATATTTTAAACTTCCTTCCCCATCTGTTGTCTGAATCTTTGTTAAGTGAGATAAGAAAAGAGAGAGGTAGCTTACTTTGCAGCTGGACTTGTTCAAAAGAAGGCTTTACGGCCTAATTCCTATGTTCCAGTTTGCTGCCAAGGATGGGACTTTAAACTCTCTTCAACCCACCCCTGGGCTTCTGAAGGGATAAATTGCAGTTAATATATTCTCATAAAACCCATCCCACACCACCTACAGCAGATGCTAGGCCATCATATTCCTACAGCAGATGAAGCTCTCTGGTTTCATAGAGGTGAATCATACACAGTATTAGTATGACCAAGTCTGAAAGGAAGGTCACAGCATTCACTGTGATGGAAATAGTAGAGATGTTTCCAGCTGCTGTCTCACCCTGAGTTTCAAGCACAAGAATGCAGAGAGGTGCAGCTCAAGTTCTAAATCTGTGTAGCTGAACAATAAACTGCTTTCACACCTTCCCTCCATGTTTATATGGAACACACAGAAGGGGGAGGAATTGCATCATGCTTATTGTCCGTGTTCTCTCATATCCATGTAGCTGCTGGCCTTATCTGTGCATTCAGCAGAAAGCTTGCGGAGAAACCCTGTGTTCTTTCAGCTAAGCAAGTTAAGGATCTTTCAAGCTATTGGGAGATGTGCCACTTTCACACTGTCTCCCTCACCCACACCTCCCACATACAAATGCAAGGAATCACTCCCTTATTCAGAACTTTACTCTATCAAAAGGCCTGCCATGTATTACTATTTCCAAGTTATCTGGATTCTTGTTCAGTTGGCTTGTTTGCATCCAGCGCCTAGATATTATCAGACATAATGATCCCATCTTTTTCCATTTGATCATATATGCAGGTATACAAACATAGCAAGAAATTTTTAGCATAAAGCAAGGGTATGCACAGAGATAAAAGCATGGAAATAACAGATGGGTATCACTTCCTTTACATCTAATGTCTTTTTCAGAAGTTACACTCACACATTCATTCAATCAATGGGGGAGTGAGGCTCTACAGACCAGCCCTCCCCTCAGAATGCTTGGGCATAATAGCTGAAGAGTGCTTCTATTTGGAGGCAATACATGGCTTACTCTGACACCTATTCTATATATTTTGAGGACTTAACTGCATCAATTTTTGAACTGAGATAGCCGTATGCTATAATAAATAATAACCTATAAAGAGATGGTGATGATTTTTCTTAAGTAAGGATGGTTACTTGAAGAGCCTCTGAACTGCTCTGATTCTGCACATTTTGAACTAATTTGACACAAACCTCTGCAGGATTCAGTATGTGAAAATGTGATTAATTTACAGGCACTGTGAAGGAAAGCAGTTATGATTATCTGTCGGGAAAGAAGGAGAGGCATATATAACACATCTCAGAATTTGGCATGTAGGGAAAGCAACCTAACCTTGGGAATAAGGAGCAGGATTGAGGCAAGTAACTGTTGTAGATCTTAGTGTCACTTCTGAGAGTGAAAGTAATTACTGGCTTGTGTTGACAGATGAAAATAAAAGGCTAATGTAAGTGGACAAAGTACATTCCATCACTGTTATGCTACCAAATTGACTCATATGCCTAGGATTCATGTCACTCTATTTATTTGACTCAGAATTCACAAGGAGCACCACTGACCCCTTCTTTCTTAAAAAGAAAAGAGATCTGTACAGATTCTATATGTTCCATATTAAACCTATATATTCGATAGGTTAATCTAGGACAATGACTTGTTTTATTATAAGGAACATGTTTAGTATCTGAACACAGTTCCCAATACAATATATTTTCTTATTTCTACTATTCTTGAACTGTGATTCATTCACTGAAAACATGATAAGGAAGCAAGAATGCCCCAGCAGGACCATCAATACAAACATATTTGTTGGCCACACATTCGTGTAGGAAAAAAGAAAAAAAAAGTTTTCTCTCTTTCAGAGAAATGCTGAATGTGACTTGTGGAGATATGGCCAGAATATGTGTGGTCAGCAGGCATAAGTCCTGTCTCATCACATGCTTTCAGAGTAGACTTTCACTGGTTTTCCCCCAACAGAGTGAGACTCTGAGCAGTCTCTCTGTCTCTCTCTCTCTCTCTCTCTCTCTCTCTATATATATATATATATATATATATATTACCAAGTCTCTTTCCTGGAAAGAAAGTTATGGGGGGAAATGTGTAGGTAGCCTTCTAAGTGAAATGAGCAAGACCGTCTGCTTCCTGTCAGTGTTTTTAGCCAAAGATGAAGTCAGCAGCTGTTATGGATGAATGCATTGTTTGGGTACCAGGCAAAAAAGGAATCTGATGAGTCCCAAAGAGTTGCTGTTTTCCCTCTTCCCTTTAATGCACTTTTCCTGCTTCTCTCTCATTTCCTTGGATTCTGCAATTTGCTCTTCCTTTCTGCCTAGCAACCACAATGTATATTTCCTGTGGCAGGTTCACCTGAGATCAGGTAGTCTCCAGATGTTATTTTCTGCAAATGCTACTACACATTAAGTATGAGCATGTCCTAAAGAATCCCACCTCCCCGGAAAAGGCAAATGAGAAAATTTTGCAAAGCTGCTTAGGTATGCATTAAGAATTCTCTGTATAGTTAACCTACAGTATCATTGTAAACATGTCTACTCCCATGCGTATTGTGGCAACCATTTTATGACCAGCACCCACAGCAATCTCGTGAAATTCAAAATGTGCCCACTGGTCCAAAAAGATTGGTGACCCCTGGGATAGACCCACTGAAATTAATGGCCATAAATTAGTCTATTAATTTCATTGGGTCTACTTTGAGTTGGATTAACATTGGCAACAATCTATTAAGAGACACTATGCCACTGAATGCTAGTCCCTGCACACTAACAACAGGAAAGGGTTATTTAGGCTTGCCATACGTCCAGAAAATTCCTGACATGCCTTGGTTCTTGGGTGTAAAAATGGCGTCAAGGGAAAATTTTGTTGAATGGGCAAAATGTGGGGGGATCCCACACAATGGAAAAAGCAGAAGAAACAGCTCTAAAAATCTTAAAATTGCTATTTTTGAGGGAGGATCTCCCCCAAAAAGCTCAAAAAATTGGGTTTGTTCCCAAATTGTTCTTGAAAAAAGAGTTTTGGTGGTTTCCTAAGAAAAAGCCCAACAACTTTGTGGGTGTTAGGAATCTTACTTTTTGAAATAATGGCACCCCTAGGTTTATTGCCTGTTTCTGGATTTCCTGAAGGCATCTGGTTAACCACAGGGGGGAACAAGAGGCATGGTAAGATGAGCCCTTGGTTTGATCCAGCTGTGCTCTGCTTATGCGTATTATGTAAAGGAGTTTCAGCAGCCATGCACACTAGTATTTGCATGTTTTACTAATCTCAGTCACTTGCTGCCATAAACGTTGCGATAACTTGCAGTGCCAGTGTTCTTTCAGCTTGAGTGCATTTTGATAACCCTGTCAAGAACTCTGATTTAACAAGCCTATCAAATCTCATTAAAATCCTTGTTGTGCCCAGTTTATATGCCAATAATGTGTCTATGGATCATATTTGCAATGGCCCATTAACTATGCCTCTGATTCAGTATGTCATATGTACTGTAGTTAATCTGTGCTTATTCCTTTCTTCTGCTGCTGTTCTAATTAGGGGATAAAATACAGTTGTAGCCATCTAAATTTGGTAACTTCAGGTTTTTAGAGAGATGCCCCAAATTTCATGGGATTCATCACTAAAGGCAAAATAATGCCACAACAAATATACACTAATCACATATGCAAATGGATAGGATGTGCACACAGTTTAAAATTGGTTAGACCTTGTGTGACCTTGACTGTTGCTAAATCTTAGTTAATTTTATAGCTAGTGGTCTGGTTTTAGGGTCCAAATACTCCTGGAAAATTTATTGCTTTCCCAACCTTTTCAATATCAGGCATGCATGCAGTTATATTTTATTGAGGAAAAACCTGGAGGTAGGAATCACAGTCATGGAATAAGAGCCAATACAGGAAAGAAATCAGAGACAGGATTATTAGGAGGGATTGCTAACCTTCAAACAGGTCCTGACCCTGTGCCTTTAAACAGAAACAGAAAAATGAGCAGGTTACAGTTTTCCAGAACTGGAGATGTGGTTTAGTTTTTGGTCCAAAATTCATGAAAGCAAGGCCAGTCAAAACTAGAGCAGCCTCCATTTGAAAGACTGGAGGAAGTCTGGTTTAAATGTAAAGAATCATAAGAAGGGAGAGGAAAACACTTAAAATTGCCCATGACAGTGAACACTTGGTTATCAGGCTGAGCATGCACACAGATCATGGTCTTCACCAGTAAAGTGAGTTGTATTTCTATTAAGTATGTTTGATAACAGTGATTTTTGTAAATGTGCAACTATGCATATGAATTGACACATGCATTTTTCATGCAAATCTGTATCGCTTGTGTCCTTGTTTTTTTTTATGATGTGTTAAGTGGCCACTCTAATCAAAAACAGTGGCAAAACATTAGGTTCCACTGATAGCAGCAGTGAGATGCAAGCATTATGTTGAAGGATGAGGAATAGCAGATATAAATGAGAAAGGCCTTCTGGATTTTCTCATCTCAAGACCTCTCTCGTTTATAAAGTGAAGACAAGGTTCTGAAGACATGAAATTTCCTTTGGGTCAAGGTTTCAGACCAAGCTAGACCCATATTTGTTAGGATTCTACCTGTCTCTGTAAGAGAACTTCTTTGCTGTTTATGCCCACAGCCTGGAGGACAACAAAATGTGATTGCCAGCTCACTTAATTTAATTTTTTGTCAGTTACGCTTAGCTACATTATTCATATTACTGTATTTCACAACATAGGAGACTATGGGCCAAACAAGCATGACCTAAAAGATTACCTGTTCTAGGATCTTTTCTGATATCGACATCCTGCTGCCTAGTTGGTAATTACCTGGGTCCTCTTTTTTACCCTTTTTGAAAAAGAGAGCATTATTATTATTATTTATTAAATTTGTATACCACCCTTCATCCATAGATTTTAGAGCAGTTCACAGCATAAAAATACAAGATAAAGACACAAAATACATAATTAAAAGCAAGAAAAAAAGCAAAATAAAACAATAACCCCCATCGCCTCTCACAAACACATTTAAAATAGTCTTAAGATGTTAATCACCCCATGGCCTGGTTGTAAAGGAACATTTCTGCCTGGTGCCTAAAGGTATGTAATGAAGGTGCCAGTGGAAATTCCCTGAGCAGAGTATTCCACAAATAGGCATGTTGGTAGGTGGGCTAGCTGCCATCATGCTAAGGTTTCTGAATGTCAGAAAGACTGGAATCTTATTCTGAAGAGAAGGGAGAATCTCACAGTTTTACATGTCAAGAATCTCTAAAATCTCTGACAAAAAATTCTAGACAGAATACAGATCACTACCATCTCTGCTTGTTATGACAAATGTTTTGCTGCCACAGCAGCTGTGAGAAGACGAATCATCCAAATGCTATAGAAAATACACACTTAAAAGTATCTGTCCTGGCCCCAGAAATTAATAAATAACATTATAATTTTAATCTTCCATCAGATGGAGCTCTCTATATTAAGTAATGTATATACACTTATACATAGCGGTACATATCTGTTTATAAAACAAAAACTAGCATCCTCTCCCTGGAAGGTTTGGTGAGGGAGAGAGATGCTTCAGAATACAATATCTAAACACTAAATACTCTATTTCATTACAGACTCCCCACTGCTGCATTGCAAAGCACTGGTTTGTGACATTGATGGGTTATTGCATGCTCATTTATTACTTATATTTTGCCTCTCTCTCTTTGTCCTACCTATCTTTGAATGTATCCATTTTATTTCATTCTTCCCTCAGCATTGGAGTTACTGGTTGGAATTCATTATACTGTTCCTGTGGGAAAATAATGATGGTGTTGTGAAATTATGGGTCAGAAGATTGTGGTGATGGGACCAAACTACTCAATCCTCTGGAATCGAACAGCTACCTGAGATCATGTTAATAGTTTGTAATACTTAATTTGACTTAACTCAGGCCAATGGTTGTATCTATCTCCATCATCCCTGATGTGTATTGATCTAGTATGACTGAAGTCCAGGCTCAAAAGTGCCCATTCAGGACCAAGCAACAGGAACAGTCTACTTCATGTAGAAGCAATAGTTATTTCTTGTTTCCCAAATAAATTATATATATATGAAAATAGTAATGTAATGAATAGCTCTAACCCTTCTTTTCCTGAGTGAAACCTGCATATGTCAAATTGCAGATAATTTTTTTCAAATATAGCAACAAGTTGGTTATTGTGGATCTGTGAGAAAGAGGAGGAAAATGGAAACCTATTGTACATCATAGTTAGCTAGCTATTGCCCGGAAAACAGTTATGAAATATAGTCAAGCTCTGTGTGCAACAACAAGCTAGTCAATGACTTTAATAAGGGACTTGGAAGTGGAAGGACACCTGACATTAATGTCAGATTAATGGACCCTAAAATTACTAGCACCCTGGGCAAGGAGTGGCACCCCACATGATAATTTCTGGAGCATTATCAAGTTCTGTGAATGGTGTCAGACTGCCATAGCGAGCAATGGACTAGCCTTATTATTCCCAGACATTCCAGCAATGTCCATGAATAGGGCCCAGATCTACCTCTCAGTTTTGCCTTAGCTTACTGAGCACAATGCACGCAAGAAAGACTGAGCTCAGTTTTGTGTCTTCAAATCAGCACCCAGTTCACCCACTCCTAAGGTCACCACCACTGCAATAGTACCAGCAGGCTGACAGTTATATATGACACACATAATGTATATTAAACAGACCTGGGTTATACATATAGGTGAGCCAGATCTATGCAACATTAAGTAAAAGGTAAAACATTGCTGGTCTGTGTAGACGCATCCCCATCTCCAGCTGTTTCCTCTATGTAGCCTTGAATAAACCAGTTCTGAAGTCCATGTGGTGCTAAGCATCAGTAAACCTTTGCTCCACAGTTGCAATGAGGTCCCACATATCCCTTAGGGTATACACTAGGAGGAGTGATTTCTCCCAGAAACACATCTTACCATATTTTGGCTTAGTTTTTATTAAATTGTGCTAAATGATTGAAGCAGCACTTAATTTTTCAATCACTTTTGTAATCAAGTTGAGTAACATTCATATTTTGTTCCACAAATTGTGCATAAGTCAATGGAAGAATCAGCTAATATTTTGCTAATCATGTTTCTAAAATATTTGCATATTTTAATAATCAGGGAGCCTAATCAACTTTTGTTTTACATGTTTTATTATTAATAATTAATAATGAATAATTAATTAATAATAATGTCTTACCAATCTCTTTTCACCTTCTTAAAAATTCACTTCCTTTTCCTGATGAAAGCTACCAGGCACATGTTAGTGATAGAATTTTTCCAGGATTTTGTTTTTTAAAAGCTGTCAATGATAGAATCCACATTCAGCAGGAAATGGCATGTTTGAACTAGGACCTGAGACTTCTGAGCCAGTCATTCTGTGTGCATGAGGATCTCACTTTTGGACCATGTCACTGTGAACTGCTGTTCAAAGAATGGTCCTGCATCTTATTGCATAGGTTCTCTTGCTCATGTGTGTCTTGTGTTTAGCTGTACAGCCATACCTGCCTTCCACTTGCAGCAGTGTGGCAAAAGATGATCCTTTTGTGGATATATCTGCTAGTGGGATGGAAGAGTACCTCCATTTCTGTTTCCCATTTTTCTAGTCTTAAAATTCAGTTATCCACATTTCCACATGCCCTGTGGAAGGGGGATGAAGCTATTGGAGGATAAAGCTATCAATAGCAATTAGTCATTATGGCTATGCTGTGCATCCAGAGTCCGAGGCAGTTATGCTTCTGAATACCAGTTGCTTGAATCCTGCTTGTGGGTTTCCTACAGGCATCTGGGTGGACACTATGACAACAAGATGTTGGAATAAATGGGCCATTGGCCTGATCCAGATTACATTCTTAATGTCAGATTGAGAGTGCATTGGATGTTTTGCATCCCCATATACATCGAACCTGTACATACAATTCCAAGTCTAGAAAAGGAATCTGTGGATGAAAACCCAGCATCCTTCTATCCTTTTTAACTGAAATCAACATTCAATAACTCCACAATTTTTTAATATATAAATATTATAGAAGCTATTTAATTTTGCTAAGGAAAATCTCCGAATAAATTTGTTATTTTCCAGATGCTCAGAGAATTCATTTATACAGTCAAGTTACACAGCCCGCCAGTTAACTTGGCTAAACAAAATATCAAGTACAGTACAAAATGAAAATGTAAAAAAAGAAAAGTGCACAGTTTAAGCCCTATTCAATTAGTAAGGCACATGGTAGACTAGCTGTGTATGGATAAAACAGCTAATACATTTATATTGCAAATTAGTGGTGGAATGATGTGAACTGATGTGTAAAATATTGCACAATTTATACTCTCTTCCATTAATAATATGATCATTAGAGAAGGTTTGGGAATACCCACCTGCCCACCATTATTGTTTGACAGATCTTCTATTGCTATATTTTAATGAATACAACCTTTTCACCATTACTCTGTGTTTCATGTCTTTTAGTGTGTGTTAGATATCATTGGTATGATATTCTAACTAATCACACATGACTATATACATGTTCTCAGGTAGTATATATAATCACATTTGAAGTTGGGGTGTGCAGAAAGTGGTCAGGAATGGCAGAGGGGGTGTTCTTACATGGTCAGGGATGATGTTCTACCTCCACTGTTGGAGACAGTATGCTTGGACTTGCAGGTGGGGAGAGTAGTATTTCACTCACATCCTGGTTGGAGGCTTCCCATAGGCACCTCCTGATTGGCCACTGTGAGAGCAGGATGCTGGACTAGATTGGACTCAGTTTTAATCTAGCAGCTCTCTTCTTAAATTATGCTTTGATTTTCAGTTAACAAACGTAGCATAAATTCTCTCACGTAAGCTCAGTATACTGAATTACAGAAGTAGCACACATGGGCTTGTGTACACTTGGAGCTTCTCTCCACTTCCCATTTTCCCCACAGTCATCTCCAGAGTAGCCTAACACTTAGGAAGCTTGCACCTCTGCTTCAAGGGCTATAGCAGAAGCAGCCAGCAAGATACCTGGAGTGTGTTACAATATAATCTCTTTACCCTCCACTCAGCTTCAGCAACAGAAGGAACATTAGTTACACTGTCTTCATTCCATGCTTCTTCCTTTAAAATAGCTTCAGGCAAAGAAGCAGCTGAGGTGCCGAAGGAGTGGATGAACCCATCAGTGGCTCCAGCTGCTGAATTGATAAACAAACATTATTAACTGTTTGCAAGCTTGACAGTACCTCTTCCTACAGCAAGTCACGTTTGGGGAAAAGATGGGACAAGAATTGCCTATGCACATTTTGCCATCTACAGCAATATTTCAAAAGAAGTTGGAGTTCAATCTGGAAAGCTAAAGGTAGAATTCCTGCCTGAGATATGAAAGGTCCAAATCATGCTACTCATAGTGATGAGCTACTTGAATTCACATAGAATCTGCTTAGTGCAGTTCAGGTATGTTTTTGAAGGATTGAAATATATTGAAATATATTTGTACATTGTACTTTGTACTTGCAGGAAGAAAATCACATGCTAAAATAACACCTCTACTTGGGGGATATAATATTTTTAAAATATTTGAATGAACATATAATATCAGATTGATATTCAAAACTTCAAAAGTTTTGTAGTTCAGTTATGCTTTTCACATAAATTACATTTATAATGTCCCACTAAGATTGAATGCAATTTTATTGTTGCATAGGGCATTGTGAATAAATCTTATACATAAACCTGGTATTAAAAAAATGAACTACATTTTTTTTAGTTTTAGCATCTTTATTTTACCACTGTAGATGTGTAGCTAAAATGTTTGGCTTATATTTTGTAGTGTTGGGCAAGCTTCCCCTGGGTTTGCTTTATAATTGGATCAGGCTTTTTCAAAGAAAGGCAGGGCTTTTGAACTGAACAAGAACTCACAACCTTCTAAAGCAGTATGTTGGACTGTCAAACAACTCATTCAGGAAGTTTTCACTGATCTTTAGTCTAAATCTCTTTTCTTGTTATTTGAAATCCACTGGTTTGGGTATGACACTCTGCAGGAACTGAAAACAAATTTTGTTCACCATTGATATGACAGTCCTTCAGATATCTGAAGGTGGCTATCCTGTAGCCACTTAATTGTGTCTTCTCAGGCTAAGCATAATCCCCTCAACCTATCCTTACAGGACTTGGTCTCTAGGCCCCTTGCCAATTTGACTCATCTCTTCTGGACTTGTTCAAGTTGGCTGATATCCTTCTTAAACTGTAGTGGGGAACTAGAACTGCATTAGCCCTTTTTAGCCATCACATCAATATGTAAGCTCAGGATTATCTGAATTTGGAAAGTCTGTTCCCAGTGCTCTTGTGCTCATCAACATTCAGAACTTCAATTCATCGCTACTTAATTTGAATCAAATATATGAATGCCTGTTGTTTTTGTCCATGGATTTTCTTGGCAGGGATACTGGAGTGACTTGCTGGTTCCTACTCCAGGCGGATCACGTTTAGTCAAAACTCTCCACTATGACCTGTCCTTCTTGGGTGGCCCTGCACGCCATATCTCATAGCTTCTCTGAGAAGGTTGATCACTGAATAATTGATGCTTCTGAATTATGGTGCTGGAGGAGACTCTTGAGAGTCCCATGGACTGCAAGAAGATCAAACCTATCCATTCTGAAGCAAATCAGCCCTGAATGCTCACTGGAAGGACAGATCCTGAAGCTGAGGTGCCAATACTTTATCCACCTCATGAGAAGAGAAGACTCCCTGGAAAAGACCCTGATGTTGGAAAAGATTGAGGGCACAAGGAGAAGGGGACAACAGAGAACGAGATGGTTGGAAAGTGTTCTCGAAGCTACTAACATGAGTTTGACCAAACTGTGAGAGGCAGTGGAAGACAGGAGTGCCTGGCGTGCTCTGGTCCATGGGGTCACGAAGAGTCGGACATGACTAAACGACTAAACAACAACAACATATGAATACTGTCCTAATTTAAGTTTTGTGTTAATTACTTAATTACTTCCTAATTACTAAGTTCTGTGTTAGTAATTAGGCTCCCTGTCACCAGACAGTAGGCTGGTGTAACTTTATCCCAGATTAACAGGTCTTCCATCTCCATCACTCCCACTTTCCCCTACTTTCTCTATATATGCATATCTGCCCAAGTAAGTCCTATTGACTTAAATGGGACTTCCCGCCCATATAGATTTGCATAGGGGCTACAACCTTAATCACTCAGTTCCATTGCTAGATTAACCATTAAGCAAAATAAACAGATGTTTAGGGCATCAAGGAAAGGGGGACACAACATAAAATTTCCATTTCTTGATTTTTAACATTAGTAGTCACAAATCGCTTAGCTGCACATTCATAACAGCTATTAAAGCTCTTAACCAACCCGTCCCGTCTCTGCAACAAGCAAAAATACCCATCTTATTATACGCTGACAACATGGCAATCCTCTCGCTAACAAAGTTGGGACTCAACAACATGATGAGAGGGCTCATGCAAGTTTGCGAAGAAAAATTAACTTTTCTAAAACCAAAATTATCCCCTTCGGCACGAAAAAACCAAATCCATCATGGAATCTCTCAGGCCACACCATTGACCAATGCTCTGTCTTCAAATACTTGGGCATTACCTACCACCGCAGATCATCCTGGACAGCCCATTTAAACAACCATCCTGGCCACTCGCTGAACCATGGGTGCCCTGGTGAAATTCTTCACAAAAGGTGGGCAGCTGGTGGTATCAATCAGAAAGATCTACCTAAGCAAAATACCCCCTATGTTGCTCTGTGGGGTGGAAATTTGGGGATGGAATCTGAATATCCTACAAAGATTGGAGTCCTTGCAAAACCTATTGGCAAAAAAAACCTTGGGCCTCCCTAATGGGACAATGGCGGCTCAACTGAGAATGGAACTGGGCCTATCATCCATCGTAGCAAGAGCCCATATCAGGACAATTACCTTCTACAAATCGCTTGTTGAAACTCCAAATTCTCTACTAGCCAAACAAGCCTTCTTAGCTTTCACCGGCAGCAGCATCCGGTCAAGAGGCATGGAATCCATTTGTCACCGCTACTCCCTTCCAGACTTTGCCGCCCTATCCTCATGGGACAAAGACAAAATTCACGACTGGATTCTTGCTAGGGATGCTGCCCTTGATCAAGAACTATCTAATGCGGCCAGACTCTCCACGTGGTTCCCTCACGTGAAGGCAGTTAGATCTCTGGCCCACTATCTGAGTGATCTGATAAATCCTACGCTAAGAAGGGCCTTTACACTAGCTTGATTTCATGCCATTCCCACAGCATTCTTACAGGGTGTATTTTCCAATACCCCTCTGGATCTTCAACTCTGCCCATGCAACAATGGAAAGACAGAGGATTTTATTCACTTCTTCTTCTACTGCCCACTATATGCCTCAATAAGATCTAGGCTTCTCCCTCTAATCCCGCTGACTATCGCCAGGGACGATGACCGCATGAAATATCTACTGGCGGATGCCAACCCCTTGGTTTCACGTGGAGTGGCCATCTACATATTACAGGCCCTGAAACTCAGGACCATTTTTTTGGCCAACTTCCCTTAGCCTTAGTCTTATGTATATTCCCAACATGGACACTGTCGTCAAGCCCACTAGTGCTTTTTATTTTATTTGTTTTATCCAGTACGATTTTACTTCCAATTGTTTTAACTTTATCTGTTGTATTCTTTGCATAATCGTGTCAGGCTACTTCCTGGTCTTTTACTATGTGCTATGGCCATAGGACTAATGCAATAAATAAATTGATTGATTGATTGATTGATTGATTGACATTCATTTTTTCAACTGAAATATATTAAAAATCCCAGCAGAACAACTATGCAACAAGGCAGGCTGGGTGCTTTATCTCTAAAAGTATGGAAGCAGATATGTTACATAGGATTGGTTTTGAGGATCTGATCAAAGACTTTGTGAGTAGAAAAAGTAGGAAAATGTTTTTCAAATATGAATAAAATGGAAGTATACAAAAATAAACATTATTTTCCATTTTACTGTAGGTTTTGAATCATTTTGAAAAATAGAATTTAATTTTATGGTTCATTATTATTTATATTTTGAATTAGATCTATATGGGGGTCTTAATCCTGCCCTGCTCATTCAATACTGTATGAGCCAGAATGTGATCACACTGATTTCTCTGCAATGGGTAACAATTCTCTAGTGGTTCTTTGTTTTCTTTACAAGAAGCATTATGTACTTGAGCATACATATAAGAATTTCTAGTATATCTGTACTGAATACGGAATACACCCGATACAAGAGAACCATGATCAGATCACCAGATGCATCTTTTTCTTGGCTTATAATCAAGCACTGGAGGCTCAGATTTTATTAGGGGAAGGAAGGAAGAAGCCTCCAGGTGCACAGAAATGTATTTATTGAGCCCAAAGTGTTTTGAATCCTTTAGGGACACACTCAGGTACAAACAAGTCTTCAGCCTCCAACTCTTGTTGCAGAAAGAATATTGCCCCTGAAGAGGAATTCATATTCAAAATGTATTGGGCGCCATAAAACATACTTTCATTCACCTGCAAGATATGTCTCTGCTTTTGCTAATCCAATTAATAGGGTAGCATTTTTTATCATAAAAAATATGCAGTGCTTTTAATCTGAGCTAACATCCTACTCTGGCAATGTATTTTTAAACTGACAGTTTGTGCTTTTCCTCATGCTGCTTTGTAAATAATTTAATCAACATAATGTGTTTGTTTTTCTTGTATTTTTTTCTGTTTCAGTCAGGAAGGCTACCTTGGCTGCCCTTTTGGGACACTTTGGGAGTCAAAAGGTGGGTTAGAAGTATACTAAAATAAATATTCAGAATGTGTTGGAGTCAGTAAATCTATTTCTTTGCACCTAGAGACTTCCTTCTTTCTTTTCCTCCACTTTGTGCATTTTCACACAAACAACAACAACAAAATTCCCATTTGGAGTAGGACCATTATTTCTTAGATATATTTCCTACCCTTCCTCATAAAAGGTGGAGAGGGTGGCAAATACTTCTGAGGTTTTTTTTTTAAAAAATGCAGTTATTAAAAACATAAATACATTCAAAACATCTGAAAACAATAAAACATCTTTAAAAAATATGAACAGAAACAACCAACTCATGTGTCTAGATAGGTCAATTGAAGCATAAAGCCTTCAGCAGACATCTAAAGTGTATAGTGATGGTGCTTGCCTTATGTTGATAGGTGGAGATTTCTAAAGGCTATGCTAAAAAAAAATATGTCATATTACAAATGCAGGCTGAATTACATGGCATTAGTAAAAGTGCAAGTTCAGCAGACCAAAGTGACAGTATAAGCACATAAGGGGTAAGGGCTAGTTCTAAGGGCTAGATAAGCACTTTATATTATATAAAGTTTATATACTGGTACCAATAACACATTGAACTCAGTCTAGTACTGAACTGGTCAAGGAGAGAGATCAGAAGAATCTTTATTTCTGGGCTGGGTGTTCATCAGTATGCAGATGATACCCAGCTCTACCTCTCTTTCAAATCAGAACCAGTGAAGGCCGTGAAGGTCCTGTGTGAGTGCCTGGAGGCGGTTGGAGGATGGATGGCGGCTAACAGATTGAGGTTGAATCCTGACAAGACAGAAGTACTGTTTTTGGGGGACAGGAGGAGGGCAGGTGTGGAGGATTCCCTGGTCCTGAATGGGGTAACTGTGCCCCTGAAGGACCAGGTGCGCAGCCTGGGAGTCATTTTGGACTCACAGCTGTCCATGGAAGCGCAGGTTAATTCTGTATCCAGGGCAGCTGTCTACCAGCTCCACCTGGTACGCAGGCTGAGACCCTACCTGCCCGCGGACTGTCTCACCAAGGTGGTGCATGCTCTGGTTATCTCCCGCTTGGACTACTGCAATGCGCTCTATGTGGGGCTACCTTTGAAGGTGACCTGGAAACTGCAATTAATCCAAAATGCGGCAGCTAGACTGGTGACTGGGAGTGGCCGCCGGGACCACATAACACCGGTCCTGAGAGATCTGCATTGGCTCCCAGTACGTTTCCGAGCACAATTCAAAGTGTTGGTGCTGACCTTTAAAGCCCTAAACGGCCTCGGTCCTGTATACCTGAAGGAGCGTCTCCACCCCCATCATTCAGCCCGGACACTGAGATCCAGTGCCAAGGGCCTTCTGTCGGTTCCCTCACTGCGAGAAGCAAAACTACAGGGAACCAGGCAGAGGGCCTTCTCGGTAGTGGCGCCCGCCCTGTGGAACGCCCTCCCATCACAGGTCAGGGAAATAAACAACTACCTGACATTCAGAAAAAACCTGAAGGCAGCCCTTTTTAGGGAAGTTTTTAATGTTTGATATTTTTGTATTTGATTTCTGTTGGAAGCCGCCCAGAGTGGCTGGGGAAATCCGGCCAGATGGGCGGGGTACAAATAATAAATATTATTATTATTATTATTATTATTATTATTATTATTATTATTATTATTATTATTATTTGCATCGGCCACTAGCCATAGCAATAAAATAAAGTGTACTGAAGATAGAAGTGAAAACATTTTGGAGGTTTAAATTAATAATAAAATAATAATAGATCTTATTCTAATTGCCCCCACTAAAAACCTTGCAGTTTTTGTTGTCCCCAATCATCTTGATCTGCTAGAAGAAAGGACACAGTAGCAATGGTTGAGCGACCTGGCATGGACAATAGTAGACAGGTAATAACCTCACTCCTCAAATCTTTATAAAGAGTGCAAGCCAGCCATCTCCACAGGGACATAACCATTTTTCGAGTGGGATTTTTTGAAATCGACCCTCAAGTACAGCCAAAGGCAGTATATTCAATCCTGCAAAAGTGAAAGTGCATCTGTATTTGGGAATTGTTAAATTTTTCAAATAGGGTGCCAACGTATCAAAATTACTAGGTGGAAAATAATCATACCATGGACAAAATTTCCTTATCGTGGCCAAGGTGAAGGAGATAGATTCAGCCCTTTCCTATGCCTCTCTTGTTTCACGCTATGCAGCTAACTGCAGCTGGGCAGGGAGGTCACAATTTAAATAGTGCAAATTACATGGGGAAGGTGTGAAATTACCCCTTTCCTAGTCACCCGTCCACCTCACACACAGGATGCTGCTTTTAAACAAAGTAGCACTCTCTGTGTGAGGTAGAGGGGTAATTTAACCCTTTCCCCATGTAATTATCCATTATCATACCGAAGTCACGGCAAGTTTGGATTTGATTTTCATATGCTTACCACCAAATATAGGTTTTGTCCTAAAACTCCCAATCAGCTCCCATTAAGAAGCCCCCTTTGCCATCTAAGTATTTAGAGATAAATGACTCATCTGAAATGTTCGTTTAGAATGGCACATAACCTCAAATTGTAAATTATGCTTAATTGTTGGAAGAACACTCAGACAGCAGACTGTGGATGAATTATTATCCCATAATTCAAATGCAGTTGGTGGTTATTATCTTAATCAGATGGACTGTGTACTGATGATGTGTAACTCTGATGCTTAATGTTCAAGTGTCATCTTCTTGCTAATGCAGTGTGTGACGTTCAGCAGGATCAGAGGAGATCAGTGATACAAACGCTCTGAAACAACATGCAGGGACAGTTTCAAGCGGCAGACTGACAAGAAGATGGTTACAGAGTGATCATGACCCAGAAGACCAGCATATGAATCATGAGTATCTAGGGAATTTACTTTTGCTACTGACATTAGGGGAAATATAGTTTAATGGATATGGCGCCACACTGGAAATCGGGAAAACAGGATTATAAAACTGACCCTCTGGATAACCTACAGCATATTACTTGTCCTCACTCTCCTTCATTTTCCCCAACTCCAAAATCATGATAATGGTTTTGATTAGTTAGACCTGAATGATTGAAGCCTTTGAAGGGTTACTTTGTCCTGAGTATCACATAAAGGGCCATTTTTGAATATCACAAAAAATCAGACCAGGTCAGCCATTTTTTCATGAACCACGGGACACCTCAGTAGCAATTTTGTGATATTTGAAAGCTTTTGGGCTTTTTTAATGAAAGAAAGTTGCTACTCAACTAGCCCAGGAACGTACAGCCAAACTTTTCATAAAATAAAATAAAAATCTGTCCAGGGCAAATTGTCAAGCTGCAGGATATTTAGCACACACAGAAAAGGCTTTCAGCCATAATGGCTCTGTGCATTAGACTAACATGGTCTTATTTTGTAATTTTTAAAAGGATTGCTACTGTATGTTACAAAATTATGATGCTGGGGGCAAACAACAGGAGGAGCCCATTATGTCCATGGCCTGTTGGCCAAAGACATCTGACTATCCATTATTGAAAACAGGATGATGGATTACAAGCCAAGCAATGGGATTCAGCCAGTTTCTGCTTTCTTAAAATTGATCTTAGACTGACTTTCTATAGAGATTCAGGAGCAAGGGACCTTTCTATAAAATCAGTGATTATAGCTCAAGGAGGACACTGGACCAGTGCATACTTGGATGTACACTATTTAGACTTCATTAAATTCAACAGGGCATACCTCTGTTAAGGCGAGTGTATGATTGCTTTGTAAACTGCTCTATCATTGATTCAAAACTGAATTTCACTAAATTTCATTTATTTAAGTAAGACCAACTATGTTTATACAATGGCTGAGAAGTGTGCCTGCCATCAGTGACATCATTGATGAGGTGGGGCTCAATCTGTATGTTCCCACTTCCACATTCCAACCACACCTGAAGAAAAGTTAAGATGAATGAAAGCAGGCTATGGAGGGATGAAAGCAGCTTGGGATGAACAGTACCGTGCCCTGTTCTGGGGTGTATCACACCACTTTTCAGGTTCACATAGAAGTGGAAATAAAACTTGGCTCCACTTTGGGTCACCCAGCTAATCAGATTTGGCTTTGTGATGGTGTAATTAAGAAATCAGAGCAATAAACATTGACTTCCCCTCATTACATCTCTAAAACAATATTTGTTTTGCTAAACACACCTCTGGAATTAGTCCCACAACTCAGCATAACTACTAGAGACCAAACAATCATTTAGAATAATTCATGGAAGAGTGTTGTTTCTATATAATAATAAATTATGAAGCTACTATTTAAGGTAGTAGTAGTAGGAGAAGGAGAAGGAGAAGGAGAAGAAGAAGAAGAAGAAGAAGAAGAAGAAGAAGAAGAAGAAGAAGAGTTTGGTTTTGATATCCCGCTTTATCACTACCTGAAAGAGTCTCAAAGCGGCTCACAATGTCCTTTCCCTTCCTCCCCCACAACAAACACTCTGTGAGGTGAATGGGGCTGAGAGACTTCAAAGAAGTGTGACTAGCCCAAGGTCACCCAGCAGCTGCATGTGGAGGAGCGGAGATGTGGACCCGGTTCACCAGGTTACGAGTCTACCGCTCTTAACCACTACACCACACTGGCTCTCCAGTGGACAACCAGTATAGTATTCACTTTCTTCATGCACATATTTGTTCCTGCATGGTTATTTATTAGTGTTTCCATTTTTCCATTGTCATCTGTTCTAGTTTCAGAGTTAATATCATTTATTTTTCACTGTTCTTTTCAGGAGCAAGCATGAACATTTGACTTTTTTCGTTTATTTGTTTAATGAATACTAGTAGCTACTGAAGACACTCTATCAACTTGGCATTTAGAATCAGATGTGAATTATTAGGAGCAAAAATATAGTTTTGCATACCAAGTTTCAATCTCAGTCTCCTATTCTTCATTATAGGTTCTATAGCTGTTACCCTTTCCAAGCAATCTGATTATAGAATGAGGTTTACCCAATGTTTAGTTGAAGTTAATATTATAAAATTAAATCTAAGCTCTGTGATGTAGGTATGCATCCAACCCAACATGTAATTTTAAAAAATCCATAAAATACTAAATTAATGTAAAGGTCACCAAGTTCTCAGAAGAATGGGTGACCTTTGATGCCAGAAACCATAGGAAGTTTCTTTAGTTTCTGGATAATGTATTATGCAGGCTTTTCACCAGCCATTTCCATGCTAAAATTAGATTTATTTATTGTAAAGACCATCAAAGAAGGAAGCAGAGTATGTAAAATTCTTTTCTAACTTTACAAAAGTATTCATATTAACTATGGCTGATTGAAATAATACTAAGGGGTGGGGAAGGGCATTTGCTTTGGGGAATAAAGAGGCTCAAAAATTGGGTTGAATCAAAATGTGTATTTAAGCATCGTGGGACAACTGCATATCCCTGCATTGCAGGGGGTTGGACTAGATGATCCTCAGGGTCAATAATGATGATGATGATGATGATTAATACCCTGCCCATCGGGCTGGGTTTCCCCAGCCAATCTGGGCTGCTTCCAACAAAATATTGAAATACAATAGTCTGTTAAACATCAAAAGCTTCCCTAAACAGGGCTGCCTTCAGATGTCTTCTAAAAGTCTGCTGGTTGTATTTCTCTTTGACATCTAGTGGGAGGGCATTCCACAAGGTGGGTGCCACTACTGAGAAGGTCCTCTAACTCTATGATGCTATTCTATTCTATTCTATTCTATTCTATTCTATTCTATTCTATTCTAGTCTATTCTATTCTAGTCATGTACTCCTTTTTACAGCCAGCATTGCTATTTCTCTGTAGAATCCTGAGTTCTTCAACTAGGTGACATGCTAACAGATAAGCAGGGAAAGGCACATATATTGTCTTCACTTTCAATTCATAATTTTTGTAACATGAAAAACTTTAATAAAAACTAATTAAAAAACAAGGTGACATGCTAAGAATTGAAATTAGGATATGAATGAAATCAAATTTATCTGAAATCCCTACTTGTATCCAATAACTAGTCTAAATAAAATCCATATATCAATCAATTCTTTCACTTGTCCAAACCATACAGATGCAAGCCAAGATATGTCAGGGATTAGGTAATCCAAAAGTCTTATTCTCTTATCTAAAAACACTATTCCTTAGCCTTAGATGTGTTTGGTCTGTTTGTGCTGTGTTTTTACGGAGAGGAGACAATGAGCATATATCAAAACTCACCGTCACATTATTCCAGTTCAGTGGATAGACTCTGGCACAGAAAATAAATGTAGGAGCTACGGCTGGTGATCCCCAGTTCATAGTAACTCCTGTGTTCACTGTTGCACTAATAAATTGCTATAGGATCAGGAGATGAATCATTAATGCATTCTCAAAAACAGCAAAAGGGATCACTCTGTCATGTACTGCTGGTGAACTTACTCATACAATAATCAAGTTTATTAAAAACTAGGAATGCCATTTTAATTTTTCTTTAACAAATAAATAAAAAAACCACACATATCAAGTCAGCCAATCACTGGCAGAAGAACTGTGGTACAGAACAATCACATGAGTGTCTTTCTAACCATCATTCCTTGGCTGAACTGATGCTTCAGGTTGAAAATCAAACTCATTCAATCACAACTGTGACAGCCGTGGCAAGCAGTCTCAGGGTCAGCAAAACTATCTGGAGTTTACTATATGACTCGACTAAGCACTTCTGCTGCCCTGTGTTGCCCCGTCTAATTTAGAACTGTACACATCAAACATGCTGTTTTTGTTTTGCTTGGCTGCCCTTACCATCTTTGGCTCTCTTCAGAACTCTATCATTTGCTTAGGGAGCCATTTATCCTTTTCGTGTCAGCACTCTGTGGTATAGTTTCAAACTGGCTCCCTCATACAACATTGATTGTATTCAGTTCATCATTGGGGCGCACGGCATGGGAAGCATTTACACATCTGTTTGCTTGTTCAGCATTGATTGCATACATTATTTGTGTTTGGCTCTTGTTGGTTGGTTTTTGTTTTCTTCTGGGCTTTTTACTTTTTTGTAAAATCAATGTGCTTTCTCTGTCTTGCATTAACTCAGCTTTGGCATCTATCTGACACCTGGCAATTTCCTTTGATTTGTCTAATCAAGACAACATTCTCCAACATTGAGTCTGGGTCACTCAACACATGTTTCACAGAATGCTGCCTTTTGCCCAGTAGTTATAACCTACAGATCTTCTCAACTAGAGCTGGTAGGAAGTTACAGTTTTGTGACATTCCTTAGTAGGGACTGCCATCTTTTTTCCCCCAACAACACATCTGGAATGATGCTATGTGATGATGTAGTACTTACTCATTTGACATATTGTGGGAGAATATGGTGGCTGGCCTAATTGCCAACTGCATTAGCTATGCACCACTTGATGTGGTGGGAAATTTTTGTTATAAGCAAAAATAAAAATAAAAAGATGGGGAGGAGAGGTTCTGTCAGTAAGACCACTACCCCCAAAACCTCATGACTTTTTGCTATACCCAAGAAGGGACTGAAAAAGAGGGAAGGCATAATTCATTCGGACCTATTATTACATCACCATTCTGTGCATGATTGGTTGGAGTCACACATGTTCTCATCAAAGGACACAATCATCTTGTGGCGCTTAGGTGGGCATCCTATCTTATTGAGCAGTGTGAAGAGTGCTTTTAGACTGGCAAATTCAAAAGTCCTTGTCATGTCCATGAAGGTGATATACATGGAACATCTCTACTCTTGGCATTTCTCCAGCAGATGATGCTGTGAGAAAACTACATTGACTGTTGACCTCTGACCTCTAAAGCCACATTGTGACTCAGCATAGACCTTGCCAGCAAGTGACTGTAATCTGTTGATAACCACACGGGTTAAGACTTTCCCCCACAGTGTTCAGCAGGGAGATTCCTTGGCAGTTGTTACAGACATGGCACACAGACACACAGCACACACAGCGTCCTGGGGCTGACATCTATTACAATTTAAATAGCTAATATGAATTTGCTTGACCCCAAGTCACATCACAGCATTGTCCATATTGCCTGGGTAGCATCGTCTATACTTTTCAAGGGTTTCATGCAGGCATTATTTCCAGCTATACTCAGAGATGCTGGGGATTGAACCCAGGACCTTCTGTCTATAAAGCAGATGCTCTACAACTGAGCTATGCCGCATCCTAGAGGCATTTCTTTTCTGGCCTGGCTTGCTCCATCCCTGGCTCTGTCACAATTTAAACAGCCTGCTGGCTCGCCTCTTTTCAAAGCATTTGAGGGTTGCCTCACAGGCAGGCTGGCAGGCATGGGAACTGCTGAGAAGCTAAGAGTTATTTAGAGCCCACAATTTTCATGCTCCTGGTAATTGAGATTACGGTAGGAAGGCAGGCCCATTTTAGCCATTCTGGACTATGTGTGCCAATTTGCCTGTCCACCCACCTGGGAAGGAATACAGTAGTCAGACTGCTTAAAATGCTGGCTATTTAAGCTGTGATGGAGATCAAGGGATGACACTAGCTTTTCTGCCTTGAAAAGAAGCAGCCCAGCTGGCTTTAAACTGTTCAGGCCTTGAACAAACCTTTCTTCCCATGTTAGCATAGTACAGAAGCATCCCAAAAATGTTATTATTTTAAATGGATTCACCCACAGATGAACCCCTGCTGATGTGTGGGTTCACTTGAATTTTCCTGGCTCCTGATAGTGGGCCTGATACCTAGTTCACTATATATTTATTTTAGCCAACAATATTTCTGAAGCTTCCTTGCTGACTTCATGAAGAATATTTATAATTTTCTCCTAGGGAAAGTATTTCAGTCATCTGTTCATGTTTTGTTTTGTTTTATAAATTATTTCATATTAACCTGCATATATAATTTATAGACAAATATACTGTTAACAAATAGATGGAAATGAAGAGGATAAATTAATTATTGAAGCTAACTTTCATGTATCAGCAAAAAATAATTTATTTAAAGGCTTAATCTTTATACCATGATGATACACGGTTTGAAATGTATAAATGATAGCCTTTTTTCTTATTATAATTGCTACATTAATTACAAATGACAGCTAAAGTTTTAAATAACAGTATACATTGTATATTTAGGGACACTGAGAGCATCCTTACATGATGTGACTAATTTTCCAAATGCATAAAATGACTTTATTCTTCTCTAAACAGCAATCAAATATATTACATACACATAAAACCACAATACTTCTCCTTTTAGCTGTCAAAACACCGTCTTCCAATGTAAAGCTATTTTTTTCTGTTTCTATACTAGAAGAATAAAAATGTGATCTTCCTTTCAAAAGAAAGAAAAAGAATAATAGTCATTAAAGCAAGCAATTGACAATGCTGAAGAATTGGCAGCACCACAAATGGAACCACAGAAATAAGTGGATGGATTTTATTTGGGAAAGTACTACATGGAGCTCAGAAAAATGGAATAGGAATCAAAATTTACTCCTGCAGGTTTCACACACTCTATTTCTAAATGCATATCAAGTTGCAAAAAAAAAAAAAAAATCAAAACCCCTTCTGCATCTGCTTCATAGGAAGCAGTGTATTTACAGTACTGTGAAAGGGAAACACTAACCGCCTTGCACCAAGATGCCAAGGCATGCTGTTCTTTTCTTTCTCCTTTCTTCTCTCATTCCTTTTATGCCTCCATCACACTTAAAAAGCAACAAGATGCTACACCTGTTGCCATAAAAGTAAAGCAAGTATGATAACTTAAGGTGATAAGGGAACAAGTGATTAAGTTAGCCCAAGGGTAGTCCAACATGGTGCCCATTATCCAGTGTTGTGGACTACAAATCACATCAGTCCCAGCCAGCTTAGACAATAGCCAGGGGTGGTGAAGGCACCATGTTGGCTACCCCTGAGATAGTTTATAGTGCTAGCACTAGGATATGTAAACTTCTTCACAGTAACTTTGGGACAACAACTCACTGAATCAGATACAATGCATGCATTTCCTGAAGAGAGCTGTATATAATCCTTTGAAGACATTTCAGAAGAAACCCTTCTTTCCTTTTAACCATCTCAGTTTTTGCCAACACACCAAAGAAGACTTGAGACAAGAAAGATGGGTAACAGGTTATATTTATTAAAATATAGCAACTATAGAATCTGAAACCAGAATAATTCAACCAAATTAACCAAAAGCAATGAAGTCTGGGTAGTGATATGGATTGATGGGAGGATCTCAACTCTCCCAACCTTTGAGCTTGCGGCTCGCTGTGATCAAGCAGCAGGGCCCAAGAAAACTCTTCCCCCTTCATGGCATGCTCCTTGGATGTATGAACCTAACATGTGCACCATGGCTCCGTTGGCCAATGTTCACCCTGATGTACCTGATAGCGCTTAACACCACTCTGGCTCCAATATCAGTCAGATATTTTCCAAAAGCCATTCACCAACCTGGACCAAATGCTAATTAGCCAAATTCAAATAAAACACCACTCTTGTCAAACAGATAACACAGAAGAGTGTGTAGATGAAAAAGACTTGGCATGGGCCAATTAGTGCCACCCCCAAAATTCATACTCAGTCCCCTCATAGAAGTCAACTAGCAAAGCCCATACTGGAAAAAAATAGATGTGTGGAAAGAACAGGTAGTGGACAACAGGGATAACTTCAGCAGGGGTTGGAAACCTCCAGCCTGGATTCAATTGTAGTCCTCCAGGCCATTAGAGCATGGGTCCATCCAGTTCAGTATTATCTACATTGGCAGGCAGAGGATCTCCTGGGTTACAAACAGGGGACTTTTGCAGCCCTGCTTGGACGTGTCAGGGGTTGGACCTAGGACCTTCTTCAAGCAAATTGTTCTACCACTGAGCAAATGTAAGCAAACAGTAAGCAAACAATTGTGCTGACAAGGAGCACAGGGAAGACTGAAAGCCTTTTGCCTGAGGGCACATCAAGACATGGATTCAGCAATGGCTATGAGCAAAGATTTACTGATTCCAATAATGCATTAAAAATTTATTAGGATTCCTGTGCAATTGAACTTATAAAGAACTTTATTCCCCCGTGTGACCTTTTTGGTGTTTTAGTCTGATTAGCATTTGTGATCTTTATTACAGTTTTAGCATCTCATATGAACAGGTATATAATCAGATAACTGATGTAAAATGCTTGAATGATTTTGTAGATCATTCATTATAGACTGTATTGGCATTAGATTCCTCCTGTCTTTATTTCATGAAGGCAGTTCTTAAAAGAAAATAAGGTGGTAAACCAGAATCTATTAGTGCTGTGGTGTTCGTAAGGGTGATTATGATAATAATGATACATGGAAGGGAAGGCAATTTCCACCTTTTCTTATTGCAATCTGAATATTGTACTCTGGGTACCATATCAACGAATCAGGTTGGGTAAGAAGCAGGAACAGTCTAAATATGAGAAGTGATACATAAGATGCCAATTTGAAACTTATGTACCTAGGCACTCAAACTTTGATTTTCATTCCAACTAAAAGCTAACACTTTTATTCACAGAATGTGCCACATTAGGTTTTGCCAGTACATACTCATAGCAATCCATCATATTGGAAACTGTTGCACTGGAGCGGAAACGTTTTTTCATGCAATTTTCTGCTTTAATGAAGAAGCTCACATTACAAGCTGGCTCATAGGTTTTCAAGCTTCATGGTAATACCATGAGATTTATTAAAGATGATGTGGAGCTTCCTATGCTTTTTCTTCTCATTTTAAATAGCAACAATTTTTCTGACAAACCTGTAATTGGATATTCTGCACTTTGGCTAAATCTCACTCCAGTGGACTGACTTAATAGCCCTTATTGTAATGAAACAAACAAACAAACAAAACCCGACCATGTGAGGTCAAAAGGATGACTAACACTTGTGGCTACAGTGAAACAGGTCATGTAGCAAAAAGTCTTACTTCTGCTTAATAACCAGTGGATGGACATTTTTCATTGTGGATGTTCGGTTCACTTGGTATTCTGCCTCTTTTTTATTCTAAGTCAATGAAACTTTATCCATTTCTGCAGTTTCTACCCCACATACAGCACTGAATCATGTTTGGGTGACTTGATGAGCATTTTCTAAGTTCAGGTAATGGTTAAAACAGGCATGGGAAAGCTTTGTAGTCATCGTAATAATGTTGAAGTTGTTCACAATCCATTGGGTAAATTGGAAGGTTTGTCAAAGACACAATGATTCAATTCAGACATATGTATTTGAATTAGTAACGGACGGTACGCATGAGCCTTGTGCCTATGAGATCCATTATTACATCACCACTGCCTTCCTCATTTCTTCACATGCCACAAAAGTCACAAAGTCTTCAGTTGACTCATGTTTCTGATTTTGCCTCAACTCAGAATCTGTGGCTACCCAGAACAAGACGATAGCTGAAACCAGAAACTCCTCTATCATATGAGCTGTGCTAAACTATTCCTGGTACACTTCTGTTTGGTTATTAGTACTACTCATGGGCTTATGATGGATACACCCCTCATTGACCCTATACAGTACTCTACAGAAGCTTGTGAACCTGCAGGCTGAACAGACCAGCAGGTGAGGCATGAGATGCCAATTTCTACCACAGATCTTGGGATTTACAGTTATAGCCACCATGTTTTAAAGGGGAAAATGTGGCACTACACATATCTATGAGTGCACCTGCTGCCACTGGTTCTGCCACATTTCCCTCAACATATCCCTCATCTTAGCTGTTCTTCTACCGACAACCAGAGGCCTTTTTCTCTGTCCTGTCTGTGAGTTAGGAAAACTCGGCAAGTCACTACCAGAAACTTCATCATCACACCTGTATCCACAAAATGGATGCATCAAAATAACGGACCATTGCTATCAGAAAATATATTTGTGAGAGATTGTTTGCCTTATTTTTGAAACATGGTAGGATATCAAGTTGGTGGCCATGCCTGGATCACTCAGTCCACACTGAAGTTGCTTCCCTGTTTCAAATCATAGCTCAACATTGTTTAATAAAGTTCTAAATTTTGAATTAGCCTGGGAAATATTGTCTTGACACAGTCAGCCCATCTCATAACCATTAAAAACAATAAATTTTATTTATACCATGCTCTCCCCAGACAAGACCAGGCTCAGGGCAGCTAACACCAGGTATAAAAACAATTGATTAAAATACAACTTAAAAACAAGATTAAAATACAACATTAAAGTGCAGCCTCATTTCAGTAGAAACTCAAATAAAAAAAAACTGTTTGGGGAAGAAAGCGTCAAGGCCTATCCAGACTGGTCCTATGTGGGCCAGAAAAAAGCCAGGGAAGTCCTCAAATAGGAGTTCCATCACAGAAGGAAAAAGGAAAGAGGGGGAGGGGATCAAATTGATTCCAAGCCAAAGGCCAGATGGAACAACTTTGTCTTACAGGCCCTGTGGAAAAAAATCAGATCCCACAGGGCCCTGGTCTCATGAGACAGAGCGTTCCACCAGTTTGGAGCCAGTGTTGAAAAGGCCCTGGCTCTGGTTGAGGCTAATCTGACTTCCTTAGGGACCTCTAGGGTGTTGCTATTTATGGATCTTAAGGTCCTCCGTGGGGCATACCAGGGAAGGAGTTCCCATAGGTACCATTCCATTACTTAACTGTACACTACATAACCCTTATCCCATAGTTTGGAAATGGTTACATGAATGAGAATAATTTAAATCCCGGGATTTTTCAAAGTAGTAGCTGAAAGAAAATACCCCTCATTTCCCCCTTTTGTATTTAGGCAAGATAAATTTGTAGTGTCCAAAGGATCAAAATGGACCACATATTTTTGCTGGCAGAGACTGGTAGACTTACCAGTTTACAGCTGTCTGTAAGTTTTGAGCACCACAATTATACAGATTATCAAGTGGTATATAATAGACATTTGCTTTTCTAGCAAATGGAGATAAATAATTGAAATACTTTGGGGAGGAGCACAGATGTAGCAGTCCTAGTGTAAGTAGTGATTTGGAATGACGAGAAACTGAGACATCTTGTTCACATGAACTGGCAGCGTAATGGAGAGTACAGAATAAGATAATACACATATTATCATGAGAGCTTGTCTTGGGTACAAGAGCCACTAAAATGAAATGCATTATTTATGCTATTTTGGAGAAATATGGGTCATTGCTCTCTTATCACATTGCAAACATTTGAGGCATGATTTTGCATTAGCCTTAAACTCTTGGGCCAATTGTCTTTTAATGTTTTATGATCAAAATAAAGAAGACAGGTTAGAGACGACCCACAAATTACTCTCCCTTTTTATTTGGCTGGATAACAAGGACCTGTGCAAAGCTTTTTTTCTGTGATTCTCAAGAGGATTCAAAAATGGCACACAAGGCATGCAAATCACTTCCCTTTTACCTATGACTTATCTTTTTATTAATCCCCTGGGGATAGCCCAAAATGAATTATGTTCCTTAATTCAGTCATTTTCTATTTTTGAAAAAAAAAAATCCATCCCAAATTTAAATGTGTAACACATTTATAAATGCACTTAACTGAAAGATGCAAACATTTGTGAAATATTACTTAGACTACCATTAAATGTTATATACAGATGAGAGCCATTCGTGTGTGTGTGTGTGTGTGTGTGTGTGTGAGAGAGAGAGAGAGAGAGAGAGAGAGAGAGAGAGAGATTTACTGTTCTTCAAAGATAAATAATCAGAGTCATCTTCAATGTTTTGGCTAATTTAGAGTGAATTACTCTCCATTTAGGTCAAGTTTCTTAAATCTAATGTAAAAACGAGACCTGGACACAAATCCCCCCTAAATAATTTCCACTTTATCTGTGGGAAGAGAAATTGGGAGGAACATATCCAGGGGGAAGAGAAATTCAACAGCCATTTCTTGGAGATGAAACAGACCAAGCACTGTTTTATCAGACGGAAAAATGTCTTCTGATAATAGTTGGAAGTACATTTAGACAGTTAACTTATGTGCCACAGATCCCTAACATGGCATCTGCCACCAACAAAACATTCAGATAAATATTCCCATCTGCCCATGTGGCTCTGTGCCCCCATCCTCACTCTGTGCCCCCTTTACTTTGCTCATTCATCCAACTGCTGCCACAACAGTAGTTTGACCCATGCATAAAAAAAAAATCTGTTCCCAGGTTTCTCCTTCATTTTCACTGCATTCTCTTCCATGGCTGGGCTTAACCTTCCCCTCCCTTTTCATTCATGTTCCCCTCCCTATTCCCCTTGATGACTGGACTTTCTTTTTCCTCTGACCCATGGGAGCCATTTTATGGCTTGCTCATCACACCTGGGGACTTCTCCACTTAACTGGGAGGGAACTATTTTGAAAACAATGGGACTTGCTTCTTAGTGGACCTGGATAGGATTGCACTGGACTGGATTGCACTGGATAGGATTGTAATGACCAGGTAATGACTCTGGAGTCTAGACAACCATCCCACTGCTACCACCGCACCAATGTTCTCGCCTGCTGCTCCTTAACTCCAGGAGAAAATTTTGTGATGCATCTTGCTTTCTTCACATATACAACAATGAGCTCACTCTGGTCTAATTTATTAATTGTGGAAGATTATGCCTCAGAGCATAATGAACTTGTGGAGGGGCCTTGTAGACCTTGCTGCCCTTTCCCTACACACGTTAACAGAGCATGTCACCCAAATGCCTGAAAAGTCTTCCTCATATCTCTCCCTTCTGTCAGTCTTCAACCCATCAGAATGCCGTAAGGCTTTTCAATGTTATTGACATCTCCAACATGCCAGGTGAACCAGGTAACCAGCTTGGTGCTAGGTTTCACACTGAAATTTCACACAGACCTCTTAAATTAGGGATTCTTGCGGAATTTGATCCTTGAGAATTCCAATACAAAACAACCTGATCTGCAACTCTCAGACTAATAGGTGGAATACAACAATCTGCTTGATTTCATGCTACTCCAAATGTTCTTTGCAGTTCTTTGCAGTTGAAACGTATCCAAACATACATTTAGAGGCACATTTTGAGTAAAATTTTTGAGAAAAAGTACACATTTAAATATGAATTAACAGACAATTTAAATGTATACTTGAGAAGGTATATTAGCACAGAAATAGCCTGGAACAGAGTTATCTGTAAAACATATAAAAGTATCAGAGACTGAAAATACGTATCTCCAACCTTATACCAGACTGTTAGGCCTTTGAGTGTATACCCTTAGTGGCTTAGAGCAGAATTTATTTGCTCACTTCAGTGCTCCCCCCTCCCATTAATGTAACACTTTCCTCATACTCAGCAGAACAGAAATGGAAAATCTGTGCCCGCTGTTCCCAGTACTGTTTAATTCAATCCCATCATCTTTGACCATTGGTGATGGTGGCTGGGGCAGTGAAAGCCCAACAAAATCTGTAGAACCACAGGCTCTCCACCTATCTGCCTCTTACTCATGCACTGGGCATACAGAGTTTGAAGCAGGGTGGATCCTTATCCCTGGGTTACCCCTGCTCCCAACACATTGAGCACAGTGACATGTAAACAGATATCCAAATCACATGCAGGCCCTACACATGAAGATTTGCTGCTCATGTGTAAGTATTCCATCTCTCGTGCATTAATCTCATCTTTGAGTTCTCAAGGCTTAGCAGACACAAATACCTGATATTTGGCATTAGGCAGCACTAACAAGTAGTAAGGAAAATGTAATGATCCCAGCATGGGTGGGTGGTTCCCCCCCCCTGGGGTGTGTGTCTATTTTCTGTAGGAAGCTGCATATAAATATCAGTTAAAATCTGTAAGCATTGTGTTCCACAGTTATTTTTGTTTCTAGCAGCATCTACCCTCTTTGTGAACAAAGCTTGATAGTTCAAACACAAATTCTCAGTCATTCTCTTCCTTCCTCCCTCCCTCCCTCTCTCTGGACAGATGAACAATGCCAATCATTTATGTAAGCAACCCCAGCAATTTATATACATCCAATACACTTACCACATGAATTTGGAAACTTCACAGATGTATTCACATATGTTAATGATCTGTCATGGTCTTTTGTACAATAAATATTTGCGGGGGCGGGCATAAGCAACAATGAGAATCAGAAAGTTCAGTGGAAAGAGTGGAGTTTGGAGCCTCACTGGGATATGGGTAGGTTCAATTCAAATACAAATTGGCTGAGAAATGAATCAAGCTATTTCCTGATTTGGGAGTGGGGAATGGGGATGGGGAATAGTTCGGCTTATTTCTAAGTCAATCAAATTTGAGTCAAGGGAAAGCTTATCCATCACTACAAATACCAGTATTTAAACCAACAGTCAGGCAATCAATTAACATACTGTAATTAGAGTCTAACACATTGAGGGAGTCCAAAAACACTGTAGACCAACAGAAAAATCAGAAAAAAATGAATACGTCTCAGCCTTTTAAAGGCTGATCATTCAGTACATTAAGTGCCCTTTCATGAAAATAACCATGTTCTGATTGATTTGGCAGGATCTGGGACTGTATAAGCTCTGTTTCCATCTCTGTCCTAACGTCTAATGTAATTCTCAAGTAAAAGTTCAAGTCTCAGAAGAGGTCAAGTGACACCGGTTCCATGATGTTTGGCCTATTTCAAGCCTAGCTCTTCCTTACTTCTGTCCAGAAAACTCTCCACTGGCTTAGCTGTAGAAGATGCAAACCACAGAGAGAAAACAGCTGGAAGCTGTATTATTCACCCCCAAAACACATGTCGAAACATGAATTGTTGTAATCTTACAGATATGTATTTGCTACAGTTAGTTCCTCAAGTGTATGACAAGTCGTGAAGGAGCTAGAAACTTCTGGAAAGGCTTTCTGTTCCTTGGATGACACTAGTTTCAAAACTGAGTTTACCCTAAAGGTATTTTTAATGAGGCACTTGGAAAAAAAAATGGAACAAAATGTATTTAATAGCAAAGGCAAATTGTCTTGGTACCTTACATCTGTGTTCTATGGACTCAACCTGGAACCACTAAAAAATTTATGCAGCCTTCATGTTTCCTTTTGGCAACAGATAAACTAGTTTAAACTGATCTCGGAAGAACTTTTCTCCAAAGCCATGTGCAAATTGCTTATCCTCCCACCCAACACCCTCCCACAAAATTGCTGCTTCCTAACATCCAGTAAAATGCTTCAGGGGAACACAATCAAAAAATAAATACATTCGTTGGTAGCAAAAGCAGCCCCAGTGCATCTTTCTGCATTCCAATGGTAGGACTGAGCTGACTTTCAAGGAGAATGTTTGAATTTTTAATACAAATGCAAATGCCCAAATTAGTCCAGCCGGAGTAAAATATGTTTATTAGTCTTTAGATACTACTACATTTTACCATATGCAGTAGGCAGCCAATTAAGCAAACCTCACAGTGTGGGCAGCACTGGGCTTCTATAATGTGCGTTTTGAAGAGGCAGGATCCAAGTCCAAAATATACTGCCTTCATCCTACAGCCGTTTTATGATCAAAGTTCCCATCAGAGCGATTTGCCTAAGTAGTACAGAAGCAGGATGTTTTGTCAAGGAATGGCCGCTATTAAGCAGCTGCAAAATGTCATTTTAACTTTTTCAGATGTATTGCAGAGTCTAAAGTTTAGGTGGAGTTTTCTCAAAACAGACCCTATATTCATACCTGTTAATGGAAATTCACATGCCAGGCATTATTCCATACAGATCAATTAAAGACAGTGGCATGATTCAGAAGTGACTATAATACACCCATCCTTTCCTCATCAGCAACAGGAAATGCAGTCAAGGCCCAGTAAAAACTCCACATAGCCCTAAACAGCTAGGCGTCATCTCTGAGGCTGCTACAACAGGCCAGATCATTTGCAACAAGTAATGATTAGATATTAGAAGTTTGGAGAACCTTGTCCTAAAACATTGGTGCTAATTGGAGTAAATAAAAGGATATATCATCCATTTAAAACTACCGCAACAACCAAGAAGAGTAAAAAAAGAGACAGGCATCAAGCCCAAAAACAAAGTTCTTGGGGGTGGGGGTGGGGAAGGTTTTCATTTGTCCGTTTCCTTTATGCTAAAAGCAACTCACTTGATGATGTACTTCAAATACTTGAGAATATACTCAAGAACATACTTTTGAAAACAAATACTTGAGTGAATTGTTTATGGCGTGTTCAAATTAGACATATGAAGACCTTTTGTGCACTTCACAAAATGAATTGCAGTTTTCAGACTGCAATCTTCTACTCATCTGCTAGGTAACAGGGTCACTGAAGGGTGGGATACTAGTGTGCAAGGCTCACTGCTGGCAGGGAGTCCTGACTTTGAACTTTCATTGAAAAACAAAAGTTAGTCTCTCGCTCTTGCAGAATGAAAGTTATGAAGCAAACTGTGCTGAAAACATCCCAAGTGGTTGCTTTTTTGACTTAATGAGCTTGTTCCCCACATTTCAGGGTGGTTAGGCAAATGAATGCTATGATTGTGTATTTTATGATATTTCAGTTATATTTACTGTACTTTTTGGTGTACATCACCTTGTTTTTATTATGAGTTGGTAATTTACAAGTAGCCTTATAAATAAAATAAAATCATAAACTAAAATAAAAATACAGGTATTTAGGGTCATACACAAAGGAAGACCCCAAACAGTTTCCATTGACTTTGAAACTCCCTTCTTCATTCCCTGGTATGTGTGTTTGCTGACTATGCCCTGGAGCTATGATGAATTTGCCTCAACTCAATTTTGAGGTTGTCTCAAGAGAGCCAGATTGGCCCATGTGGTAGGCAGATGGGTAGTTAAGACAGCTCCACTTTTCATCTAGGCTTTCTTTTCCTTTACAGCCTCCGCCCTCCCAGAATTGGCAGGGTTGGCTATAACAGTCACCCTTTCAGGGCAGGGTTGCTTGGTAGTTATTATGGGGCATATTTGATTAACATTTGGGCTCTCCCCCCCACCCCCATTCAGCCTACTCCACACTGTTGGGAATTAGCTTCCTTGAAGTGGCTGGCTGCTTTTTTGTGACTGACAGGCATGTGAGTGGATTTCAATGTAAAGGATAATCACCCTGAGGCATCAATGGGCTAAGAGCACTTTCTATAGCTGCCTGAGGTGGTTTTTCTTCGGTAGGTGCTCTTTTAGTCTGCCATGTACACCCTTGTAAACAGTGAGAGCAGGGGTGCCAACTTGAATAAAATATTTGGGAGGGCAGGTGAGCCCTGCCCCACATAATCGATCACATGATGCAGCACACACACACACCATTTGAATGAAAATGTCTATTATTATTATTATTATTATTATTATTATTATTATTATTATTAGGTCCTGGCCCCCTCAAATATTTTATTGGGGGCAAAGGGACCTCAGGCTCTAGGAGTTGGCTCCTATGGCATGTACCCAAGGCTCCCTCAGCAGAAAATGGAGTATTTTGCTTCTTACTTTTCTATGGAACATTATCTCTTGAGTCTTTTTTCCTGGGTGCGTGGGCAATAGATTGTTCTTTCTAGATTCAGACAGTTTAGAAGGACTGCCTGTTCTTGTTTATTTTGAAACTGCTTTTTCATCTTCCCCGGTAGAGATGAGATTGTTGCTCAGGGAAAATAATTGAGAAATCCAAGGTTTTACTGTAATAGTGAATGACTTGGCAGTAGCATGTCCACCCAAGATCAAAATATAGCAGCAAAAATGTGAGTCCATCCTCTTTCTAACTCCAATTTAATTTCATTTTAAAATATATATTTTTTAAAAAAAATAGAGAACTTTTAATGAGCATACTTTTTAAAAATAAATATAAATAACAATCATTCAAATGTAAATAAAACCAATTCCTGGTATATGTATATTGCAAGAGGGATACTGTGGCTGAATAAATGTGGACTGAGTCAACCCCAGATAGCTAGATAATTTAGCTAAAGAGACAAGATGTTTTTGCAGTTATTTTTCCTAAACAAATGTGTCAAAGAAGCTTTACTGGACTAAAGTTCAACTACTGTGCTTGGACAAAGTTTAATGCACAGAGGGATATAAGTGACATAAATTACACTGATTTCCTGGACAATTTATTAACAGGTGTGCATTTATTTTATTACATTTGTTTTTTTTATTTAAGGTACAGCTGCAGGGAGAATTCCAAAAGTTTTGTTGAACCAAGAAATGATGCCAAGTTGCTATGCTTGCTCCTTCTACACAAACTCGGCCCTTCCTTGGATATAAGAATACAAGGAGAGCAAAAGGCTTCTGTCCTCACGGTGACCATCTATATGACTATGGGAAGCGCACAGGTAAGACATTGGCACTCCTCCATTTGTGATCCCTAGCAGCAGGTATTCAAAGGGCACTGCTGCTGAAAGCCATCATGATGACCACTGTGTTGACCCAAATCTTTAATATTTGCAAAGTGAAGATGATAAAGAAGTGCATTGATGATTATTAGGATAATGCTATGGAGTGATATGCAGTGGAAGAATCACAGAAGCAGCACAGTATTGTTTATTTATTGAGAAGGTCCCTATCCCACCTTTCAATCAAATGATAGTTGTGGCAGCTTCTAAGAAACGCAGCAATAACGATTTTTGATGTATCACAATTCTGAAGAAACTATGGGTTATACCCAATGCAGCACTAGATAACACTTTCCATTTGCACAAGGATTTATGCTTGCGCAATGGAACTCCCCCCAGTGTGGAGCCAGTGTGGTGTAGTGGTTAAGAGCGGTAGACTCGTAATCTGGGGAACCGGGTTCGTGTCTCCGCTCCTCCACATGCAGCTGCTGGGTGACCTTGGGCTAGTCACACTTCTCTGAAGTCTCTCAGCCCCACTCACCTCACAGAGTGTTTGTTGTGGGGGAGGAAGGGAAAGGAGAATGTTAGCCGCTTTGAGACTCCTTCGGGTAGTGAAAAGCGGGATATCAAAACCAAACTCTTCTTCTTCTCTTCTTCTTCTTCTTTTCCATGTACCTGCTAAATCTGTTCTAGGTTTCCTTCAACCCTGCAGAGAAGATTTTGGGAGGGAGGAAGGGTGCAGAGTGTGCATGGTGGGTGGAGAGAGGAGAAATTCCTTTGCACAGTCACAAGACCTTGCACTAATGGAAGAAGTGTTAGAGATTTCAAAGTGCCTACGTGCAGAAAGTCCAGAAAACCTGCGTTCACTCTGCTGTGTCCAGGACTACGTTACTCCTGACACTAAATCTTAAGAAGTGCATTGGATGCAGACCTACTTTGGGATTGCTAACGAGCCCCTCATATACTAAAAGAACACATGCGAGGGTAATTGGATCACACTGCATAACCACAACCTCTCTGCTGGTGTGCATACCAGCCACACCTATTCACTAGCTATGCAAAGGGACTTTATGCATGCACATAGGGCTAGGAAAGGTCAAAACCTGCACCAGTCAGGTTTGCATACACTTATACTTGCATAGAGTCCATTCCCATGGCTGCCAAATTCAAAGCTGCCGGAGTCATGCTGACGCATGCAACATTACAGCCAGGACTATGCATCGTTACCCCTTTATGTGCTCCATGAGTAAGTGGGTTTGAGTGAACTTCCCTCATGTGAAGGATTTCACATGATGATGTAGACTGAGGCCCTAAATTTAGAGCCTCATAAACATACTGCAATAATTAAGACAATATGGCTTCTAAAAGTCTAGAGTAGGGCAGGGCTATACACCTTGGCTCGGGATGCTGTTTTCGCTTCAGCAATGCCAACTTCAGCTTATAGCGCCAGAGCCTGATGTGGAGAATCCGGAATGAGGCATAAATCAGAATGGCTCAGTGTTTTGCTTGAAGCACATTCCAGTTCAGTGTTTAATACTCTCTGTAATAATATTCAATCAAAAAGATTACATTTGTACTCTAAATTTTCTTAGCATGCTAATTTAAAAACAACAACAATTAACATGCTTCGGCTGTGCTAGATAGAAATGGTATCATTACTTCAGAATAATCAAGATATATTGCATAATAAAGTATCAGCAATATGTTTATTGCCGCATGCTTTTGCATCCAAGTGCTTGGGTTTCGTGGTCTGTCTTTGTAAGTTTCCTAAAGAGGAACAAGATGACAACTATGGAAATAACAAATAGAGGCAAGTCTTTACATACAGACATGACTCTTCACTTCACTTTACAGGCCAGTGTGTGGACTTTTGAAATGTATGTTTGCATAACATCTTAAACTGTTTTTTAAAATGAAAACAGTGTCTTTTAAAGGATCACTTCTTTCTCAAGACTTTAAACTACAACAGCTTTGGAAACAATCTCAAATACTCTATGACACTAAAAGAGGACAACATTAGACAGTTGGAGACAATAGTTACACTGGGAGGAAAATCTCAAAGATGATGATGATTTGTAGGCAGATCACATATGTTGCTTCAGCATAACAGGGTATTAGAAAGGCAGGAAATATCATTTGCATCAAACAGAGGAAAGGCATGATATGCATACATAAACATCTTTGTTATCAGACATTTATTGAGTACACAGCCGCTAAAGCCAACAAACAAGATGTGAAAGTAGCTTTGGTCTTGATATATAGTATCATAGATTTGCAGAGTTGGAAGGGACCCTGAGAGTAGTCTGGTCCAACCCCCTGAATGGCAGGAATCTCAGCAGGATCATCCATGACAGATGGCCACCCAACCTCAGCTTAAGACCCTCCAAAGGAAGGAGAGTACACAACCGCTCATGGGAGTCTGCTCCACTGTCACACAGCTCTTAATGTCAGAAAGTTCTTACTGGTGTTTATTTGGAATTTCCTTTCTTGTAACTTGACAGATGCCAAAAATATTTTTAGTGAGCAGATTCACATTTAAGCCTTTAGGAAAGCACAGTGTATATTGAATCAGAATGGAATATAGCATAATGATATTTCCAAAAATGATATCACAGAGCTATAAAAAGTGCAGAAAGGGGAAAGAACAATGATCAGAGGTTTGGAGCATCTTCCCTATGTGGATTTGCTAAGTATTTATGGGCTTTTAATTTAATTTTCTTTTTTTTGGGGGGGGGTGATATTAAAGAAGGACATGAGATGTTAAAAAAATGAGAGGAGTGGAAAAAATGGATTAATTTTTAGAAAAGGTCTCTCTATCAGCACTAACGCCATTGAATTTGCTTAGATCTGGGCACGAGCATTGAAGAAGTGGATTGGGAAAGGATATGGTCTAAACCAGGGGTCCTCAAACTATGGTCCATGGCCAGATCTGGCCCACCAGGGTCCTGAACCCAGCCTGTCCAGGCAGAGCCAGGACCTCTGCCTAATTCCCGATGGAAGGAGGTGCAGGATCATCGCTGCCCCATTTCCCCATTAAAAGCTCTGAAATGCACTTGCAACCAGGGTAACCTCCAAGGGGCTTGCTCATGAACAAATGAGGCAGGCGTTCATCTGATCCAGCTGTGTCGCAGTGCACCTACCTTGGCAGCCACCTCTGCCACTTGCAGGTTTTCTCGGAGGAGGCATCACACCGAAAGCCCAACAGAGCAGTGTCTGGCGCTGGCCACAGGCAGGGAGAGAATGGGAAGGATGCAAGTGAGCAAACAAGTGGAGGGGGGAGGGAAGGAGAGATTCAAAAGCACCCTCAGCTCAGGACCCAAACCCTGGAATGCACAGGGTTAAAAAAAGTGATCCCCTGTGTGCTCCTGATCAATCGCCCCACCCCCAGTGCTTTGTCCCATTTCCACTGCTGCTGTGTTGGCTGAGTGTGGGAAGGAGGGAGGGCTGCGTACTGTTGGGTGAGTGTTTTTATTCATTTTTTTTTAATAAGAATTTATTGACGTTTTTTCTTATAACAACATATACCCACACCCACACCTACATTTATACAAATACAAAACAAATACACTCATAAAACAAATACAAACATTGCCAAGTTTTCTTATTTAAATCTTTCCTAAAAAAAAAAAATTCTATTTCTAAATCTTGACCATTGACTTCCCCTGCCTTTTCACCTTCGGTTTTATATCCTTGATCTATTTTTTAACCACTTCTTCTAAAAGTTAAACACAGTTATATATATAAAATACAGCAATCATCTTACTCAACTTAGTCTATATTTCATCTTATACTAGTTTTACTAATAATACATCCTCATAATAATACATCATCATAAATCTTCATGAATTATTCTTATCAAATTCTATACTTACTCCTCTATCCTTTAACCTGCTGCTAGTAACATAAAACTTTAAATATCTCCTTTCTTATTTAAAAACAAAAAAGCTAAATAGAACTAACGGTCTTCACCCTCCGATTTCAGAATACCATAACAAACCATTTTAAATTTTACTTAATACTTCACCCCACTCCCCCTCTGTCCATTGTCTTTCTCCTAGTGACCCCAGAGCCAGATTCCCAATTACCGTCTTTTCCCAAATAACCACAGATCCAGGCACAGTTCAGAACACTCCTTGCAACGAGCTTCAGGGTATCCAACTCATCTTCTTTCGGCTGCTCCGTTTCTTTAAACCATTCTTCTTCTTCTTCTTGTAAATATCTTAATTCTTTGTCCCTTGCCCCCGAGCTCACACCTCGGGGTCTGGATATAACAAATCTTATCATCGTCTTGGGGCTGCCACCCCCAAAAAACGAATCCTTTTCCCGGAGTGTCATTTCTCTCCATCCTTCAAGCAACCCTCTCAGCTCCTTGCCAAGGTTTCCTTCCAGAGTGTCAAAAATTTTAAAAGCCTCCTCTGTGGGTAGTAAATTTCTTTTCAAATCCCCACACAAGACTTTCACTTTCCGATAAAGAAGTTCCAGTCTCAGCTCAGTGAGCCTTTGTTCATCCGTTAATCCAGAGTTCAAAACAAGTTCGAAGACAAAGTTCAACATAGTGGAGGAGGGGGAGTGAGTGAGTGTCAAATTGCAGTTCCTGTCTCTATGTTCTTCCTTTTGTGAGAGTTGTTTTTCACCTCGGTTTAAACTTTTCATCGCCATTTTTTTTGAAGCCAGAGTGCAAAGACCGACACTTCAAACGGAGATATCTTTCGCAAATTTACTCCCCAAAGGGAAATTGTAACAGTCTCACTCATCAAAGTTCAGATACTTTATAACCAGTTCTGTAGCAGCAGTCACTCAAACTGGTTAGCTTCTTTCATCCGAAGGGAGGGAGGCAGGCTGCCTTTCTCCTTCCCCCGGGTCGTCTAAAAAGCATAATAACTAGTCCAATCAAGTACTCACAACCACCGGGTTCTTCAAATCCATGCATCACAGGTAGAACTTCAACGCTCATTTCGGGATTTGTCGCCGCATTTACATCCCGGTTGGGGCATGTCCCCTATAGCCCGGCTCCGTAGTCCCTTCACCCCCACTCCCCCTTTACAGGGGAAGCGAGGGAAGGGTTCGGAGCCACAACGGGCACAGCCGGGGAGCCCAGGGTGCGGGACGCTCTTCCCGCACCCCATCGGAGCCCCGCTTTGCGGTAGCGGGGCTCCAACCCCCGGGATGGACTGGGCGCTTCGCAGCTGAAGCAGCCCACGACCACCCGGAATGGCGTCGCCGCCGGAAGTCGGGTGAGTGTTTTTATTCAATCCCCAAAAAAAGCTCAACAACTTTGTGCTTTCCCCCCTAAGAGAAGCTTAAAAATTCTTGCAAATCCCTGCCATAAATAGCTCAACAACTGTTGCTACTCCACCCTAAAAAAAGTTCAAAACCTGTGGCCAATCCTCCCCAATAAAGGCTCAACAACTCTGGGCAATCGCTTCCAACTGGGTAGATTACTGCCCTAGAATTATAGTATTGTATAGTTGGAAGTGACCTTGTTGAGGACCACCTTTTTACATTTTCTCTCGGCCCTCATTTGCCCTCCTCCTCCTATGTAAATTTACATATCCCTCCCTCCCTCCCTCGGTTGCCTCGGATGCTAGTCCTACTCAGAGTAGACTCACTGAAAAGAATTAAAAATCCAAACATTAATTTCAAAGGCTCTGCTCTAAGTAGGATTTAGTTGGATGTAGCCTGTTATTATGACCAAAGTATCTTACCCAAAAAGATCTGCACAAACCAGTTTATCTGAGTGCATTATTCTCAGGGTGGGGGGACTCATTTATTTATAATTGCTTAATCATATGGGACTAAATTGCATTATGTTGTAAGGGCCTTTCATAAAATCTCCAGAAGTCCTCAGCCTCCTACTCTTTTGCCCTAAGCAAGTTTCCAATCATTGTTCCGCCAAGCTCAGTATTGCCTACACTGACTGGCAGCAGTTGCAGATAGGTATCTTTTTGTGCACTACAAATAAAATATGTGCAGTGTGCATAAGAATTCGTTCATATTTTTTCAAACTATAGTCCAGCCCCCAACAGTGTCTGAGGGACAGTGAACTGGCCCACTGTTTAAAAAGTTTGAGGACCCCTGGTCTAAACCCCCATTGAAAGCTATTTCTACTAGGATCGAAGAGGAAGACTTAAAGGTACTCCTTTGATGGCAATGGACACAAACCAAGCTGTCACAAACAAACAAACAAATATTTCCCATGTTTTGGAGAAGTTGCCTAAACTTCCAAGATGTGGGTAAGTCTATTGAAGCAAAAAAGAGGCAACACTAAGTAAATTATGATTTGGAGGTTGTGTGAACTGAGGACACCAAACATTAATGGCAGCCAATGCATCCTAACACTGTTGTTAGCCTGGGTTGAAATTGGAATGACTGCTGAACTTGGCTTTCACTTTCCAGCAGCGAAGAGTGCCGTTATCACCAACCCCATCTGGTAGGAAGCCTCTAGCCCTTTCTTGACCTGGCTGCCATAATTCAGTTGAGTAGCTTGTGTGATTGCACTAATCAAATATTTCGCTTTGTGCCTTTCCATAATTTATTTTTAAAAATCTCTTTCCCCCCCACATTGTTCCTACTTTGTTCCTTGGCTTGGCTTTGCAGCAATTCATTGCTAAATTATATAGCCCCCTTAGCAATAATGTTTAATTATATTTCTTTTTCTTTCTAAAAGATCCTCGTGTTCTGCCAAATCGTCTTGAAACGCCAGCAATCCAGAGACATTGGCAGAGAAAAGGAGAATACTTTCTTCATTCTTATTTGCCTTCAGGTATCCTGATATGTAAACACAGCCTACAGGAGAAAAAGTATAAAACAAGTAAATATTAACAGAATCAAAGTATCCCTAAGAGTTCAAGTACAATATTTTCTGTAAAAAGCTGGATGACTAGTCGCTGCCTTGCACTCTCTATTTTTTTTTTCTCCGTTCAGTGGGTCCTTAATCACTCAATGTGCTGATTGTCTCCAACCTTTCTTGACCTCAGGTGCAATCTCTCAACTCTGAAGTAGCACCATGTAAAGCTTTCCCATTTCATGCAAGTGATTAGGTTGCCTTGCAAATTCCTCATAACTGGAAGTACAAATGGATCCTGTGTGAGAATGTGGCACCCAGTTGAACAAAATATACTTTTATTATAGTAGAGGAACTCTAATGTGCAACTTCTGTTGAAATAATATAACGAACTTGACCCAGATCTAGTGTTGTGTATCTAGTCCAGGTAACAACAAATGGAACCACACGAAGGTGTGTATTAAGATGGAGCCAGCCAATTCACTAGTCTGCTTTGATGAATCCTCATCCTCAAACATGGATGGGCTCACACAGCTAGATCTGTATTACCCGGTAGTTGCTTTTGTGGAAGAATATCCCTTCTTTGACTGAGGTTCAAAACTCCTGACATTGCTTTTAACACCTACAAGGTTTACCAAACCTAAACATTGTCAAGGTGTATAAAGAAAACAGGGCAGCATTTGATTTTCACAAATCCCCTCTATAGCCCACTGTGCTATATCCCATTCTTTCCCAAAATATCCCCGAACCCTCAGCAGAAATTTGGAAGAGAACAGAGGACTTAAGTGGGGAAGTAAATCTGTAAAAATTGGGTGTCCCCAACATGTCTGAGTGGAAACAGTTTTTGCAAAGGCAAAACTACCATTGGATACAATTGAGCGGGTTGATATCCCAAAATGAATCTTTTTATAGAATAAATATTATTTCAGTGTACATTCATAGAAAGAAAAAAACAGTATGATAAGGAAAGAGAGATGCTTGCCATCATACCCAGATTACAATTTATTGGGGCCTCTGCTTCTTCATAACCCCTAATAACTGCCTATAACACCTTGGTATGACTGGTCTGGTAATAGCAGCTGATTTATTTTGTCAGAAAATATAGCACCTGATAAACCACCTTGAAATACTAGTAGTTGTAGCTCTCTAGAGTGTGACAGTAATGTTTTCATTTGAAAATTTTATTATAAATGTTTAAAAATGTATAATAAAGATAACTGATAGTCTTGCATCAAAGAAAGCATTGTTCATTTAACACGTGTTGACTACCATGTTGTTATCATGATAATAATAAGGGAATACAATGATTCTAGGAAAGTCTTCGATCACTTTTTGCCATCTCACCAGTGGGCATTTTCAGTCAGTTTGGTCATTTAGGCAGCTCCCAAGATCTTAAAAATTCACTCTTTTAAAGATGTGCAATTCTGCTTAAGCCACTTGGTTGCCATCAATTTTTTGGCAGGAGAGGTAAATTGTAGACAGGAGGATGTGATGAATGTTAAGTGTCGGGCTGCCTTGCCAATAGATGGCATGTGAAATCAGTGGCACAGAGTACCATATTGTTTTCCTGTGCACACTCCATTGAAATGATGCACTCTTCTGTAGTCCTCAAGAGTCAAGATTAAATAATATTTGGAGGAAGTCAAGTGCTGCACAGCTTCTTTGGCTGGTTACACGGAAAAAGCACACAATAAAGTTTCACTTCAAAATTAGGCCTAAAAGGCATCTCTGCTCTGCAGTGATGATATGACTTCAGCTTTTATCTCAGAGGTGCAGGAGTTCTTTCTGCCTCATGTTATGTTCTGCCAATCCCAGCACTGATCCCTATGTTCTCTGTACCATGCAATGCCAGCTGATACCTGCCAGCTTCACACATTTCCTTTCTTGCCTTTGTCGAGTGGTCTGGCCCTTACCTTCTAACTGCCACTATCATTTTGTGTGTGTGTGTGTGTGTGTGCGTGCGTGTGTGTGTGTGTGTGCGAGCGCCATTGATTGTCACAAGGAAACACAAATCCATATCTGAATGATTTCTTTAAAATTACATATGTTCTTATACAAATATGGCCATGTTCTTTGATCAATGCCTTAAGTGGCAGCTATAGCATGTGTGCGCATTTCAATCATGTTTGTAGCTACAACTCGTATTTCCTTAATCTAATTACATCTCACTCACTTAATCTAATTACATGCTCCACACACCCCTTCCCCCATCTGCACTATATGTTTAAACAGTGTTTTTTCCCCCTTAAAAAATGTTTAGGGGTACTCTCATTTTGACTCACGAAAATCACCATTTTATAGTTCAAATTGGGGGAAATAAATACAGCAAATGGACAAAAGTACAACAATTCACAAAATGTTTAGGGGTATGTGTACCCCTGCATCCCCCCAGAAAAAAGTGCTGTGATTTATAGAAGGATCTTTAAAGCATAATTGTAAAGCAGTGTTCCCTGAGAAGAGGGGTTGCAAGCCACTCTGAGAATTGTAGCTCTATGAGGGAATAGGAGTCTCCCAACTCTCGGCAGCCTTAACATACTACACTTCCCAAGAACCTTGAGGGGAAGCCATGTGTGTCTAAATTGGTATGTTACTGCTTAAATGTATAGTGCAGGTGGGCCTTAGTTCTAAAGGTGTAAATTGGTACTTTTACTAAGCATTGTAGCTGCACAGGTGCTCCAGTTTTTGGAAGCCATCACTGAAGACATAAATCTCCCCTTCCCACACACTGATGCTATTTAATTCTAAACCACATGCACAAGCCTAGTCAGAAATTTTATGTGATGGCATGGTTTGTTACAGTGCCATATCTATCTGAAACTGGCATGTGTTCTCTCTCTCTCTCTCTCTCTCTCTCTCTCTCTCTCTCTCTCGTCTCTGCTCATTTGAATATATATATTAGAAAGATAAAAGAAGAGCTTTTGTGAATGAGGCAGACAGAGATATGGTAGTGTTAGTAAAGCTTTTAAAATTAGTTCTGCTGGTAGATTTATGGGTCTGATATTTTTTCCTCATTTGTTTGTCCTTTGGTTGCACCCTTCTATTGCTTGATGCCTTACAGGCACAGTAATACGGTAAAAAACTCAGACAGATGTCTTCTTGTAAACTTTAAAGGATCTAGAAGTTAGCCCTACAGGTACAAAACTATTGCACTGGAAAGACCATTTATCTGTCTGTTTTTAATATATTTCAATTCTTTGATCTATATATTTTTCTTAGAATGCACTATTATATTTAAAATTGCCAGTGCAACCTGTGTAGGTAGGTAGGTGTATATATATATATATATATATATATATATATATATATATATATATATATTCATCAATTGACATTCAGGCTGTTTTGTAACTAATGGAAATGAGTAAGTTACCACCCCCAAAATCATTAAGATACAGTACACTTTTGGAAGGGTGGCTATTCATTACTCCTTATTCTGTCTTGTTGGTGATGTAAGGGTGGAACACAGGAATTTAGGAAGTCCTCTCACCTTCTCAGGTGGGCGGTGTTGCAGCTGGGCATTCGGGACCCTCGGTAATCCAGGGTTGGTCCATCTAGCATTGGTCCATCTAGCTCAATACTGTTTGCAGTGACTGGCAGTAGCTCTCCAGGGTTGCAGACAGAGTTCTTTCCCAGCCCTACCTGGAGATGCTGGGGATTGAAAATTGGGTGCTGCACCACTGGGCTATAAGAATAAACCTGGACTACCCACAATACACTGTACTGTGAAACTTCCTTCTGTGGGCCATTTGATGCCTCACAATAGCCATATTCAACATTCTGTGGACATGTTGGGTGGATAATCTCAGGTACACATAGTCGTGGTACATCATATTCCATAATGTAATGAAAAATAATAGATTAGTATATTATATGTATAAATCTATACTATAATGAAAGCTTAATACAAATGGCAACATTTCATTAATAGCCAGAATTTGCATCAACACTATTCAAGCAATTTTATGTGTTCACCTTTAAAAAGGAACATTTTTAACATGTTTAAAGTATGGTCTTCTAAAACTTAAGTTATATACTTGAAGTTATTAAAAATATTTCAAACGGGACAAAAATCTTATCCACACAGCCTTCTTCTGTCATCTTAAACCTGGGGAGGTGGATCAGATTAATCTGAGAAAAACAGAACTTTTAGAATATATATTGATTTTCTTCCATTATAATGCTCCCATAAATCATAATCATCATGTGCCAGGCCTATGTGTCCTTGATTTTGCTTCCTGGAATCTAATCTTATAACTCAAGCTCTCCAAAAAGGAACATTTTTCTTACTTTTTCTCTTTGCTTTTGCATTTTCTCCTGCTCCCTCCATCTTTTTTCTGTTTACCTACAATATTGCTAGAGGGACTTGGTGCGGTGGCATCTCAAGGTCATCAGGTGAGCTGATGAATAAAATGAATTCTTTGAACTTTGGATCTTCAAAAACCTTGCTGCAAATTCCAGCCTTTAGGTTTTGTTTTGTTTTCCAAACAGGTTCATGCTATTTCCCCAAAGAACTTTGTTCTCAAACTGGTACCCAACAGAGCACAACTGTAAAACAAACAAACAAAAACCAGGATTCCTGGCAGCCATATTATAAATAATTTCAGATCAGAAATTTAAATGCCACTACCAATCAGCTATTTATTTATTCAAAGGTTGAACAACTTTCTACCTTAGTCATGCAAGTGGACCCACAGAACTTTGTTAGAACATTTTTTTTTTTTGGGGGGGGTCTATCTTTAATTGACCAAATTAGGCCAGTATGCATATTATGACAATAGATATGTAATCAATCCATCGTAAAGTTCCTAACCAAAAACAGATTCAGTTGGAACCATAGTACAGAAAGTGACAGTGCCCCATATACAATGGAGCCAGTTTAGCCAAGAAAAAAACACAACTTCAGAAGTCTGTGGACTTAAAAAAAACTATTATTTTAATATTGACGAAGCAAAAAAGAAAGATCTGGTAAGTGAAATGTCACTTCCCATCGACCAGAAATAGGGCTGATTCAGTCTAGACTATGCCTCATTCCATCAGAATAACCTTTACACAAGTTATCCAATGGCCAACAAGAAATCCAATATTTTCTCCTAGTGTGGGTGGGCAGCACTTTAGCTGGATGGGACATGCTGGGCCAGTGTAGGGATCCACACTGTGTTTGAATAGTGGCCTGCATGTGGTCAGAACAACAAGAGTTGATAAGCCCAGTGCTCACCTCTCAATGGCTTCTTGATCATTTGCCTTGCCACCTACTCACCTACCATATCAATATGAGAGGCCAGTGCACTATGGGAGCTTCAAAATATGTCATGGGAATGAGAATCTTGCATCAGTCACACATCTAATAGCTCTCATCTATCAGAGAAGAATTTAGTGACTTTCCATCTTTCCTTTCTTGTTTGAATGCTATTTTCACACAAAGTGACGTACCAGTTCCTTGTCTATCCCAACCTAGTTTATATTTCGCTTGGGAGACTTCTCTCTCCAGGACACTCCCATGTTCATCTACATGATGATAATTAATTTGTTATTTGGTAATATGTCCCAAGTCAGTCATTAACCTTATTGCAAAGCATCTGCACAAATAAAAAAAACCTAAAACAGAACTATATCTGGACTGAAGAAGAGCAGCCTGACACCTTTGTTACTCCACTGACATTATATCATGACATTATCCAGAAGTGCTCACTTGCTGAATTACATTGGCTGGCATCAGAAACGCCAACTCTACAGGAATCTGAACACATTGTAACATATTCAAGGCAAATCCAGCAGCTGCTGGCAAGCGAGATGGACTAAAAACAATTAGAAATTCATTTTGTTTTGCATAAGCACAGCTACCTTTCTATCAGATCACAATGCTATTTAGCAGTATATTGCCTTGGTTGCTGTGTGGCAACAGTTTCATTAGGAGCCTTTTAAATATTCATTCATATCTCAGAACAGGAGGCGGTCCCAGGATCCAAAATCAAATCTTTGGAGGCCCCTTTCATTTTTTATTGTGGTGTAATCAAAGATCTGTGGAGGTGGAGGAGAGAAAATGAATGTTCAACCAGTTGATTGCTAATGTAGGGCAGATACAAATTCTGGAACTATATGACTCCACTGAGTGAAAACAATAGCCCCATTGATGAAGTAATTATCTCCTGTTTTGTTCCCTTTGGAGCTCATATAAATGACAGCTTCTAACAAAACAGAAGTTCTTAAATCTCCATTTCAGAATCTCAGACCCACTTTTCCTTTGTTCTGTAAAATACAAAAGGGTTGTGTGTGTGTTTTGCTGTTTTTCTGGTAGCTGTTTATATTGAGCAAGTGCTAGAATGGCTGACTATAGAGAATAAATCAGGTGAAAGGGGAAAGTGGTGGAAGATATCCTGGGATCACCAATTTAGACACTTCAGCAATTAGTTAAGTGGACCCTCAGTGAAGGGAAAAAATGTTCACACTGCATCCATAGCTTTCAAAAAAAAAAAATCCTTCCTTGATTTTAGTACTGCTGAAAGGGAGGTTTTTTGTTTTTGTTTTTTTTAAAAAAATTAATAATAATCCCCAGGGAATCTTGGCTCTTACATAAAAGGGTTAGAAGATTATTTTTTTTAAAAAAAAAAGTTTTCAAAGATTTAGTTTCAGGGGCGTACCCAGGATCAAAACTAGGGGGGGGGGGGCAAGCCATGGTCGTTCAGGTTGTGACATTTCAGCACGGAAAGGCGAATGAAACCAAAATTTTAGGAAAATTATATATAATTATAGCAGTGCTTTATTATAGTAGTTATTACAATTATTTGCTTGAATTTTTTTTTAATTTTTTATTCTAGTTACATGTCTTATACCAGGGGTGGTCAACTCCCAAGAGACTGTGATCTACTTTCAGCAGTGATCTACCCCCATTTTTTGGGGTTCAGAACAAAGTTGTTGATCTTTTTTGAGGATGAGGAATGCCCCGTTTTTTAGGGGTTCACTTCATTTTTAGATTACTGACCATATTATGTAAACAGCAAACAAAAACAGCTTCAAAAAACAGAAAAACTCCCCCCCCCCAAAACAGAATGTCCCCAAATGGCTGAAAAACTCAGTTTCCTAGGATCCTCAGCCATCGCAACTCACCATGCAAGGGAACTGTTTCCAAAGTTCCTTTGCAATGATCAGCCGGTGCAACACACGCACACACGCAGTGACCAGCTGCCGGCCGGCAGAGCTCAATTGTTATTTAGATTTTGGGAGGGGGAGAAAGACCGGTAGTTCAGCTTTTTAGGAGAGCTTTTTTTTTACTTTTAGGCTGTCGATAACCATTTAATTATTATTATTTTTTGCTTCTAGGGGGGGCAGGTGCCCCCTCCTGCCCCCCCTTGGGTATGCCCATGTCTAGTTTCCCTGCTCAGTATTCCTTATATGGCTATTTTGTAAGGCAGCCTTTATCAAAATGGTGCCCTCTATATATATTTTCACTACAAACATCTGGAGATGGCAAAGACTGTCATAAGGGTATTTGAGAAACATTGACCTCTTCCCATTAAATACACATTGATGCTCATACACACACATTTTCTTTACTGGATAAAAAGGAGCATTCTAGTTTATTCAGCAGGAAGCAGTTGTCCCTGTACATTTCCCCTCATTTGGAGTGCTTCCATCCTTCTAAAAAGGAAACTGTTTGAAGATCTGTTAGAAAAGTAGAGTGATAAAAAGAAAAAGAAGGAGCAGGGTCTCTGCAACAAAATGGCAGTGAACGGGATGCATTAGACACCAGAGGATAGAAGGACAAGATAGTTAATGGGCTTGATGAAAGGAAGGCAACCTGTTGGCAATTCAGATCCTGGCTCTTCTCTTTGGAACCATTGCTCAGCTGTGTGTCCCACTGCAAAACACTTTGCAGGCACACATTGGAAAGATGTAGCAGCAGCTGCCTTAATTGTTTAGGCAGCTGCTCCAATTAAGCTACAATTCTATGATAATTTTCTTTGTGGGGATCTGATCTGTATTGCATCTAACCAGGAGAAATGATCCGCAGGCATTCTGAGACACAAAGAAAGGCCTCTGTGCTTGATGTGCCTCTGTTCACTGTAGCAGAGGTTGGGCACAGCGACTTCATCTTATATAACTGTACTTGCTACAGAGGGCTATCTAAAATATTGTGAATGTTCACATATATATCATCAAACCATATTATTTTTAGGATTATAATAGTAACCATGTAGGTAGTTTGGTCACTGTTGGTAAATATTTATGTGTTTACAATGCAAATGATTTATGGAACAAGTTACATAGCTGCTAGCTTAAAGCATTTTTAGATTTCTGGCAAAATAACCCACTCTTCCCATATCTTTGGATGAGCATAATATTCACAGAATAGCCAAATAAAATTCTGAAACCTATGTGTGTTGCATTCCAATTGATCCATCATCCAGGAAGTGAATTCATAGGATGATTTCTCTATAAGTTATTTGAGTTAATGAAGCAGACTCTGGTAAAGAATCAATGAGACAAGCAAAGAAATCATTTTTCTAGTTCTTGGCTTTAAGGAAAAAGCAATGGGTCTTCCTTTGAGCTCGCACTAAGCCATTCGAGCGGTTATCTATCCCTTACTTAGTCATTTATTGTGATTCTGTCATAAAGCATTTACAGAGCACTCTGTAATCTTTATAAAGTAAATCTATCCAGGGAAATATAGCTTGGATTTTGGTGGCCTAGCATTTCCAGTTCAAGTACTCAGAGGTTCTTGTTTGAATAGCATTGACTATGAATGTTCATACATTTACAATTCTGAGATTCATTTATTTTTAAGGCAATATAGCAACAGTTGTATATGTGCCCCATTGATCATGAAATGTAACATTGGTCACATGCAAGTACATTGAATATATCTGTTTGCTCAATTCACACCATCCAGCCATTTCTTTTTTGAGATGGGTATACAGTGAATATCAGGTGTATGTGCATATGCTGGTGGCGGCATCTGCTCCATATCAAAAATTACATCATGCATATGGTTTGGGGAAAGTGCTGCTATCTCGTCACACATTCCAGGACTGGGGAACCTTTGACCATCTATATTTTGTTATGTTCCAACTCTGATCAGCCCCATTTAGCATGGCCAATGGTCACAGGTGATGAAAGCAGCAGTCCAACAACATCTGGAGAGCCACAGGTTAGCAATCCCTGACATATGCAGTGTTTCCGTTATTGATGAACCAACCTCAAAACTGTAAGAGGATTCTTTGAGAAACACTAATAACATGTTTTCCTAAAGGTCTTACAAAGCATGAAAAGCAAATTAAGGTCAGTCTCAGCCTGATAAAGTCTCACTGAAATCATCAAGATATAAGAGGATGCTGAATTGAAGCTGTTGCCTTTCACAACAGTAGCAATATTGCATGATTATGCTAAAAATGTTTTTTAAGCTTCCTGCTCCTTGGCACAGGCCTAGCCAATGGGTTGAATTAAAATCAGTAATATAATCTGCCATAAATGGAATAGTGTATTTTATTGCTGTGACCTTTAAATATGATATGTATGGATTTCTTTTCTCCCCCCCCCCCCCGATTGGCTATATATTTTTATCCTTCCCTTCCAGGTTAGTGAAGTAGTAAACTGGGGAAACAAAAGAGTGCTGGAAATACAGTCAATCAAAACAGAGCAAAAAAGAGGATAAAATAGAAACCACATACTATAATTCAAAGAGTAGGTGACAGTAAATTTTGGAAAGCTTATTCTCTTGACATAGGTTGTTACAAGTGGAAATGACACATCATCAATTTCCTTTCAGGAGTAAAGACATGCCTAGAAGAAGAAACTATCTACCCCAAATCTGACAATTTCTTTCTCATATCAAAGAAATATAAATGTGACATATGTAAAAGGTATCCTAAATATTTATGTAGTTATGGAAGAAAAAGAATCCCCCCTCTTAGAATAGAATAGCTAGTGATGCCTCAACACCTAATGCATTATTCTAGGCACTGCTACTTCTCTGTGATCTATTAGTGTCCATCAGCCTTGCATAGCTGTCAAGTTTCGGATTTGAAAATAAGGGATCAGCAGTCTCACCTATCCCGGGGACAGTCACATGTCAGTGGTGGGTGGAGCCAGAAGCAAAAGTGGGCAAAGCAGCAATGTAAACTCCAAGCGGGCTCGGGCTCGGAGCGGAGCAAAGAGGAGGGCAGCCAGCAAAGAGGAGGGCAGCCATGTGCTCCGCGCAATGGAGCCCCATCGTCTTCTTGTCTGATCCCATCAAAACAGGACAGGAAGCAGCAGCTGCTCAAAGGCAGCCAGGCTCCGCCCGCCAGCTAACCCTATTGGCCGGCTGAGGGGCTCGGCGGCAACGGATAGGGGCTGATGCAGGGGGAGGAATACACCCCCCTGTAAGCACAGGAAATGGCTCCCACTTGCTTTGAGGGCTGAGGCTTTTCTCTCCAAGTAGGCGAGGTCTTCCCACCCAGTCCCTGGCCAGCAGGGGAGGAGCTGCTTCCATTGAAAACGGGAAATTTAAGGGAAATAAAAAATAAGGGAGAGCAGTGGGAAACTGCTTAAAATAAGGGAGAATCCCGGGGAAAACGGGATACTTGACAGCACTGCAGCCTTGGGTTCCCAGGTATGGTTGGACTGCAGGTCTCATCATTTCTGACCATTAGCTAAATTGGCCGGGAATTATGGGAGCTGGAATTCAACATGTGGGGACCAAGGTTGAAGAACACTCTGTTACATTATGTGACAAGTTTTAACTTTCGTCATACTACTCATTAAGCATGACCAATAAAAGATATGTGTTGGAAGTCCTGGTTGTCTCTACCAAAAAAGAAAGTTGCAAACAGGGAGGGGATTAAGGCATGGGTCATACACCAAAGGTACGGGAAAGTTAAGAAAGCTTGGGATAACCAGGAGTGTGGACTCAGTTCCATTTCTGAGCACCAAGATAAATTCCTTGGCTCAGCATTCTGTAATTCTATATCTTTTGCAGGAGTTTCCCACTGGTTGATCTTGGGGTTCCAAGAAAAAACAAAGTGAATCCCACATACATACATACATCATTTTATTTGTATGCCACCTTTTCATTGTTCAACCATGCTGAAGGAGGCTTACAACATGAAAATTACAACGTAAAGAAATAAATCATAAACAATAATTAAAACATCAAAATACACAACCAAATTAAACAATTTCCACATAAATAAAGGGCTAAAATAAAGTACATAAAATTAATATAAATAGCAGCAAGAATCCCCCCACCCCAACACAACCCAAACAATACCCTAGCCCAAGGGCCAGTTCAGCAGCCTCAGCTTTTGTAGCTGGAGTCAGTCAGAGCCCTGCCCTCCCAGGCCAGATGGAAAAGGCCTTTATATGTGTGAAGTCTGCCCATCCCAATATAAACTACTAAATCATTTGTGTGCACATGTTGAGAGTGGAAAGTTAGAAAATGAAGCATTTGCAAGTGTTCAATCTCTCTCTCTCTCTCTCTCTCTCTCTCTCTCTCTGTGTGTGTGTGTGTGTGTGTGTGTGTTAGAGAGAAAGCATTCACTTTTTGAAACCACAACCCCATATAAACAACAAAATCTAATATTAATGGGATTAACTTTATTCCATATTATGGTAAAGCGCTAAACATGACTTGATTAAAGTAATATACAGACTTTAAAATAAGTAGCTTATATGCACTTATAACTACAATAATGTGAAGGAAAGTGTTTAGAGGACACCATGTTGGTTATTTTCAATGTGACTTTCAAGGTTAGCAACAACAGCAACAACAATGAAATATGCAAAACTCTATATAGGTAAATGGGAACAAGGTTTCAGTAATAATCACAAAGTTTTTGGAATATACATATGTGTAGCCTATGTAAGACTTCAGCTTTAAAAGCCATTTCCAGTTTGGCCCACTGCCCCCAAAATGTAATTTTCAGGAAGCCCAGCTGACAGATAATGTTGCATTTATCAATGCCTCTCCACCAAGCTAGGCAAATATTCTAATGCATTCTCTGAGAACATGCCCCAAATGTACAGTGTGTTCTACATTACTCCCACTGTTGGCACTTGCCTGCACTTTTAGTCAGAGCTCTGACTGTGACAAACAGCTTCCCATTCCTTGATTGCTGTAGAGAGGGGGATAAAGTTTCTTAAGAGACAATCATCCAGCACATTGTGTCTGACAGACCCTTGCTGCTGCCACTCTCATTGTCGTCTCTCCTACAGCTGCATATGCATGTTCCGTTTTAGAGCTCTGGCTGTGCTGCCCTTTTGTGTGGCTCTTGGGAGCTCTTTGCTTCCTTCAAGCCGGGTGAAGGGGAAGCATGAGAGAGAAATGCTAAAACTCCAGACAAAAACACATTCTGTTTCTACTCACCTTTTGAAGCTATTTACTATATTAATACGATTCACTGGGAGAGACAGAAGCAGATGATCAAAGACACAGGGCTAAAGAGGAAATGGTTCTGAGGATTCAAGGGTATTGTAAAACCTAACTGTTCTATGCCAAGAATTTTCTTTCCAATGTCAGAAAGATAGGTGCAGCTGATCTACAGACTTCACAGTTTTGGGGTGGGAAAGCAGAAATCACAGTATTACGGCTCACAAACCTCCTATTGTAACAGTGATTTCAGCCATGAAGAATGATCCCACTAATTTGTGGTTTCAGTCAATAAAAATCAATAGAAGCTACAGCTTCTATTGCATTCGGCACATTAACAGTTCTGCTCTTATAGATAAGATCCTTTGATGATGAGAAAATATAGCTGTGTGGAAGGTTGTTTCTGATGGAATTTTGGAAGGATGGGGCCCAAATGTACCCCCAGCAATGGCAAAGCTCCTTTTTGTGGCCACTACCCAGAATGCACCACCACCCAAATGCCCTTGATGTAGGCAGAAAATGGCATGCCCACCACAGGTTTGGGGATTATGATGGCCATTTCCTCCCCTGTCCCCAAAACATCTAGGAAATTGTTGGAAGAAGGAAAATGGCAGCCACTAGCTAGCAGCTGATGATAGGAGCTATGTACTGACACTAAAGAAATAGTGGAGACCCCTCAGCACTAATATCTATGAGTAACCCTACAACACCTTTCAGAAACTTTGATTCCCCCACTGAAATCATCCTGCCCAAATTTTACTAGGCAATCCCTGGATTTGAAACCAACACATTTGGCTTGGCTCTATTCAAAATCCCCCTTAACTGCTTTCCCACTCATTAAGGAAAAGATTTGTGTCCCTGTACAGTTTCCATTATAGGCAGAATATAGCTGGGAAAGATATTCCATAGTCAATGGCTAAATGAGTCCTTCTACTCTTGAAAGTGAAAAGCTTCATGCTAGCATTCTGTGAACTGGTTCTGAAAGTAAAGAGGACAGGTTCCTTTTGTAACTGTTCCCTCTGCTAAAATAAAAATGGGGGGGGGATGCAGCAGCGCCTTAAGAAATAGGAAGGAGAAATCTACACATCTATGCTATTTGTGTATTAATTACAATTATCACGTGACAGCCTGATTGAAGCATTCATTATAGGTTGGTTCTCCCCAGGATATTCCATCCCCCACCATGTGCAAACAGCAGCAATCAGTCTACAAAATGCTTGTCCATGATGAGCTTATCACCATGTGAATGGGTAGTTGATAGATCATCTGAAGTCATCCTAATGTGTTAGACAGAAAGTTCGGGTAGGGTCAAATATCAAACAGGCTATACTGAAAGTTTAATACTAGATAATCTCAAAGTATCATTGCTGTCATCTCCCCCACCACCACCACCACCACTTTCTGGGGGTGTGGGGAATGGGTGCATATATTGTCTGTTTGAAATACGCTCAGAAATAAAAAAGATAATGCAAAAAACATTATAATCAATTGTGCTGTGCTTCACAGACTTTTGACATAATTCTGTTGATAGGTGCTATTCCCCCCCCAAATGAAATAGGAAGACCTACCAGTAAACGGAGATACTCATTTTGAAATATGAATATATTAATTTGTTGTTTTTTTGCCCATGGATTGCCCATGAAATGGCACCATGCCTACAACTGATCTATGAAACTCCCGGCATGAGCAAAACTGCAGCTCCCTCAACCCGTGATGTGCGTCAGTCTCTCTCTGTTTTCAGTAACTTTACAACGTCCAGGGGGTTGCTATTGATGGGATTTTCTTTTCACTCCAGATTATCTGGTTCACAAATTTTTATGGGTGAATCAAAAGCTTTCGCTTGAGAATATAACTGTAACTCTCTTAGCTCAATTAGCTTTGAGTGGAGAAAGATCAATAACCTCAAAGGGAAGTACAAGCCAACTTTGGCCTTACGAGGAACCCAACACAACTCCAGAGGGTCACCAATCAGTTTTGACATCTCATTTTAAAACTGAGCTCTGTATTTTTACAGTGACTCTCTGTTAACTTCTTAGACCATGACTTATGCTGTACTTCTTACAAATGCTATATATCAGGAAATCCTCCTATTTTCTACATAACAGCCTACTTTCCATCCATTTCTATGCTGAAACATACAGCTTGAATCTTAATTAAATGAAGAAGCAAGCTGTACAGAAGAGTGTATATTCAGGAGGAAGTAAATAAAAATCGTACAGTTGGTGGAAATAATGTACAAAAGGCATTCTATTATTTACAGAAAAAATGTAAATTGTGGAAAATTGCATACAAATGTATGATTAGGAGAAATCAGCAATAAAATGATGATTTATTTTTTTCATTTGGACTTTAAAAAAACTGATGTTAAAATGTGGGGAACTCAACTTAAAAATTAGGGGGAAAATAGAAAAAGTGGGGGAAATTGACAGGTTCCTCTGTCTCTAGTGAAGGGCACTAAATTTTGGGGCACCACCAGAAAAGAGCCCCTTTTATTTGTAGACTCCCCCAAGTTTGCAATCAGAGGGTGGCTGCTTCCTCCTGCCATGTCCCACCCTCCTGCCCTAGGGGCCTTCATAAAGGAACAGCTGCCAGGAGATCTGTGAGGGTTCTGCTGGCCTTTTGAGACTGGATATTAAAGTTGTGGGGTTGTCAATAGTTACTCCTGGCATTAGATTCACTGCTACTTTGGCCTGCTTATGCTCCCTTGATTTTCTTTTAAATGTTTTAAATGAATTATCACCTGCTAAACTGTTGTTGCTGTAGTGAAATCATCATTTTAATTTTATGTTATGGCTATTGTATTGCTGTATTTAGGCAGTTTTTGTAAACCACTTTGAACACAAACCTGTGGAAAATGGATATGTGAATATACTAACTGTGGATACTTTCAGATGGGGGCTTAATATGGCAAACAGGCCATTGGGATACTGGAAATAGGTACCTGGGAACAGTTTAGACTTTGGTTTTTAGTTCGTAAATGATTAGGATTTTCCTTCACAGAGCGCCAACCACTTGTCGTTAACACTCCAAAAATCTTGCTTGCATAAGGATCACTGGTGCCACAGTACACACCCATCTCAAAGCACCCTGTAAGACTATAGCACCCTGTGAGACTATGGTTGTTGTTGATGATGATGATGAGCAGGTACATATGGGCAGGTTCATCTGGGAGCTGGTGGTCCTTCGCACCAAGGAGCCAGAATTGGCACTGATCTCCTGTCATGTGATATATGATATGTTAGCATTGGCATTTACCTCCTATCACATACATCTTCATTATAATTAATATATAAAATATATATTTGAAGGATCCATCTCTTAGTAGACTTCTGTTTCCCATTTCTGAACACGGGGAAGTGCTTGAAAACACATCATCTTCTGAAAGTGATGTAAGACTATCCTTGTGCTTGTATGCGTAGGCCACAGTTAATCCTCCAGGAATTTATTTTACATGCTATGCTTCTATATTGATTTTTCTTTTTGGTTTCTCCCATGCTTCTTTTCCTAGGAGAAGAGGAAGGATTGAATTGTTAGTTCTCATTTCCCATTTCAAATGCCAAAATAAACTTTTGGGGCCAAGACCGCCAGGGATCTCTCCTGCCCAAACCACATCAAAGTGAGCAGCCAATCAGTTCGCATTCCTTTGAATGGAACTAGCACAGAAGAGGAAACTTCCAAGTGGATTGTGTCTTTAGTTTTTGTCATCTCTTCAGTCCACTGACATACATCATTCAGCACTGAAACTGTCATCAGCCTTGACACTTCTTTGGATTTGTCTCTCAAATAGGAAAACTACACCTAAAATGTACATTAGATTTGCAGTTATGCACACTTCAAGTATAAAGTTGACTGTTTCAAATAACTGCTTCAAAGAAAAGAAAGAGAGAACAGGGTATATGACGTTAACTTTCTTTTAAGTGGTCCAACAGAAAGTTATACAACATCCGTATTCAATAGTGAGTTGAGCTTCTTTTTGTACTCCTTGATCAGGACATGTAAAAAGTAAGCCTTTAAAAAACTTTTGCCATCGTTAGTTGATGTATGTATGATATGTATTGTCATTTCATTTTCACTTTTCCCATTATTCACTCCCACACACCAGCAGTCATCTTGGCAGTATTTTTTCTCCTCAGTTTTCTGTTGACTGGCACTTGGAAACACCCACTTAATTCCTTCACGGTTTCACTTATGAATCGTTTTCAATTGTGCTGAGGCAAAGCCTGGTGCACATATGAAAGAAGGAAAGAAAGAAAGAAAGAAAGAAAGAAAGAAAGATTGAGTCTAGTGTGTGTCTGTTTCCCACCTTTTCCCAATCACAACCTTATGTCAAACTTAAACTGAACTTTTTCAAAAATGCAAAATAAGTGCTTGCATTTCAAATACAGGCAGTGGTTCAAAACCCTTTGGTACAAATTCTTTCAGAATACCATCTACCCAAGAAACAATTTATGTTGCCTAGGCCACTTCCCACCCTTTACCCTACAATTTTATAATTTATCATGATGACTTTGAGCTCTACTTCTTCTTTAATAAATACTTCCTTAAATTTGATAAAGAGTCAAGCCATGCATTTCTCTCAGCTACTTTCATCTGTTCCATGCAGCAAATTTAATAAGTTCCTAAAATACGCTCTTTGCTTTGAAAAACAAAGTGCAGTCCATAAAACAGTATTGCAACAGAAAAGAGATCAAGAACTGAAATGTTTTTAACTGGTATCTTGTTTGATGTGGCAGTTTAAATTAAATGAGCGTGGGCAAGATTTCAGAATTATTGGGCATACTATATTTTTTGTGATGTATATGTATTTGTGATTTTGCTGATGCAGGAATGGAATGGCTGTTTACATTTCTGTGGAGATTTAAGGTTCGGTCTTGATCACTAAACAGAAATTGGTCCCATAAAGGCAACTTTCCACCTATCATTCTCTGGGGCATGTACCGCAACAGTGCTATAGATTGAAGTGGCCGCCATACAATTCTGCCCTTATAGCACTGTGGCTGTTGATATTGTATACAAGCATCATCAATGCACAAATTATGTATCAAGTAGTTCCTTACCAGCAGAGCAGATCTTATCATCAGGATAGAAAATATTATAACAATTATATCCTTCACTAGATTTTGCCTTACTGACAACATTTGGCATACTTAGCAAATTTAAATGTATTCATCCATCTATACAGGCAAACTCAAATAATTCCAGGTGCACACGCATAAATGCAGACACAGGTGCAACTTTTGTTGTCAAATATATTAAAAAATCTAGGTCAAAACTTCCCTGGGTCTATTCTGAGTAGGACTAGTGTTGAATACCAGCTGTGTTTCTAGTATGTTAAGCTGGAACGCCTTTACTACATTTTTCATCTGTCTAAAAGACAAGTATTTTCCAAATCCTTTTAAACAAATGCACACTAGCACATAAATTTGAGAAATGGGAAACCAGGTCATAACTTGGGCAATGACAGGTTGACTCAGGTGTCAATATATTTACACAGATGCAGCGCCTTGATACAAGGCTACTGCATCAGCATCAACACTGTCATCAGATAAATGACACAAGACTGGATGGCAAACCTTTGGTTAATGGAACTAGTGGAAATTCAGGTGCCATAATTAGGGGTGGGTGTGAAATGGTTTGGTTCACTTTTTTCTTTTGCAGCAGACCAACCTTATCTGACAACTCCCAAAGTGAGTTACTGTTAAAGACTGGGTAGATGAGGAAGAATGGTGGAGACCGCCGCCCCAGGCATTGTCTAGAGACGAGGAAGGGGCAGGTAGCATTGACCTCCAGGAGTGGTTTGGCACAGGGCAGACCTCAGAAGAGGATGAGGGCAAAAGTTGGGAAATAATGGGAGAGGAGGAGGTGGAGGAATTGGAGGAAGTGGATAACATTCAGCAGGCAGAGCCTGAGCAGCCGTTGAATGACATGCTGTCACTGGAGAGCATCACAGAACACATTCCTTCTCAGGCGTTCATTGAGAATAGCAGAACAGAGAGCTCTGATGCAACTGTCATGTACCAGTCAATGTCAGAGGCAGGAGGAGGAGTAATATGAAGAGGGAAGTAATGGAGAAGGAGGTGGAGCTTCAATCAGGGCAATGTTAGGGATTACAGTGCATCTTTAATTTGTCTGTACATTTTATTTTATTTAAAAAAAATATTTTTTATTAAATTTTCAAATTTTACATTTCAAATAAAGCATCTTTTATTATACCATGTGTTCATTGACTTCCCTCCCTCCCCTTCCAGGGTTCATTTAACTTATCCACCATTCCTGCATATTTTAATATATCCCCCTAATTTAATTTTCCTATCTTAGATCAGTTCAAAATATGTTATACTGTTGAATTACTTTAATACTGCCAACGTTGCTAACTGTGCACAATTATTTTCAATATGCTTAGCAAAAATAAATAAATAAATCCTCTCCTCTTTAAATACCCATTCTTCTTATTCTCTTATTCTACTTGTTAGACCTGCTAATTCTGCATATTTCTATCATCTTAAGTTGCCAATATTCCTTACTAGAGACCTCTTTCATTTTCCATTTTTGAGCTAACAAAATTTGAGCCAATGTTGTTCTTCTGACTCCTGGAAACCTCTGTCTGAATAATCCCTAACAGAGATGCCTCTGGTTTTTTTGAGGGCGTGAGTTGTTTTAAACATTTTTTTTATCTCATTATATATCATCTCCCAACATACTTTAACTTTTTTGCACATCGACCATATGGAAAAAGTTTCCAACATAAGTCTGATTCCACTTAGCCAATCTACTCAGAGCTAAATACATCTTAGCCAATCTACTCAGAGCTAAATACTATCTATGGATCATTTTCATATAATTCTCTTTCAGTGTGTAGCATGCAGTAAATTTCAGATCATTCTTCCAAAGTTTCTCCCAGAGGTTTAAGTTTATATTATATCGTATATCTATTGCCAAGTGGGTTATTGACGCTTTAACCAGCTCATCTTTTGTTTCCCATTCCAATAATAGTTTATCTATTTTGGACAATAATTTTTTCTTGTTCGTCAACAAACCTTTTCCAAATTGTGAGTTTTGGTCCAAAAAGCCATTTTTCTTATCTAATTTAAACATATAATGTAATAGATGATACTGTAACCAATCCATAACTTGGCCCCTTACTTCTTCCAGTGGTTTCAATCAGGGTTCACTACCTGAAAAGTCCATCTAATTTCTCTAGGTCACCCACCATCTATCCATGTTTATTAGTTTGATTGTAATTGTTTCAATTGGTGACAACTTTTTTTGTCTTTCCAACTTTTTTGTGTGTTTCTCCCAATCTCTATACAAATTTCTCCTGATAACATGGTTAATAAAACTCTTATATATTTTAGCTTTTCCAAAGACATGCGTGCCAACAAAACTTCATGTTGTGGCATTCCAGGTCTAAAATGTGTGCATCCTCCAATACAATCCCTTTCTTTAGCCAACACAGACAAGCCGCCTCTGAGTACAATTGTAGGTCTGGCAGCCTACAAAAGAAAGCCTCCCCTTTCTTTTGTATCAATCAATTTTTTATATTTATTTTGTGGCTTTCCCCCCTGCCAAACAATTTTAGAAATATCCTTTTTCCATTCTTTGAGGCAACTTGGTTTGTCAACAATTGGGATTGATTGAAATGAAAACAACATTTTGGGGAACACATTCATTTTGATAGCTGAAATTCTCCCTAGTGGGGAAAGCTTTATCCTTCCCCAAATCTCTAACTCTTTTTTAATCTCTTCCCATACTTTATTGTAGTTATCTTGAAATAAGATTTTTCACCACCAACCAGATCCCTAGATATTTCACTTCCTTAACTATTTTTAGGTCACTCTCCATTTCTAAAACCTTTCTCGACTGGTCATCCATGTCTTTCACCAGCATTTTAGTCTTTTCTGTGTTTATTTTAAAGCCCACCACATCTCCAAATCTTTTAATTTATTCTAATGCCTTGGGGACACTAGCTATGGGTTGTTCCAATGTTAACACCACATCAGCAAATGCCTTTAATTTATATAATAGATGCGTCACCTCTATACCTTTAATCTCCCTGTTTCCCCTTTTATTTGTGTAAATTGTGTTAATAAACAGAACTGAAAAAGCTTGCTGTTTCCCTATCTCACTGCCTTCCTGGGAATCAGCCACAGCTGCCGACAGCACCCTGACACTTACACATCAAGGCACAATTCCCAGTTAGATTAAAAACTCTCTGGATTTTGAAATGCACCTCCAGTGTGCAAAAAGTGTGCAAAGTAATACATATTTCATGCAAAAGATGCATAATACAAAATGTGTATTGTACGGGTAGATGCACATTAAAGAAAGTGCGGATTTTGAGTAAAGAGTGCATACAAAGTGTTAAATTTAATGCAGACTTTTATCTGTTCTTTTAAAAAAAATGGAATGGATTGAGGCTCTGCGAGACTGAAATGGGGTGGAATTAAGTGATCAGCTCATCTCTATATATCCTATGCCAGGTCAATTCAGCCCTGTGCACCTGATTCACTGTAATAAATTGTTATTAAAGAATTGCTGTTGAAAGTCAGCAGTTTAAGATGAACTAACCCCACTTGCCAAATCTTAGGATGTCACTGTAGTTTTATCAACTTACTCTGTCCACGCTATTGTAGTGCATACCCATCTATAGGGATTGACAGATAGTCTTCTCTTGAAGGCTTCATTTCTTTTATTAAATTGTCTTTTATTTACCCTATGTTCATTTGGGCAAATTAGGAAAAGGGCTTCTGATAAACAGCATCCTAATGTTATACCAAGCTGTAAATCAAAGGCAGATGCAATGAAGTTCATTACAACACATAAAATGAAAATTTGAAACTTTTCTAAGCTACTGATTTGCTGCCTCTTTTTAAAATTTATTATGCTGGATTTAATTTATTTTAGAACGTGTTAGACATTACTATTTCGTATCGCACCATGAAGACTTGATTTCTGCATACGCCATCTGGAAAGGAAAAGCACCAGCATTGAGACATAAATGTGAATTAATAGACTCTAGCAGATGGGGTGGAAAACAAAAATCACTTGGCAACCTGCAGTTGTCAGTCAAACACTAGCACCAAAATGAATTCTTGGGCAGGCATGTGGCAATAAGCCAAATCCACACCCACTGCAAGTCCATTGTGATATTATCCAGAAATTCAAAGTGAGTAAAATACTAGTTATTCAGGGGTGTGTTTTTTTCACATATTTCACTGAGTTCAGAGAGATGGCTATCATAATTTGAAAAATACCATTGTTAATTAGTCATTTGATAGCTTTATTAGGCCTTATATTTATGAAACATTTATAGCACGGCAATTATCAAATGGATGCATGGTGGGAAATTTCAAGGCCACATTGTGGAATATTTTCACATGTTGTTGTTTAGTCGTTTAGTTGTGTCCGACTCTTCATGACCCCATGAACCAGAGCACATCAGGCACTCCTGTCTTCCACTGCCTCCCACAGTTCCTATTCTCACATAGGAAGCTATTAATACACATGGGACTTCAGTTGGCCACCTGTTTTGGAATGGGGGCCGGGTAGGAATTTTTCCAACGTGGCAAATTGACAGTGGCCTCTTGGCTTTCACCTACCGTACCTCTTAGCAATTGTCATAACTTTGTAAGGTTTGGCGGTTAGGCATTGGTTTGGGGGAGTGTGGGGAGGGGAGGTGCGGCCATCACCTACCTCTCCAAGTTATAGGGTATTCCGTTAAAGAAATCTGGGGGTCTGGATCTCGGCCAAAGCCTGGGAGGGGCTAGGGCCATTCTCACATAGGAACCTATTAATACACATGGCCTCAATTTATGGAACTAACAAATATCACACAAAGCTATAGGGAGGACAGTTAGCACAGTAAGGACTTAAGGTACTATGTTTTGAGGTGCTCTATGTGCTTAGGTTTTCAAATGAATCCAATTTCAAATGAATTTAAAGCAACTACTGTATAAAAACTGATCTATGCACCAGAATAGGAGTATGCAGCTATTTGGATTTACTGGTAAATTGCTGAGTGATTTGCAGTAAATCTGAAAAGATTTTTGACTCCAAATTATTTAACAACACAAACAAGGCCATGACTCTCCCCATCAAGTCCTACATCATACTACTGATTATATTGTGGTAAACAGAAGTTGCTTTTGATGTAGAAGGACTGTGAGCTCCATACAATTCTGATATTCAAACAATATTCCCAGGCACAGCATTATTCAATTCCAAGGCTGAAATCCTGTACACATTTGCCTGGGAATGAGTCCCATTAACTCAATAATATTCCAGTATACTTGAAGGAGCGTCTCCACCCCCATTGCTAATCCTAGACACTGCGGTCCTCCTCCAAGGGTCTTCTGCTGGTTCCCGTGCTGCAAGAAGCAAAGTTATAGGGGAAAGGGCCTTCACAGTAGTGACGCTCTCCCTGTGGAACACCCTAACTTCAGATGTCAAGGAGATAAAGAACTATACAACTTTTAGAAGATATATGAAGACAGCCCTGTATTGAGAAGCTTTTCTTGTTTGATGTTTGGGGTATAAATACTACTACTACTACTACTACTACTACTACTACCACCACCACCATTAGGACTGCCATCTGAATACACAAGTATATTTTTTTCACCAGTTGCTAGATCTTAAGATTCTAGTAAAGAGAGAGAGAGAGAGTACCACTTACAGGCATCAACTGGGAGTGATAATTGAGGCACAGCACAGCCTTTGAGGGGGTCCATTAACTTCCCACATGGCTGGTGGATGCCATTGGCTCGTCCTTGGGCATCTAGGACAGTCAGGGCTCTCTACACAAATTTTGAATTTGAACTGGCCTATAATGGCTAGGTAGGGGGGCGTGTCACCACGATGGACCTGACTGTGGCCTGGCTTCTGTCAGGTCTACCAATTGCTCATAAATCCTGGCTGTGCTGGCACCTGGGACCACAAAGTAGATCCCACAAGCCTGATATTTGCCCACCACCATGGATTTATTTAACCAGCAATAGTATGAAGTCATGATGTCATTCTTGAATGGGGTTGGTAATCTTTATTACATTTCTATGCTATTTATTAATTAAATTTGTATGCTTCTTAGAACCCTGTCCTGACATTGATAGTAGTAAGTTGGTTAACATTGGAAATGAGCCAAAAAAATTCAGAATACATTTTCTGTGTGTGCATTGCACTTGTGTGTTGTAACACCTAGAAAAAGAATGCCACTTAGTGGAATATTCTCTGAAATTTCCCCACCATTTTGGGTGGTAGTGGTTGTAATTTCCTCCCCACAATGTCCTGGAATGATACTAAGCCTTGGACATTTTGGAGGTTCCAATATGGTGGCCAGACTGCCTTTGCAGCTGCTCGTGTTACCACTGTTAGTGGTTAAACTGTGGGTTAGTGCTATATGCAAACAAGCTCACTGTGACCTCATTTTATATTCCATCCACCTTCATGCAAAATATTGCAAGCTTATATCTTACTATGAATGCAATCATACCAACACCTTGTGATTAATGTTCTCTACATTTAACAGTGTAAATCAAATGTTATCTCTTAAGTGTATGTGTGCCTATTTATATGAATGCTATGTTTCATATTTGTTCTGTGTTTGTACTTCAATATAAAGAATCCAATTTCCCACCCTACGCATAGTGCTTTCAAGTGTTTTTAGGACTAATTTGTTCTTGTAATGTCATTGGGAAGATGTATTATGTAAATCTTAAAGCTTCATCCCTGGAAACCATTTGAAGAAATAAATAAAGAATTTCAATCATGCAAAACTATCTTTGTGTCAGTAAGTCAAATGCTTGTAGGAGGTGCACATTCATTTTATTCCTCCAGTCATCATAAGGCTATTCTGACACGTACCATTGGAAGATTTGCTATGAAAAGCTATGAATGGATTAAGGAATGAATGCAGACTTTAATACCATAAGGAAATAAATAAAAACAATGGAAGACTTGGGGGCACTATTCTGGATAATAAAGCATCCCGACATGAATTTCCCAACTTTGCTATGAGTAATGCGGAGAATGGCAGGCATATAATTTTAGATGAAATTAAACTGTGCTATGGTTCTGCTTCAGAGCAACTTGCCATCCTTGGTCTTGATTTCCCTCCATTATTATGAAGGGGGAAAGGGCAATGACAGTGCTTTCTGCTTACTGGGACCCTAGCTGGTACTTGCTTGCTTGGGACATGTGCTGAACATTGATAGTGTGATGGCCTGGGAGTCAGACTCTGATGCTGAACCTGAGGGATCCCAGCCTGCACAGGATTCCCCGCCTCCAGAACCAGCTGAGCCGGGGCCAGGGCTTGAGCCTGAAGGATCCCCACCTGTGCTGGATCCCCAGGTGCAGGCATCAGCAGAGTCTGCTCTGGCTCCTGATGGGAGGGAGGACTCATTGCCTGCAGGTGCTCCACTCCCAGCCTCTTCAGAAGAAGCGGAGGCATCCCCTGGGTCTAGTAACCCACCAGCCTCTCCTGAGCTACAGAGGCTCAGGGCAGAGAGGCGAAGGGAGTTAAGTGTCTGCAGGAGGAGTGCTCGCCTCCAGGCCCGGAGGAGAGGCGAGTCTCCGGAGGATCGGGACCGCCCTAAGCATAGGGCCAGATAAAAGCCAGACAGACCCAGCCCAAGTTGCGTGAGCAACTTAGTTGCAAGCGTGTGCTCAACCTGCAACCTTGTGCCTGAACCCGCCTTGGACCTTGACCTGCTCCCTGCCTTGCTCCCCGCCGGATTGACCTCCTTTGGACCCCTAGACCCAGGACTGGACTTGGACCTTGCTTCGTGGACAAACCCTTGGGGCCAGCACAGATAGTTTTTGACCATAGCTGGGCCAGACTTAGTGAGCATGTAAGTCATCTTCTTCAACATTAACACTACAATGATCTGCAGCAGCAATACTGCATAAATGTTAAACAGATCTCCAAAACTGTGGCAGGTGCAACATATGTGCAAGGATCCAGAGCTGACACTTTTTTGTGGGTTGGTGGAGAGTGTTGGAGCAATGAGGGACTTGGGATTTCGCATATCTTTTTGGCTGGCCCCAAAATGCACCCGCCACTAGTGGGGCACCAATGCTCAGGGAGCTTTCTGAGGTCTTTGCTAGTAGTACATTGGGATGTCAGCAGACCTTTGACTGTGTTTAGGATTGTGCTCTACACCAAAGTACATGTAATTGAAATAATCACAGATCCTTCCATGTTTATGTCAGTTATTACTCCTATCACTCCTATTATATTTTATTTGTCTATATGATAACGATGATGATAAATCTTTGTCTATGGCACTGTAATAATACAATATAATATCATGACACATTTATGTTCCTGATACTACGACTACTATCATCTTTGTCTTTGAGAAATACCTGTGGGGGTTTTTGGTTGGATTCCCTCTTTGAAATTAAAGAAGAAAAGTAAAAAACATATATTTCTCAATGTGATTTACTTTTCTCTGAAGGAACCATATCTCTTGTTGTTTTATTCAGTTCTGCACTCAGTAGCTCTAACCTTTCCAATATTTCTTCGTAGTCGAATCGTCCCTGGCTGTATAATTCTAGTTGTTGTTAAACAAGATGACAAAAACAAGATTAAGCTTCTCAGGTGAAAGATTCACAGCACTATCAATTCATATAAGGAGATAATAATGTTAAGAAACACTATTGTATATTACATTCTACCTTTGCAAGATAAAAACTAATATTTTATTCATTGAGTAAATTTTCTATTAGCATGCAGGAGATAACTTCCTTGAGCTACTCCTTCAAGAGTTTACAGTATTTTATTGAGATATTGCAGCTAATTCAGAATTTTTTAGTCATGGCTCAATTTACATGAAGTTTTAAAACATTTTCTAGCAATATTTCATTTGCCAGTCTGTTATTCAGCTGTTAATATTTTGGATTATATCCAGTTGGTCTGACTTTACTAGCTACCAATTAGCTTCTGGGCCCAATTCAAAGTGCTGGTTTTGACCTTAAATGGCCCAGGACCTCAGGACCTCAAGGACCGCCTCTCTCCATGTGAACCTACCTGGACCCTGAGATCATCTTCTGAAGCCCTTCTTCATGTGCCCCTTCCACAAGAGATCTGGAGGATAGCAACACAAGAATAGGCCTTTTCTGCAATAGCTCCCCATTTGCGGAATACTCTCTCCAGGGAGGTTCGGCTACTGCCTTCATTCTACAACTTATGTGCCAGGCAAAAATATTCCTGTTTAACCAGGCCTTTGGATCATTGACATCTGATGCCCTTTAAAAAGGTGTCATAGAAGGGGATATTATTTGGTTTATTTTCTTTGTTTATTTTCTGTCTTTTACAGTACAGTATATTGTGAATTTATGTTGTTAACCACCCTGAGATCTACAGATATATAGCGGTATAAACAAGGCATCAGTCTTTCTAGTTTGTGAGAAAGGAGGTATGAAATCTGCAAACAGCCCTCTCCAAGAACCCATCCTTTGTGCCTAGCAGAGAAAGGACCTGCTGGATATGTCACTAATTTGAACAAAGCTGGACGTACATGCTGTTCTCCACCCAGTGGTCCACTGAGGCTTGGCTGAATCTCCAACCAGCACCTGCTCCTCATTGATATTGGCTTCATCCCTCTCCATATGTACCAAGTGGCTCCATCAGCTGTGTCTCAGGTAAGAGCACATATGACAGCACTGGTCACTACCCAACTTTTCACAAGTCAGCCAAGGGAATTATTGCTTTCATTATTTTGCTACTTGTTACTGTCAGTTGAAGATATATCTACTATTTTAACAATAGCACATTTTCAATATATTCATAGCTCTTTTCCACTACTATTTTATCATTCAGCTACTCTATAATGATTTGAACATGTAAGTGAATTATTTGAAATGTAGGTGTCTTTGTTTTATCTATTTATCTACATTTATTTAATCATTCATTAATTCATTCACTTAAAGCAACCAATTAAATCTATCCCATTTTCAGTGTGTGGAGATCTGTGACATATTGTTAAAATAAGAATGATATTACATCATAAGACATAAGGGAAGAGAAAACATAACTTGTTACCTGGCCATGTCAGGTTGCAAATTTTGCTTTTGTAGCTGTAATGTAATACATTTTAAGTGTTCTGTTGCAATCATTTCATGTTTCACTTTCTTCCTTTAAAAGGCACATCTCTGCTTGAGAGACATCATATTGATTTTAACATGACTTTGGCTTCAGGTGTTCTATCACATTCTCAGAACACATTATGTAATTACTGATTTTGGAGTATGTACTGAGTTTGTTATGGTTGAATCTGTTGGGAGTTCCAGCTAGCTGAAGCCTTGGCAGAATCATACAGTTTAGAATTCTGGGGCCATAATGACTATAAAGGTCAATTGCTCCTGGATGAAATAATTTCTTGGTGATCACAATGGAAGGGTCACCCTTATGTGCTCAAAATAATTATATGTTATGAAATCTCCCTTCCATTAATTGGGAATTCATTGTCCATGAAGATGTCCTTCCTTCCTTCCTTCCTTCCTTCCTTCCTTCTTTCTTTCTTTCTTTCTTTCTTTCTTTCTTTCTTTCTTATAGTACTTGGTCCTAGGCTAGATGTGGACTTGCAAAGATTACAATTCATTTTATTTTTAAAATGTCTATTGGCTCAAGTTCTGATAAACTTACAAACTTCTGTTATGACCACAATGTGTAGCACATCAGCATATACAGTACTGGCCTCACCAATCTACAAAACCCCACCAGAGGAAGGAGTGAGTTTGGATTGTGCCCTAAAATACTAACACATTATAAAATCAAACAGCATATAAATAAGTTTGCCCCTTTTAGAGGTTCTTTTTTGGGGGAAGGGACTCTTTAGGTGGTGTGGTAAACTGCCCAACTTCAATCTTATGCATAGTTACTTGGGCAGTTCAGGAAAATATAACTGAGCTCATTTTACTATACTTCCGAGTTGACATACATAGGACAATGATGACAATGTTGCCAGAAAATTTGGTGTCTTAACCTGAATCTTATCTCTAAAATATGAAATATTCTGCTCCCTCATTTATGAGAAAATGAAGGTGCATGAGTCATGCCATTGGTAAACAACACCTGTTGATTATTGCTACAGGATATCTCTCCAAACCAATGGGGGCACAAATTTGATAACTCTATTTCTCACCAGAGTTTTTCTTGGGGTTATCCGTCATTGGACTATTGTCATACATTGCCAGGAGTGACTGCTGCTGGTTTTGAAGTATGTGTATAGGTGTGTGTGTGATATTACTGTTAGAAACCACAAAAGAAAAGTGGAATAATTTGCCATGTTTTAGGGTTTCATTATAATGTGTAATAGTTTTTTTTAATAATACAAAAATGAGGCTGCTGTATAAATCTTTCGAATGACATTTGAAAAGGACCCAGATAAGCTGGTGAAAAACAAATGGCAACTAATGTATCTTTCACATTGGCTGTGGCAGTGATTTACTATGTTGTCTGCGATGCTAAATATACATCATAAATCCCTCCAACAGGAGCCTTATTATGTTCATCCATCTCTTCCCCATGAGCCAACGTTTTCGCTTTTCATAAACCTTATTGTATAAAAAGGGCTCATTATAGGAAATAAAATGCAGGTGAAAGCCAGTGATCTTCCATTAACCTAATGAGGACTTTGTCTACAATGGTGAAGTGAAGGCACTCAGAAAGTGATGTTATCATTAAAAGCGTCATATGGAATGACACTTGGAAGCCTACCTTGTTTTGTGCTAGAGACACATACACATAAATCCTGTAAACTTCCACTAGTTGCCCAGGTAATCTTCCCCTTGCATACAAGGCATCATGTAATGTCTATCAAACAATGTAGACTTCAAAAGAGGAAGGACGTTGCAAAGCATGTCAGATGGGATGAGTTTTTTTTCCAGGACCTTTCACATAAGTTTCAAAGGATCATTTTTCAGACACTCCCTTCTTTATCTGGATCCTTGATAAATGGCAACATACCTGGCCGTTACCTGATATATGTTTTGTACATGGGGGAGGGGGTTATATTTAAAATCTATATATCTTTTTCTGCCACTTTTGCAAGAAGTAGAAATATTAAAAGCAATTTTCAGGGGTGGTGGTGGTACAGTAGGGGTTTGTGTCTTGTATGCCCACACACATATACCTCAGGGCTTTCCTTTCTTTCCTTCCCCTAATCTGAAACCGGAAACTTTATAGGTGGAAACTTGGTGGTTTAAAAATAGAACAAGTCTTCAGGTTTCAATACCTAGGGATCCATTCCAACACAACCTGTGCTGGAAATCCCAAATTCAATACCTACAAAATAAGGGCAAAACCTTATCTCACACTCTTCTTCAGTTTTATTTCACCGAGGGGGCCTTGCACGTCCCCTCGGCTTTAAAGGTGTTCAAAGCAAAAGTAGTAGCCACCCTTACCTGGGCCTCTTTGACTAACTGCTCCCTTGGAGATGCTGCAAAATCAATTCTTACGCCGCCTTTTAAAACTACCTCCATATGTGAGTAATGCTTCTATATGTTTAGAATTGAAGATCCATTCATTTGAGACCTTCCTATGGAAGCGTGCTTTCAATTATTGGTTAACTCTCTGGCACAGACTTCCAAACCACTATCTGGCCCCGTGTCTCTGGCGTGACGAATTCGCAAGCCCTTGGACCAGCAAAATTCACAACAAACTTCTGGTCTTTGGAATCTCACCCGCAGATTCCCTCAAACTAGGTCTTGCCTCAGCAAAAACATTCATCAACCAGAGAATGGACAACATCGAGTTACAACGAAATTGTTCGTTGGGTGGGTGGGTGGGGGGTTTGTTCACCTCGGATCTTTGGAATTACTCCTCTATACCATGTTCCAGCTTATCTATCTTCTCTGTCCACTGCCTCCCACCGCTTCGCATTTATTAAAGTGAAGTTTAATGCCTTTCCCTCCAACGTCCTGCGACACAGATTTTCTAAGGGTCTAGTCTCTGATGTATGTGTATGTGGCAATAAGTCAACGGAATCCCTTTATCATATAATTTTTTCCTGCCCCTTGTATAGTGATGCCTGAGCAAAAATACTAAGTTCAATAATCCAGGAAATGGATGGCGCGCCAGTAGAGTCCCACCTTGCCCTAATCCTGCAAGATAAGGTCCCTACCATAACCTTTCAGGTGGCAAGGTTCTTAAACTCTGTCTTATCTCAAACAAAGGTGGACCGGCCAACTTCAGGACTTGTAAAGGTCTCTGCTACTTTCCCTTTTGATTATAGTTTAATACCCCTGACTGGCTCATTTCTGGTGGCCATGATATGGTTTCTTTCTCTTGTGGTTTTATGTTTCCCTGTCTTTTACGAATGTTTTTGTGTTTATGTAACGTTTATATGGGCTTATGTTGTTGTTGTTCAGTCGTTCAGTCGTGTCCCACTCTTCGTGACCCCATGGACCAGAGCACGCCATATGGGCTTATAGCCATAATAAATCTATCTATCTATCTATCTATCTATCTATCTATCTATCTATCTTCCCCTAATCTGCTCTGGAGGGTCAGGAGAAACCCCAGTACATGGTGTGTGTGTGTGTGTGTGTGTGTGTGTAAATTGTTCTGTTTGGCAAGCTGAAATGTTTGTAGTGATTGAACAATCATAATAGCTTGACATTGATTTCCATTCCTTTTTTAATATTTATTTTATTTACATTTCTGATACAATTCCATATCAAAGAAATGAATGGAAATAATGCAAAGAACACTCCAAAAAAAGCCTGAAATAGAAAAGAAATAGCAATTTTAAGATATCAAAAAATAAACAGAAAAGTAGAAAGCACTCATTCACTGACTTCCCATCCTCTCTTTCCATGGTTGCTTTTGTCTCCTCTTTTTCTCACATTTTCTTGGTTCACCCCATCTATTGCAACTAAAGGTAAAGGTAAGGACCCCTGACCGTTAAGTCCAGTTGCAGATGACTCTGGGGTTGCGGTGCTCATCTCGCTTTACTGGCCGAGGGAGCCGGCGTTTGTCTGCAGACAACTTCCAGGTCATGTGGCCAGCATGACTAAGCCACTTCTGGCGAACCAGAGCAGCACATGGAAATGCCATTTACCTTCCTGCCAGAGCAGTACCTATTTATCTACTTATTCTTTGACATGCTTTCGACTGCTAGTTTGGCAGGAGCAGGGACCGAACAACAGGAGCTCACCCCGTCGCGGGGATTTGAACCACCGACCTTCTGATCGGCAAGCCCTAGGCTCTGTGGTTTAGACCACAGCGCCACCCGCGTCCTCTATTGCAACTACTTATACACAATTTAGTTTTTTTCTTACACTGCTGAAAATCTTACCATCCTGCTAGGTTAACTGTTTGTTTATAATGCTTTTTCATATATTCAATAAAAAATATCCAGCCCTCCTTATATCTTTCATCATTTTGATTTCTTATTCTAGTGGTCATCCCTATCCATTCCTGATATTTTACTGTTTTAATGGTTATTGTGGGTGTTTTATATTTATTGTACACCACTTTGATATTCCATGTTAAGTGGTATATGAATCTGTTCAATAAATAAATGATAAATAAAAATTATAGCCTAAAACCATGCAGTTAAAACCATGTTATCTGAAGAAGTGTGCATGCACACGAAAGCTCATACCAGGAACAAACTCAGTTGGTCTCTAAGGTGCTACTAGAAAGAATTTTGGATTTTGTTTTGACCATGCAGTTAAGTTATTGTCTGAAATTTTGCATGTAGATGAAATGACTATAGCTGCAGTCCAACGAGAAAAGTAACATCACGTAAAAGCTATCATTCTCTCTCCCCTCTTTCTTATTGTCCCAATCAATTATTCCGAACCATTCTTTTGAAAAGAAAATGGGAAAAGAAAAGATGAACCAAGAAAACAGAATGCACAACTGTGACTAGAAATCTGTTACAGATCATGTTTTTCCTATTTTCTCATCCTGTCTTTTTTCCAGGATGCCTGTTATAGTTCTCTTTACTCTGCTTCCAAACTGACTGGATTATAAAGAGGAAGAAACATTCTGGATTGCCTTTCTACAGAAGTATAAATAAATAATCCTAACTACTTTTATTTCTTTGACTTCTTGCTAGCAGTAGATAGAACTCTTAACAGTTGTTATACTCAATTTCCCCCCGTTAGTAAAATAAGAAGAGAAAAACCTTTATCAAATTAAGTAGGTAATTTCCCCTTGAAAATGCTTTCATGTGACATCAAGAAATGTCTGTGGGCTATATAAAGTATTTTTATTATAATTTATGTATAAGTTAATCATTTCTAATTTATGAAGTTATAAATTTGTGTCCAATATCCTGAGCCATATTCTCGGTGGATAAAATGTTCCCAAAAGAAAGAAGTAGTCAAAGCATCATCACTATTCTCTACCACCTCCATTTTTATTTTCTAAACTAGTGAGGATCATATTCTGCACCTTGATTTCAAATTGCAAGTACCACAAGAGTACCATCATGACTCCCTAAAAAGGATGTAAATAAGTTCTAAGATCTCTTAAAATACTGTAGGCATTCTAATTTGTTGATAAGTGCACATGTATCCATACACATGTGCACATGCAAAACAAGGGAAGAGGAAATCAGAAAAGTTTCCTCTCCTACCTGGAACTCATAGACAGCTTCTGGGACCACCTAAGACATGGTTCCTTTGTGGTACAGAACGTAGGGTTGCTTAGTGTGGTACAAAGTATGGATGACCATGTGTGGTCGATTCCTACAGCAGCATCACCAATACTGCCATAGCCTCTATATGACAACAGCACATACTGTGAAAATGTGCCGGGTGAGAGTTGGATCATGGGAGCAGGTCCCAACCTTTTTCTATATACATTCATTAAATCCACACAGCCTAAGCACAACTGGGGATAGCACTGCTTAGTGCAAAGCTCCTGCTTGCCCCTATATGCAAAAGAACTGTACAGGTCCTACTCACAAAGTCCATGTTATGGGTCTGCACACACACACATACATTCACTCACTTGCCACATGTTCTCCAGTCAGTTCATTCATCTGAACAGGAGTTGTGGGAGAGGTCTTTCTTCTCATATTGTCTTCATAGATTGCAGGCTGCTTCCTCCCCCTGAAACTGCTGCTGAGTTTTGCTTTTATTCCCACCCCCCAACAACATAGAAGAATGAAAGACTACATCCCTACAAACTAAGCCTGGAATGAACAAGTTTGAGGAAAAGTGACATTTTGAGACTCTGGCATTAGGATTCCAAACTTGGGAGTTTGGCAACATGGCTGGAAGACAGGGAGGACTCTTCCTTCTGGATAAATGACCATTTCACACTGCATGTGTCAAGGCGGATTCTGCATGCATCAAAGGCCATTTCGGCACATCTTTGTGGAGAAAGCCAAACAATGTGTTCTGAATGGTGGAAACTGACCACACTATGCAAGCAGCTCTCTGAGAAGAATTTAGAATTTCTGATGATGCACAGTGCAGCTTTATGAGTTGTCTGAAAGCTGCATACAAGAACGGTTATGGAATAGGGAGGTACAGAAATGGGCTGGTGTCTTCCCTAGCAGTCAATCAACTTTCCATTTCATGAGGTCTGAAACATGGTTACAAAGTTTCATAGAAGCTCTTAGCATCCTCTTCTTAGGAATACAAAACTGAACTCACTGATGTAAATGGTCAGCAAGAGCCCCGTTATTAATTTTAAGTTCCCTCTTATGTTGCAATCTTGCTATACAAATCAAATGTATATTTATTAACTCTGAATAGCATCATGCATTGTTTAGCCTCTCTAGTACAGCCATTTAAACACAGAATATGCAAGATAAAGCATTCTGATTTTTAGAATTATGTGGCAACATTGTTTTCTCTCTCCATTTATTCAAACCTTTTCAATTTCTTTACACAAATGCTTTTTGTACCAGAATCTTAATATTAATAGATACACAGAGGCACTATTAATGTACTCTCCAGTTCCGTATGGAATTTTTTGTGTATTTTATCATTGTAATGCTTTCATCTGTTTTTATAATGGTATTTTCTGTTGCTGCAACCCACCCCTAGACCTTATGGTGAAGGGTGAGTAAGAACTCTTATAAATGAATTAAATAAATGCAGAAATAAATAATTTGGATAGAAACTTGGATAGCAGCCATTATGCTTAATTGTCCAAGCTGATAAGACATTGAATAACCTTGGATGTGCACTTTTCCTCAGATTATTTTGGGTTGCATCTCCTTAGGTTCCCCTGGAAATATTTATTAAACCAAGCCAAACAGCTGGGATGTCAGGGACTGGACTGAAGGGAAAGGCTGGGAATCACCCCTTCCTCCTTTGCTTCCCTCAGAGGAGGGGGGAAGTGGGGGGATCAGCCCCCTCTTATCCAGTAGTTTCAAGAGAAGAGGGAGACAGCAGAACTCAGAGTTGCTCTTTGGGCCCCCACCCCTTCCCCCATAAATAACTTCACACTGACACATAAATTTTGGTTTAAATTATTGGACAAAATTTTAGGCCACAACTTTATTAATTACAGCAGAATGAGCAGTATTGGCTTAGGCATTGGCAATAGACTGTAACTGACTCCTGCCTCTTTGGCTGGTAATCTGAAAGGGTAAACACCAAACGAGGGAGAAACATTGATGAAGATCAACCGAAGCTCACCCCGGGGTTTCTGTGGTCCTGGCATGGCCCTAGCCCCTCAGGCAGACTTCGGACAAGATCCTGGACCCCCCAGATTCCTTTACTTTATTTATAGAGGGGCAGGTAATGGCCGCACCACCCCTCCCACACACTTCAATAAGCCAATGCCTAACCGCCAAGCCTTACAAAGTTGTGACAATTGCTAAGGGGGTAGGCGAAAACCAACTGGCCAGTGCCAATTTGCCAAATGGGAAAAAATCCTACCCAGCCCCTGCTCCAAAGCAGGCGACCCAATCCAAAGCAAGGCCAAAGCAGCATGACCTAAAATTAGGGAGGGAGGGCATTGCCACTTTTTAAGGCCCCAAATCACACCACTCACCCTGATTGGCCAAAACAGCCTGGTGTGATCCCAGGGCTTAACGGTTAAGGCTTGGGCCACACCTAGCTACAACCCACCCTGCGGGGGTGTCCTGGCACAACCAGGACCCTTGTTAAGGATGATCCCATCTGCCAAGTTATGAGGTGTTAGGAGAAGAAGGGTGTGTGGCAGAATTGCCAGCAGAGAAGTACTTGGAAAGCATAGAAGCACCACCATCCACATGTACGTGCCGCTCCCTTTGAATTCAAGAGCAAAGGGCTCAAAGACATTTGACTCCTGAGGCCACCCATAGGGCTACAGGCTGTTGCTGGGGAAAGAAGGAGATGAGCTCAGAGTGAGCAACATCACTATGAAGTTAAGAAGTGGATTATTTGTCTTGCACCACAAGAACTGAATAAAACCATAAATACGAACTTTCTTGCTTCTGCCTTGATCCTTGATGCTGCTGGGGAGGATAGAATCCCCCAAGGCTGACACGGTCCTTGGCTGAGGAGCAAATAGTGCTCTGGCTTCCCAGGAGGTGAGAGATGTTTCCCTTTCATGTAATCCTTGATACCTGCTGTCCCCACTTTGTTATTTGGAGAATTGGCAGATCCTCTAATTTGTTACATTTTAATAAATATAAACTTTCTTACTTGAGACTTCTTTTGAGGTATGGTAGCAATACTGATTGGTACTTAAAATGTATACTTCATAAAACTAGGAGGCAACTTTTCTTAGAATAATAAAGATGTCGTATTTCACAGCCACGTCTAGGGCTATGATGCACAAGTACAGCAAGCATAGATACAGCATATTTGGGTCTAGGCTTCTCCCAATTACCACTTCCTCTACCTTTTCTCTTGAGTTTCTTTTTCCAGCTTCTTTACTAGATTATGATGTTAGACAGGAACAGTACATGCTCTTGTCACATCCACAGTTTACTGCTTCTTCTAAAAGCAAAGAAGCAATAACAGTCTTAACTATAGCTAGGCTATAAATGTTGTGTCCCAAACAACGCATACTAACTCAACTGTGACAATAAATAAGCTCCAAAAAACTCTGGAAAACCTACAGTGGTGAGAAGAAAAGGATGCAATTGACTCTCTTGACTTGCCAGCCCACAAATACAGTGGTACCTTTGGTTACGTACTTAATTCATTCCGGAGGTCCGTTCTTAACCTGAAACTGTTCTTAACCTGAAGCACCACTTTAGCTAATGGGGCCTCCCACTGCCGCTGCACTGCCAGAGCACAATTTCTGTTCTTATCCTGAAGCAAAGTTCTTAACCTGAAGCGTTATTTCTGGGTTAGCGGAGTATGTAACCTGAAGCGTATGTAACCCGAGGTACCACTGTATTGGTTCCAAATTGTCCAGTTAGAAGACTGATTCTCCTAAAGGTTCCTTTTTAATATGCAGTTATATGTTGCTCGTATAAATATAGGCAATTATTGCTAAAGCAATTCATGATTTCACTGATGAAAAGTAGTTATTTCATCTTTTACATTTTTCAGTACAGAAGATAAAATTATATCGTTCCTTTGTGTATGAGCGTGCCTCTGCATGCATGTACATACACACATACTTAATATTCCTGTTCTGCCTACCACTAGAATGAAATGAAGGCAAAGATAATTGCTTACATGAGAAATGATGGGAAACAGTGTAATTCTATGCATATTTATTTCCATTACTCTTCACCTCTTCTGGTGCAATTGAGGGAAGATCAGCAGCCTTTGCTTTTGTTTTTAACTGACTACAGCTTAGTGTTGTGTTTGAACCTGAACAAACTGTGGTTAGTCTTAACTATGTTCTGTTGCAAGACTTCGAAATGTGGTTTATGTAGCTTGCTTGTTTCTTTAAACCATAATTAAGAGTAGCCATAATTTGCAGTTTTGATATTTGCCAAGCCAAAGTTTTTGATCTCCTCATGACAATGCCAGAATCGAAGAGTGGGTCTTTGTGTTGTAATTTATAGAAAAAGTGCTATTGAAATGCTAAATCACAGTTCCATGTGTTAAGTTTTTGGACTAACTAGAAAACAGAGCTGCATAAATGTGTCTGGCAAGGATTTCTCCCCCTACCCCTTTTTAAAACACACACACACACACACACACACACACACACACAATTTTGTAATTTTGAAAATTGCCCGTTCAAACATGTCTGTGACACAACTTTCAAACATTTCCCCCCTCCAGCAAAGCCACTTTCTGCATTTTCTCTTTCTTTTATTTGTGATTCAGCAGAAGAATTATCCAGCCAACAGGAAGTAATGTGTCAGCCAAACCATGTTCCAGCCTAATTATACCCACCTGGTAGAGAGACACTCTGCCCATGTGCTAAGGAGGGGAAATGAATAGGCTGTCTTTTTGAATACCACCAACAATAACATGATTTTGCTTGCTGCTGTGTTGTATTAGTACACTGGCAAAAGCAAGGTTTTGTCTTCAGGTGATCTTTCAGAGAGTCTCAAAATGTATGACACAACCATCAAGAGTAACAACTTAATAAAACCAACACAGAACACTGAATTAACTCCAGTAAAGCACAGATCTTGTTGTTTCTAAGAACTGAATGAAGCGTAACTTTGAAAAATGTGGGGTATGGACTCTATTCCACATGCTTCTGAGAGAAATGGCAGAAATACTGATAGCTTAAATTCATCCGGTGACATTGCCAGCCATTCTCAACAGCACACTACTTGTCAGTTCTAGTGTTTGGTTCCTTACATTATCTCACCTGAAAGCCATTAAATGGCACACAGACATCTGTGTTGTCTTACAGTTATGGAAGCTCCTGAGGACTGGCAGGGATTCAAAATCATTACGTTCCAAACACACACACACCAGGGTGGGGGAGAAAGAAGCAAAAGATCAGCATGACAACATTGTCTGGTGGTCATGCCAACCTTAAAACAATCCAGACACATTCTATGATTGGCAAGTTGCCATGAAATATCATAACTCTTGAAATCAATAGGTTGGAACATGTTAAATTAACCATTCATAATAGAGCTGAACCAAAATTTCGTGGGAGGCATGTTTCCAACAAACTTTCTGAGTTTTTATTTTTATTTTCCTCACCTCTTAGAAAAAAGAAGGCAACTTTACTGTTTTTAATTCTAATTTTTAAAACCCAGTAAAATAGATCTCATAAGGAGGATGTGGGAACAACTAAACGCTATTTAATTATCAGTTATGCTTAAAGAAGGAGAGAAGTTTAGAGAAGTCATTAATGAGTGGAATCTGGTAACAAAATATGCAACAAGAGAGTTGGGAATTTCAGGACAGGGAATAGACTACATGTTTATATAAAGCTAAATAATATTTATCATTTTGTATAAATGAGTAGGGTGAGATTTTATGAAGAAGAAGAATGAGCCCAACACCATCTGTGTTATCCACACATTTTACTGAGTAACTGTTAATATTATACATATTTATAAGAGAGGAGGGGCACACTGTACATTTTAAATGATGTCTTTTTCTATTCTGTTTTTATACTCATGTTCTACTTCACATTAATTGTATAGAATATATATCAAAGTGGTGGCTGCTATTGTTTTTGTTGTTGTTGTTGTTGTTAAAAAACTTGGGGAGAGGAAAAAAGTTGTGTTACTGACACTGCTAGTTGTGAACCCCACTCCTAAGATACTCTTGGAGAAATTCTCCTCTCTGTCTCCCCAATTTCTCTGCTCATGAATAGGGTGGAAAATTTTGTGGCGCTATAGATACACAGCTCTAATTCATAATTTACAGCAGACACCTGCTAGAATGACTGCCAGGAAATAGACCAGGTCTCCAGCTATGCTGTGTTTTCCCTTCTCAGCTTGTGTGATAATGCAAGTGTCCTTCACCCAGTAGATTTCTTCTTCTTTGCTTGACTGAAACTGCCTGCTTGGCTTACAATGATGAGTGACCCTGAAATCTCTTTTGCTCTAAGTGGTGTCACAGAACCACACAGAAGCTTAAATCATATCTGCTGGGGCCAGTTATTCAAGCTATTTGGACCAAGGTCTTGTTACTTCCCCCCTCCTCTTCTTGCTAAGTCTTTGAATGCTATATTCTTCTTTAGTACCAAAGTCAGCACTTGACTTGTGCAATCTTCAGAATCACAGATTTGTGTGTTTTTCATGGCAATGCATATCTTGGTTTCCTGCTCTTCTCGTGATATTTCTCTGCATTTTTTCCATGTCTGCATATAATCTTCTTTCCTTGTTCAGAAAGGTTGAGGAGCTTCACCCCGATAAGAAAATACTAGGTTCATTTTTAAAAGTCTAAACACTACTGATAAAGCAGGGCTAAAGACCCTGTTTTAGACTTTGCAATTTCAGCAATGGACAGTTCCATGCATCAGAGTACTTTTAAGCACTGTATAATATTTTTTTTAAAAATAAAAAAAATCTAAGATGTTACTGTAGAAATTCCCAATCCATTTCACTTTAAAATGTGTATTCATCACAATTCTACTCATTAGGCTGGCTGGTTAAGTGTAGGTGTGTTTGTGTCAAAGGGGGGATAGTAATAAATTACAAATGTAAGTAAGAGTTGGACCATAAAGAAGGCTGATTGCCGAAGAATTGATGCTTTTGAATTATGGTGCTGGAGGAGACTCTTGAGAGTCCCATGGACTGCAAGAAGATCAAACCTATCCATTCACTGGAAGGACTGATCCTGAAGCTGAGGCTCCAATACTTTGGCCACCTCATGAGAAGAGAAGACTCCCTGGAAAAGACCCTGATGCTGGGAAAGATTGAGGGCACAAGGAGAAGGGGGAGACAGAGGACAAGATGGTTGGATGGTGTTCTCGAGGCTACCAACATGAGTCTGACCAAACTGCGGGAGGCAGTGAAAGACAGGCATGCGTGGCGTGCTCTGGTCCATGGGGTCACGAAGAGTCGGACACAACTGAACGACTGAACAACAACAACAAAGTAAGAGCATTATGTAAAGTGAGATCAGAAAATCTATAATGCAAAAAACATAAGCCATAAACTATGCACAGATACAATGGAGGTAGAAATTATAAATGGGCTGAGTCAATTTCTAAACTCGTATTGCCATTAGCAGATGGTATCTGCTTTTTATAAACCTATTCCATAAAAGGGAATTGCAAAATGGCTTTAGATTCTGCAACCAGAAACCCCAGATACTAAAATCTTTGCAACAAGAATAAATTATATAAATTTATATTGATTTGAAGGCTTCGCTTAACAAAATGATTAAGTCAATAGGCCTTGGGATGGATCCCATGAGAGAAGGATGCAATGAAGGTGGCAGAACAAATAAAAGTAAAGACTAAACTTTTGCAAAACATAGCAGTCTCATAAAATACATCATTAAATCACCATTTTGTTTGTAGTCCTTGCAGTTGGTATTTGAATTCTGGTATTAAATCCAGTTTACGTAAAAGAGGACAGAGAGAATATTCAGGTTCACATTTCTGAGGAACCATTAATGATTAATAAAATAAGGAATGGGAGGGCAGACTGACAAGTTTAAAGGAACTGGCTTGGTTCTCTGCCTTCTCTGTTAAAGCTAGTAATAAAGGCAGGAGGGTCAGGAGGTAAGGTCTCCCCTGATATCCAGCATTTCTTCCCAGAGACATGACTAACTGTCAGTCAAGTGACAAAGACTATCACCTTAGATACGGTAATACTGCTACCTGACTTCTACAATTTTTGTCCATTTGACTTTCAGCTATGTGGTAAACATTAAAATGGATAGGTATCCACTTGCATCTTCTCTGATATATGGATGAAAGCCTACTACATAATAATTTTCAGCACCTGAATGAGATCTGAAATGAAGTATGGGCACTTTTAACATTATCTCACCACCATTCTGTCATGGCTCTAACATTACAAGCTCTACAGAGTCTTGCCCCTCTTCACCCTTAAGTCTTGCTTCTGTAGCTTGTCTATTATTTATCATACTGTAATACAGGGCTGGAGTCATTCCAGCTTGAAAAGGAATTAAAACACACAAACACAGACTTCACTAAACAGATTCAAATTGCTATATTTATGGAGATCCACAGATGGGTGGACGATTCAAGAGTGGTCCACACTCCAAATCTCTCAAATGATACCTACAATATTATTCGATTTACAGATAGCCAGAAGTTATCAAAGCACTGAACAATAAAATAAACTTAGGCACAATACTTTTGTGTACAATCATGTGATTTAGGAGTGAGATTGTCGCCTCTCGTGCACAATGGTCCCTTCAGTGCTCCATCAAGTGTTCAGCATAAGCTGTGAAGAAGTATGCTTATAGGAATTCATAGAATCATAGAATCATAGAGTTGGAAGAGACCACAAGGGCCATCCAGTCCAACCCCCTGCCAAGCAGGAAACACCATCAAAGCTAGAAAGCTTTACCATAATTCTGCCATTGATTTAAGCATTTTCCCCCTTTAGTAAAAGGAAGAGTGTAAAATCCAAACTGCTCAGGACCACAAGGAGCACTCTCCCTGTATGAACCAACTTGGACCCTGTGGTCACAATCTGAGACCCTTCTTTGTGTGTCTCCCCCATGAGAGGTCTAGAGAGTGGCATTATGAGAAGGGACTTTTTCTGCGGGGGCTCCCTGCTTGTGGAATGTTCTCCCCAGGGAGGCTCACCTGGCACCTTTGTTACTTGTCTTTAGGCACCAGGCAAAAACATTCCTCTTCTCCCAGGCCATTGGCTAATTAAACAATCTGTGTCCTTTTAAACTGGGAGGTATGGTTTTTGTTTGTCACCATCTGATTAATTTTTGTCTTTTTAAATTGTAAACTGTCAGAAGAAGAAGAAGAAGAAGAAGAAGAAGAAGAAGAAGAAGAAGGGGAGGAGGAGGAGGAGGAGGAGGAGGAGGAGGAGGAGAAGAAGAAGAAGAAGAAGAAGAAGAAGAAGAAGAAGAAGAAGAAGAAGAAGAAGAAGAAGAAGAAGAAGAAGAAGAAGAAGAAGGGGAGGAGGAGGAGGAGGAGGAGGAGGAGGAGGAGGAGGAGGAGGAGGAGGAGGAGGAGGAGGAGAAGAAGAAGAAGAAGAAGAAGAAGAAGAAGAAGAAGAAGAAGAAGAAGAAGAAGAAGAAGAAGAAGAAGAAGAAGTCACTGCTTTCCCTCAAACTATTAGAATTTCTCTGAGCACCCCAAATATATATAAAAAATCCTTGGAAGTCATTTTTATCCCATCTCCTGAAGCTATGGAAATTGTTCAGCTGAGCACTTCACAGCAGCACTTTGTTAGCTACATTAATCTATAGATTGCTGGACTTATGACACATGCTTTACCTTTATGTTCATCTTTGAATTTTCTAATGCCTGCATAATTTACAAGTGTTTTCATTATTGTGACCTTTACTCTTCCTCTTTATAATTCTGCCAGTGTATCTGCCATAGATGTATATTAATGCAGGTATTGGTAACCTACAGGCACACAATTTCTTGAGTAGATTAAAAAAATGCATAGTGCATGGGTCTACTTAGCTCCTATTAATGGTGACATCAGTTATGTTCACATTCTGAAGCATATATTCTGAAGCAGTTAAAGGTCAATAGGCAAGTTCATGCAAATGCCTGGAATAAAATTATATTTGATAATGCAAAACTGAACATGGCTTGGATGCTTTCATGCTTAATGAATGTAGACTGTAAATAATATTGGGGGAGAAATGCACTGAAAATAAAATAAAATGTCAACCACATTAAAATCTATCAGAACATGTATTATATATATATATGAGGAATTAGAGAATGAGTAAAACATGAAGGTAAAATGTATTTTTTGTGACTATTTAATGTCTTGCTCTGGACAACTCTGTGCATTGGATGACTTTGCCTGGCTGCATGGCACCCAAAGAGCAGCAGGGAAGGTTCATTTTCATCCCTCAGAACTTCTCATGGGATTTCCTGAGGCAGTGGCATCCTGTAGAATCCCATGGGGTACAAAGGACAGGACTTTAAAAGTTCTTGCTCACAGGTGCTCAGTGCCATTTTGCCCCTAGCCAGCTTTCTACCTAATCACCCTCAGTGCCAGAGCCTCTATGGGCTATTTTGGTTGCTGGAAAGGATTTTTCTCCCAACCTTAATTGGCCCCTAGGCTAGATTTCCCTTTTTGCCTTTCACTCAGGGCCATAAGCTTACTTTTCTTAGGCAATGCTGGGATTTATGTATATTGGAGGAAATGACATTGGGTAGGATCAGCATAGTAAAGGGGACTCCATAAGGGGACTGGGGAAAAGATTGACCATGGCATGCCATAAACTCAGGTTAGGGCCCCTGCATGGCTGGAATCTCTTATGCTGACCACCCCAAGAGACCCTGTATGCCTGGCTTGCACCACTCAGTGCTGGATGATCCCCACAGAGAAATCCCCCAACTCTGACAGATGGTCATTCCAACAGCAAGGGTTGTTGGAATGTGAAATGGGATCCTTGCCCTACTTCCATGTCAACCCCACTTTCTACTGCTCTGAATAAATATTTGGCCTGATTTTTCACAATCCTGTGTCTTGTCTGGTTAATCCATGACTGTCACAGGGTCCCAAAAATAGCACCACTCAGGGCAAGAGAGAGAGAGAGAGAGAGAGAGAGAGAGAGAGAGAGAGAGAGATTCTAGTTTCTCATTGAAATGAAACAATATGGAGCAACACCTGTTTAGGTATTTCATTTAGAATATTAAACTATCCCAATGCAAAGAAAGTCAAAGAGTAAGCAGAATCTTATCGAGGTGAGGGAGGCCTGAAAGGCATAGGATTGAAGCCAGACATTCTTTTATGCAGAACTCTACTCTGGGGACATTCCTGTGGGAGGAAGGAGGGGAAGTAAATTTTGCTAATTTTGCCTCCTGAAGTTGCAGAATGGAATGTGGTACAAGGGAACATGATGAAAACAGCCTCCCTCACCTTTCATCAATAGTACCGTCACTGGATCTCAACCCATCCATGAATGGAAGAAGCCTTTCCTTTCATGGAAGTCCATGTGTGGATTCAACCCTTAAGAATTGTGTGTTTTTCAATTGTGCATTGTCTTGTCCCCCCTGCCCCCCCACAAAAGCTTTTCTGACGAAGAAAATTTGTAGATGTTTCTTTTCCATTATAGGTAGCCACAGAAAGGCCAGATAAATATGATGGAACTTGCATGCACTGTTAGAGTAAAAGGAAAAAAGGCACTGAGATTAATGTCAAAGGGAGGCAGGGCGAGAGGCAGAGCTATGTGACATGTAAGGTCTTTTGAGCAAGGACAGAAAGTCTGAACATCAGAAGCAACACAAGATCATAATGATTTATTTGGCCATAAAGCATTGCTCTTGTTCCACCACTTCTTTGTGTTCCCTCCTTAGTGTGATCAAAAGGGCAAAGTTACAAATATGAAAAGTTGTGGTTCTTTTTCTGCTTAGAAGTAAAGAAATCAAAGTGCCCCCCCCCCTTTTCAGGCCTAATAACCTGGTTTTTGCTGTTATTCTTCCTTCTGTTGTTTAGCAGTGTTTTCATTTATGTGGACAAAAACCTTGTTTTGACATTTATAGTTCCTAACTAACAAGGTACTGCTTTCCCCATTTGTAAGATTCTGGTCTCTGAGCACAAAGTATCGCCTACATTCTTTAATGGTGTCAATCACCATCTGGAGCTGGGTTGCTCTAGCCAGACAGTTGCTACTTTCTATAATACACAATAATGCCGTGTGTGTGTTTAAAAGTAGCTTATGATTTGGTGTGGTTCATACAGAAAGCTTCTAGAGATTTTCTCTTTACCATGGGTACATTCTGAGTACCCATTGATTGAAAGAGGGCCTAGATCTACATGATTACCTCTTCACATCTTCTGAGGGTAGAAATCGCCTTGCATATTGATAGCGCTGTGGCTCTTGTAATTCAGGATCTAGACCTGCTTGACGCATCCTGTCTTATTTGGTAACATCTGGGGGAAATTGGGAAATTGCACCAGTAAACTAAACTCATTTAAAAAGACATACATACATACATACATACATACATACATACATTTATAGAATGATGAGTATTCAAAAAAAATTTGGAATGAGAAATTAAATTACCGGTATATTATTCCTTCCTACAATTATTTTTCCTTAAATTTCCTTAAATTTTTATCCTTTAAAGCAGATGGCACAATGAAAAGGCTAAAATAAGTGCCTTTTATTCTATTTTACTGTGTATAAACTTATTTCAACCTATATTTTGTTCTATGAAACTTTGTAAATACTGAAATAAAAAATCAACAGATTTAAGTTAATCATTGGTTTCATTGGGTCTACTCTGAGTATGTTCTGCTCGGATAACAACAATTTCCTCTTCCCTTTGTCCAAGCTGCTGAAACATGTTGACTATTACTCTCTTTGGAATACCTATGCAATTTTGCCATTTAGACAGAAAATACCAAAGTTACAGGCAGAAGAAAATAGGATAGGTCTCCAATGAAATGAATGGAAAAGCAGGAACAAATGTAAACTGAGAATGAAAGCAATTAAATCAAGGCAAAATGAAATGGCAATGAAAAAAGAACATAATGTGAAATTAATGAGGTCTAAAAATATATATAATTGGGGAAAATGTATTTCATACTTCCACAATTGCCTCCCTTGTTATTGTGCGCCTCTCACTTTTGAATTCATTCAACTCAAATATTAAACCAAATATATATTGGCGAAAAAAATTAAAAAAATTGAGTAGGTGTTCAGAGTATTTGAGGAATTTTGATTGACCATTTTTGGTTTAATGTAATGTATTTAGGCACCAGAATAATAAACTCCATGTATACTTCCAAATACCATCTCCATGTGACTGTGCCTGAAATATTTCTGGGAACTGATGGAAGTGAAAAGTACAATTGCCTCCTTGCCAGAGGCTGACTTCCACCTTTAATGCATAACTTTGATTTCAGCGCGAGATTTCATTATTAGATTTGGTTGCAATGAACACTTCCACAGTGCAATCTTGATGCGTCCTCTATTAGATTACATTTTTCATTCCAAATCCTTCAAATATTTCTATTCCCAAAAAGTGTATTTAGAAAGTTAAAAACAGCAAAAGGCAGAGTATACAAGGCAGGAAGAAAATGTCAGGCATGCTGAAGTTCTAGTCAAAACAATGGGAGTACGTCTACAGTTGAGCATTCAAATTCCATGGCAGCCGCATCCTCCTAGCACTGGTATCACTGCCTGTTACCTGGATGTGAATGGGATGGGGCAGTAGCTAGGACAAGGCAACACAACCACACCAGTAGGAGTGATGGATTGGCCCCATTGATGTTTCCACACAGTCAAACTTCACTGCTGCCCTGCCCTGCCCCTGGCCTGTACAAGTAAGCTGGTGTTGAGTGGGGAGCTCCGCACCTCTATGCACCATATGGGTGTTCCTGTGTATAGCAGGTGTGGGGAACCTTCAAAAGTTGCTGAACTACAACTCCCAACCTTGCTTGCTAGACTGATGGAAGTTATAGGTCACCAACATCTGGAGATTCCCCACACCTGGCATATAATGATGGGGAAAATTTCATTCCTTCCAGATCTTTTACCAAATCAACCTAATTTGCACCTCATGCAATTATCTATCAGGTTTCACTCTTCTCCGAATTTTGCAATACATTTTTTAAAACAAAAAAATTACAAATGTATAAGAAAATGCATATTTTAATATTGCACAAATGCATATCTTGAAATGTGAACATGGGATCAAATGGTCTTTAGTACAGAAAATAATAATTAAACCATAACAATGAGCTGACAAAAAACAGTGACACATAATTGTACATAGCCATTGTAATATTAGTCCTGTTTATAAATTTACATATATAATTTTACTTTTCCCCCCAATCATAATCTCAGAGTTTGCAGCCAAACGTGCCCATGTGCAATTTTCTTGCTAGCCCACATAAAAAGCTATGCCAAGTCTTTTGAAACTGGTCTGACTCAGTTCCTTTTCTCAGTGGTCTGATACAGGTAGGTAGCCGTGCTGGTCTGCCGTAGTCGAAACAAAATAAAAAAATTCCTTCCAGTAGCACCTTAGAGACCAACTAAGTTTGTTATTGGTATAAGATTTCAGATACCTGAAGAAGTGTGCATGCACATGAAAGCTCATACCAAGAACAAACTTAGTTGGTCTCTAAGGTGCTACTGGAAAGAATTTTTTTTTTGTTAGTGCTCTGGGTTTAATTGCCCACCTCCAATCAATGGCAATTGCCATACTTCTATGTACCAGCATTGTAGCATATACCGTGTTTCCCCGAAAATAAGACACTGTCTTATATTTATTTTTCCTCAAGAAGACACACTATGGCTTATTTTCAGGGGATGTCTTATTTTTATTACGTCAGTTGCTGCCCTTCTTAACCGCTCCGTGTCCATACACTGCATAGCCACTCCTATCACTATGTCTTATTTTCGGGGTGTGGCTTATATTGCGCAAATGCTTAGAAATCCTGATACGGCTTATTTTATGGGTATGACTTATTTTCGGGAAAACAGGGTAAGATTCAACAATCTTCCAGTTTTTAGCAATAGCAAGACTTGGAGCAATTAATAAAATGTCACCAGATCTTTGTACACAGCTGTTTTAGATTAACCATTAAATATCACAGATAGTTGTAGATCAAACTGCAGTGACTGAATAGCGATTCATTTAATTTCTTGATATTCCAGAATGGGACAGTTTCTGCACATGATGGGATTTAAGTGTATCTACCTGTATGCTAGACTGAAATCAAGTGCATATTCCCAGTGCCCATTGCCTTCAGGGTGCTCCAGGCCACTTCCCACAGTAATCCACTTACATGCAACTAGCAGAGCTAAATATTAAGCAAGTATGCTTCTCTTCCCAGGGTTCACATAAGATAGAGCTTTAATCAACATTTTGACTAAAACAATGTGTGTGGAACTTCTGAGGAATTTTGCATTCTGGCAGAAGCTAAAGTATCAGTAAGGACTTCAACCCCAATAACCACTAACCATTGACTATACTGACTGGGAATGATGGGAGTTGTAGTCCGAAACATCTGGGAGGCAGCATGTTGGGGAAGGTTGGCTTAGTGGTATTGTGGATTTCCTATACTATACTTTCTTGATCAAAGCTTTCTTTGATATTGATATATTTTGGAAAAGGGTAGTTTTTTAAAATATAAATTGACCTTTTCAATAACCATTTATATTTCCCTCATCCCACCCCACCCCCCGCATCAAATTTAAACAAAAAGGTGGGAGAGAGAAAATGAACATCAAATTATGCATGCAGCAAAGCTTAGCAGCTTAATAGTTGTGTGCACATTTAACTTACATTTAAATTTTACCAGGTCACTGCTCTTTTTCTCAAATCTCACTTTAACTCTGTCAGCAATCAATAAATGAAGTATTCTGAGCTTATTGCTCATTTTGCTTGTTCTATCTTGGAAGCTCTTGTCACTGAAAGAACATGGTGTCCTTTCAAACCAGCATTTCCCCTCCCTAACATGAGCATTTTGTTTCAGTAATTTGGTGTCAAGAGATTAACAGGCTCTGGGGTTGGTTGGGGGAGATCCATCAAAGCATTTTTATCTAAAATTGCTCTTCTGGATGGTTTGGGTTATTTCCCCCCCTTTTGAATCTTCAAAAAGAGTGGATATCTTTTGGCTATCTCTAGTTTAACTCACAAATGAATTACTGACAATCATTCTTCATTTGAAATGACCTCTTTGCAGTTAGATGAGTGTCTAAAACAGAATGTTGAAGATGAAGATATTTTAACAATGTCCTTGCTAGTCATTTTTACACACAATGATTAGCTTACTTCTGCGCAATACAAAACACAGAGACCCTTTGGGCAGTTTCGGTAATGTACAGGTTTCCTTCTCTTGATTAGAATGGTAATTCTTAACTATACTACAGAGCAGGATCTCAACCAGATATGGATTTCTGTTTTATCTGAACAGGAAATTGGAATAAAAAAATAAATAAATAAAAATTCATTCCAGTAGCACCTTAGAGACCAACTAAGTTTGTTCTTGGTATGAGCTTTCGGAAGTGTGCATGCACACGAAAGCTTATACCAAGAACAAACTTAGTTGGTCTCTAAGGTGCTACTGGAAGGATTTTTATTTTATTTTATTTGTTTTGACTATGGCAGACCAACACGGCTACCTACCATAACAGGAAATTGGAATATGAGTAAAGGCCATGGCCTGTACATGCCAGTCAAACATCCAAATTCACTGGCTATGCCATCACCACTCTGACCTCACACTGAGTGCAAAGTTCTGATGGAGCATGGTGCAATGGTCAGGGCAGGTAACTCCCTAGATTGAGACCATGGCTGCTAATTATTTCCCCACACTGGGTGAGCTCCATTCACAGGAGCAGTTCTGATAAGCACTCCCAGCCTCAGAACCTGTAATGTGTTGAAAGATTCCTTTCTAGGTTTCCCAGACCCATTCAGTTTGGATGGAAAGCGAGGCAACATACCTTTGGGAGGGTGTGTTCCATTTTCTGCCTTGCCACTAGCCCTAAACTAGGGAGGTTCCTTTAATAATTCAAAAAATGCTTCAGGCTGCTCAAAAGCATGCATCACTTCCTACTCCCTTCATACCTTCAATGTTCATGCCAGCTAAAAGCCTGTCACCAGGATAATTTGCCAATTTATGTCACACCTACCCAGCTGGGAGACACAAACTTAGCAACACATGGCAGATGAAAAAAAAAAACCCATCCTAAATGTCAATGCAGGCTGTAGGTTAGAAAAATGCAACATTGTAGTTTTTCTGAAGCAATATGTAGGCGGATACTGAGGCCAATTACACCAAACTAGAGTACTGGGCATGCATACTCCACTGAATCCAGCCTGGTTAATGAACTGACTATTCAAGTCTATGGTGGGCAGCTGCTGACCTTGCCCTTATTTTCTCTCTTGCTGGACTTCAAATGGACCCAGCACTTCACAGGGGCAGGGAAAAGTAGTATTCTGTTCACAAAGCAGAAGGATAGTACCAGAACTTTGAAATATATGACAATATATTTTGCAGATGGGGAGGAGTCATAGAATCAAGCACAAATAGCTTCTGGAAATTCTCCAGTATATTTGCAGGTGGGGTAGATTGTGGATACCGTGTCACCAAATTTATCCAGTCAAAATTCTCCAATAGCTTCTTAGGGCTGAGACTCACCAATAGCATTAACACAGCTCCCTTCTTTATATCTAACTTCACAATAGACAGTCTACTATCTGAATGACAGTCCAGTTCATGTTCAGTTTAATAAAGAACCTTGAGAAATGGGAACAGAGGTGGGATAGAAGTTCCCTACCAACAGTTAGCACTCAGACTGAGCATCTAGACAGCCGACTAAGCAGGCACACAGGTCAGCTGTTCACTGCCACCCCCACTATAGTGAAATGTATTGCATTTCTATTTAAATTACAGCAATTACTTCTAAATTTTGATCTATAGATAAATGGATTGTGGAGGATTGTCCAATGTCCCCCAATAGTAGGATTACAAGTGAGACCACACCCTAGGCCACTCTCAAAACCCAACACTCTGCTCTCACAATGGCCAACCAGATGTCCTTGGTGTGACTTAATATTGTGTTGAATGTGTTTTCATTCTTGGAATAGCACATGCTTAAAACTGCTCAGAACCTTATATTAAGATACTTGAACTATATGATTTTTAAAACATAAAAAATAACATAAACTGAGGACACTGGATAACCCCTTGCTTTTTAATATCTATATATTGTGAAAAGCTTTCAGAGTGCAGAATGAAGAAGGCTAACAATATAGTATAAAGCATCTATAATTTGATGAGACATGGCATGTAAAAAAATAAATTGTTGCAATTTAAGTTTTAGTATAAGGATGGGCCATAGCCAAGCAAATACATTAAATAGAATAATCAATAGGCAGAACAAAAGGATCATGATGTACTTTAGGTGCTAATGAGGCAATTTATAAAGACGGTACAAACTTGTGCAGTGTAAAACATTGCCTAGTTTAAAGGCCATAATTAAGATGCAAATCTAATTCTCTCTTAGTTGGTTGCTTAGAGAAAGTATAACAGATAATTTGTCCAACTGGGTAAAGGTAAAAGGTAAAGGACCCCTAGACAGTTAAGTCCAGTCAAAGGCAATTATGGGGTGCGGAGCTCATCCCGCTTCAGAAGAAGCAAGTATTTATCTACTTGCACTGGTGTGCTTTCAAACTGCTAGGTTGGCAGAAGCTAGGACAGAGCAACGGGAGCTCACCCCGCTGCAGGGATTTCAACTGCTGACCTTCTGATTGGCAAACCCAAGTGGCTCAGTGGTTTAGACCACAGCGCCACCCACATCCAACTACATCTACAGTAAACATGATATCCCAAAGAACAAAATTCAGGATTGATTTGTTCTCAAAAAATGAGATTGCTATCTTGTGTACATATTCTCAAAGAGTGCATTTTAACTATTCTCACCCCTGTTTTTTCATATAACACTATGCAGATTGTCTTGGCATCAAATGAGTATTTAGATTCCCATCCCTTGCTGGTGTCACTCATACAATAAGGGTCTGAAAGAAAAATATTTTTCTCTCTAAGAGTCATGAAAAATGTAGGACACAATCCCAAAACATAGCAAGCCATGGCACAGCTGGTGCAGAATGTTGGTCTGCAGGAGTCCAAACATCTTTTAAGACTTGGATCTGGGCTTGGGCTAGAGCTGACAAATCTGGAATGTCAAAAGCATGGTTCCTGGTAGGATTACTGGGTGGCAATCACAAGAAAAGAAGTAGAGCCCACCAGCAAGTTCAGTATACTGTAAACTCTAACTATACCTAATTCAGCATGAAGGCAGACATGATGACTCCTGGGTTCTCATTCAGGTCAGATTTTAAACTACAGAATGTCATAATGACTTTCTCTAATAATCTGAATTTTTGTAACTCAATGTTTACAGCTCAAAAATACCCAGATTCAAAGATGTGAACTTTTGGATCAACAGCACAGGTTCACTTAAATTTCAAACAGAATGCAAAATGGGACTTTGAGTTACAGCTTTAGAGTTTCTATATATATAGCACATAGGAAATCTTCAGCAAGTGTATTTAGGTTGCACAATCCCCGTGAGCAACAGAAATCCATATTAAATGTGAATGAAGCAGAAGGGAGTTTGGATCAGCTCACTGGATACTTCTTTTCAATGCCTAGGCACTGCTGCTTTGTAAAATTTCATACCCAGAACTTTCCCTTCAAGGAAAACCTTCCCATGCATTTTTTGAAGACTTCAGTGACTGATGTTTCCCAAGTCCCTGAAGGAATAGCTTTATGTGCACAATCTCCCAGCAGTGGAACACTTTCACACTAACACTCATGTACACGTGAACAGGATGCTGTCAATTCCATTACTATGGTATATGTAGGAAATATTTCCTTTGCAAAAAATTCATTCATGTGAGCATTGCAATACATCAGCTCTTCATATTTCCACAGCAATTTGTGATTCTTGAAAAACAAACAAAATAAAACCATAACGAAAATTTGTTAGCATTTTAGTGCAAATTTCTCCTACAAACACATTTCAGTATGCACAATTTAACAAGCAGTTTTTCCTAATATAATGCATGTTATTTCCACAAATATGAGCATTTTATGCACATTTCCCCCTAATGTATGCATTGTTTGGGTGCAAAACTGCATTGCAAAATTCAGAGTTGTGTGAATTTCCCATGATAGTTGTGTTTCAGTTCAGGCATTAGTTCAAGAAGTGTGAATTGGGTAGCTTCTCATTAAGATGTGAACAAAATCAAATTTCTCCCCCATTCCAACTCCAGCACTATGCTCAATGATTGGCAGCTTTAGAACAAATTAATCTTATTTCAAAGTAATTTGAAAGTAAAAAGCATGTTCTGAATTGACTTCTCACATGATGACTTCTCACAATGCCTTTATCTGTCCAATTTGTGCATTTCATCCCTGAGCATTGATTTGTTTGCTTTCAACCATTGCTGGTATGACAGCATTAGGAAAACAATAATTTCTCAGTGTTTGCTATTTTACAGAATACAAAAGTGTTTGCAGCAATTTGCAGAGAAGCACTAATCACAGCAAAAACATTTTAAAGTGTCATAATACGCAAGGCAGCTTGTTCCACTTTGATCCACTGTGTAGGTTGTAAAGAAACAGAAATGCTTCAGGTCTGTATTAATTATGCTAAACAGAGTATTGCTAAGACTAAAATAACAGCATAAGTGACAACTGCAATTAAAGGCCTAAGAAATAACTTCAGGAAAACTCTTCCATTTCACACACACACACACACAGAGAGAGAGAGAGAGAGAGAGAGATGGGGAATAAAAAAATGGCAAATAAGATTATGCTGTACCATGAACACTATGTGGCAAACACTTTCTGTACATAACTTTATTTACTTCCAAGATAATGTGCTGACTATAAACATGTAAGATTTTGCGAAATTCTTATCCCTGGAGGGAATATGTTAGATAGATCACGTGTTTTCCTTGACATCCATACCATTAGGCAATATGAGGTGATTTCCTGAGGTGGGAGATGCTGGGGGACCTCCAGCTGTTCTCTGTAAGGTCCCTGGCCATTCTCCTCTGTTGGAGGACAGAGTTGTGTATGCTACATGGCATGCCCTGGCCATCATTCAGTTTATGGAATGGGAAGGAGCACCATATTGTCCTTTGACTCAGGTAGCAAAATGTCCATGACAAGCCTTGTTGTCCTCTCTAATTAAAAGTATCAGGCAGCAGACAATGTAAAAGACCTCTGTTGTGATCATGGAGAGCTGCCAGTCAGAGTAGACAACACCATACACATAATCTGAGTTAGTATAAAGCAGGAGTAGGGAATGCTTTCAGCCTGGCAAGACAAGACCCTTATCTCCATAAGTTCCAGAGGCCAGGTATGTCAGGTGGGAATCATAACAATGTCAAATGGCGAAGATACTTTTGAAGAGCTAAATATCATCTAGCTTGTTGAGAAAACAACTCCCCTCTGCATTGCTGAGGCTTTTTGGACTGGTCAGCTAGCCCAGGTGAGGGTAGCTGATGAATTTTAAACCCTCAGTAAGTTTAGGATTTCCCCTGCGTGCAAAGTCAGGTTCCAGTGGATTGAGCAGATAACCCCAGTAGTGGGCCCAACAGTCAAGATGGTGGTTACTGCATGTGCTGTAGAGGGAAATGAGGGACAGATGAGGCTTGTCAACCTAGGAAGGTATTCCATGTAGGAGAAGGAAAACTCTGAACCTCAACCTCTGCTGCTTTGCATTCATGAGAAAAGTTTCAGGAGCAAATCCTGAGGAAAAATCTATACCCACTACCTTGTAGAACATCTTTGGAAGAAGAAAAGGCTAAGGAATAAACCTGCAGTCAGGTTGGTACCAAATGTATTGCTCTGCTTTCCTTTCCACAACATCAGTGAGGCCAAGAAGGGGGGTGTCTTGCTGTCTGGGCAGCCAAGGACCTTGTGCCCCAGAGAGGTCACTTCATTGCTGCTAACACAGCAAAAACATCACAGGAGGCAGCAGTTACAAGTACTGGTCTCCACAGCCACAGCAGGCACTGTGATTCTCTGGTGGTTTGACTTCACCCTAAGAGGTGCACTCCATTGTCTCCTGAGACATGGACGCCACCAAATCCGTTTTTGCCATGTACTTAATATGCAAAGCTGCTGCTTCTAAACTTATTTTAGTTTAAAAGGATAGGAATACAAAAAAACCAAAAAGCTTTATTGAATGATTTAAAGGACTTTGGATATAGTCTCCATTGTGTATCCCATTCTGATTGATTGTGCTGGATCTTGTGTAAACCTAATTTTGTGCCAGATTACAGTCCAAGGAAAATGCTACTTAAAAATGGAACATTCTATAAATTAAATTGTACAAAAAATAGTACCCATACACAGACATTAATTTAAAATCTAAATCCTCAGCCACATCAGCTAGAGTAGTTAGTTAAGATTCTCCCGTGTTATGATTATTGGAAATGATAGTCCCTGTTCTCTTAAGTTCCAGACAACTATAATCTATTTTTGGAATTAAGCATTATTTTTTCCTAATTGGAACTGTGTTTTGATTATAAAAGTGACTTTAATTAATCTTCTGGAAATGTTGTTACATAACATTTCTGCAAAGGTGTTGGCTAATGAGTATAGCTAACATTTCTAGTTTCATTACAGTTCACTGCTTCACATGTTTTAAACCAGAATTCCCCAACCTGTTGCCTCCAGATGTTGTTGAACTACTACTCCCTTCTTTCCTGAACACTAGCCAGCTGGGGTGAGTGGAAGTTATAGTCCAAATATTCAGGAGGGCACCGGGTTGAAAAGGGTGGATTGAACTGTTGACACAGAAGAATTACCATACTCTCTCTTAGCTTCAATCCTGGCATTTCAATGTACCAGGATAATAATATGAGTCTATGAGAAGGAATAGGGAGTTCATCTATTTTATGTTTAGTTTTCAGTTGTAAAACCTGTGTTGTAAAATTGTTGCTTTTGTTTTAAAGGCCAAGAGGGTTAAAACTCCCCCACTCATCTCCCCCCCCACCTCTTTCCCCCTTTTCTTCCTAATGTCTCAACAAATGAAACCAATTTGTAAAAAAATGTTACATGGCAAAAAAAAAAAAAAAAACGAGAGGGAGACATTGCACATACCTTTGTAAATCAAGAAAATCTTTAATAAAAATACATTTTAAAAAAAACTCCAAAGGAAGGTTAGAAGTACAATAGGGTGTTTTGTTCAGGAAATGTTAAGCCTAGAAACACAGTAACTAGGGGGCCATGGACATTTAAACAACAGCTTATTCTTCTGATTGGCTAAAAGGTTGAAAACACTGTAGAAAATAGTGTCATTAATTTTGGAGTCAGAAATGTGAAGATATTAAGATAGAAGGTAAAGGTAAAGGCAGTGCTTTTTTCTGGGGAGACGCAGGGGGACGCATACCCCTAAACATTTTGTGAATCTAAGTTTGGCCTTATTGAGGGGCAGTATTTCAATATGAGTAGGAAAATGTACCCCTAAACTTTGTTTTTTTTAGGGGGGAAAGCACCGGGGAAAGGTAAAGGTAAGGGACCCCATGACGGTTAAGTCCAGTCAAAGGTGACTATGGGGTTGCGGTGCCCATCTCGCTTTCAGGCCAAGGGAGCCAGCGTTTGTTCACAGACAGCTTTCGAGGTCATGTGGCCAGCATGATTAAACTGCTTCTGGTGCAACGGAACACTGTTACAGTAACCAGAGCACACAGAAACGCCATTTACCTTCCCGTTGCAGCAGTACCTATTTATCTACATGCACTGCTATGCTTTTGAACTGCTAGGTTGGCAGAAGCTGGGACAAAGTAATGGGAGATCACCCCGTTCCACGGATTTGAACCACCAACCTTCCAATTAGCAAGCCCAAGAGGCTCAATGGTTTAGACCACAGCACCACCCACATCTGATTATGACAGAAAGGTGACTGGAACACTTTACAAGAGCTGTAGCACTGAAAGGTGGTTGAGGTCATGCAACAAAAGGAGCCAGAAGAAAGCCAGAATAGGACGTTGAACTGAACTGTGAGATGCTTGTTTATAAGTATTGGCATTGTCAGAAAAACAGTCTAGAATAGGTCCATCTCACAAGTTTATCTCTGCTTATTTCTATTCAGTCTTTTGAATAACTACTCAAACTACCCAAATTTTCTCTAAAAAATATATTCAGTTTACTGCCACGATTAGACCTTAAGTAAAAACATACTTAGTTTGGGGGGGGGGCTCTGAATACTTGTTATTTGCCCCACACCTAAGTGCCAGGTCATTCTTTATATAATATAGAATAGGTTCGGCCAGTCAAAGTCCAAAAGCTTAATGGGGCTGTTTAGTGGATGCAGCTAGACTAAAAGAAATTAAGAAGAAGGAATGATTTGTTTGACTGTTTGCTTGCCTCCCTTTCATATTATGGTGCAGGCTAGGGCTCATTCTGTCAAAGCCTAATGTGTAAGGGTATAATAAAGACTACAGAGAGAATTGATATGAAACATTTTGAGCACTGTGGGAAAACACTACATAAAATATGAATTGTGATAAAGATAAGTGTGAGAACTAATGTTCTCACTGTCTTTGGAAGCTATCAAGTTGGATGTGATGTTGACAATGTCGCCTGTAAACTGTGTTCATTTCATAGACTTCTTTAAGCAAATTAAAAGAGGTAAGCTTACAGCTTTAAAGAAATATTTTTCCTGGAAGTAAGTTGATTGCAAGGAATATTTTTTTTTAATAAAATCTCTCTCACCTGCATGATTCATTGTAACAAAAACTTGGACAGGATTTATTGTACTTTTCTTGATTTGTTAAATGCAGTTTTGCTTAAGGGGAGGGAAAGAGAATCTTCCTGATGTGCCTTTCAGTGTTTGGAGCTTTAATGATGCCTTGCGCAGCAATGTAATTAACAGTACCAGTGATATATAGCCATCGTTGGTTTCCAGTGGTAGAAACAGAAGGCTAATGCCAGATTGCTTGTTAAAGGTATACCCGGTTGCAAAGTACACCAGATGAGACAATCCCCCAGTAACCACATAATGAGGTAAAGACATCTGTAAGATTTTCTTAGAACTCTGAATGTGAAGATTTAAAGTCTCCGGCTATGGTGCAGATGGAATTATTGTTATCCCTATAGACACTGTCACTGGTAACAGATCAGTCCTCCAATCTGAGTTGACTGCTAATAGCTCGAACCATATTTTTCCTTAACAGAGTTAGCACATGGTGCTTCCCTCAAGTTCCTGGATACTGCCTCTCCCAGAATTACTATAGAAAAATTCAAACAAAACTTTTGTCTAGCTGCATCCTATATCTTGGGGAAATGATAGTCGACTTTGTTTTAAAAGAAAGTGTGGATAGGAATTAAGGGCAGCATGTGAGGACAGAATATAAGGAACCAATGACAGTTTAGATAGATAATTAGATAATATAATAAAGTTATAAAGGTAAAGTAAGTATATTTTATCAATAATAAGACACACACCATAGTTTTTATGGGGGTTATTTATTTATCAAAAAAATAAACATTTGTTGTTGTTACCTACCCTTCACTACCCTTTAAAATTCAGTGTTAAAAACAGTTAGAACAAATTACAGTTGCAGGAATAGGGTGGGTCCTGAAAACAAATATCTTAGCTGTCAAAGCCCAGAGTAAAGAAGTGTGTTGTCATTTGCTGAAAGCTGTAGAGCAGGGATGGCCAACTTCTAAGAGACTGCGATCTACTCACACAGTTAAAAACTGGCAGTGATCTACCCCCTTTTGGGGGGTTCAGATCACAGTTCTTGAGTGTCTTTAGGGAGGAGGAAAGCGACAGTGAGCTTTTTCTAGGAAGGAAAGCCCTGTTTTTGGTGCTTCAGGTCATTTTAGGGGGACAGGGCAAAGATGTTGAGTTTTTTTTAGGGGAGACGAAGTTATTTAGCTTCTTTGGGGGAGCCACTGATCTACCAGTGATCTACCACAGATGTCCAGTGATCTACTGGTAGATCACGATCTACCTGTTGGACATGCCTGCTGTAGAGTAAAGGTGCCAGATGTGCCTCTATGGAGAGGGAATTCCAATATCTAGGGGCAGCTACAGAGAATGCCTGATCCTGGGCAACAGATCCTGAACGTCTGAGGGTAGTTGAATTAGCAAGATGGTCCCCTCTTTTGATATTAACCCCTGAAACCATCTGTAGGGAAGAGGTGGTTTCTCAGAGATCAGGGCCTTAAGCACCTCTGTCCAAAAGGGGTCATAGCTGGTGAAGCAGCTGGAGCTGAACATAGGTACCCCTAGCCACTGAGGCCACCCTGCCTAGAACAAACCATCTTCTCACCTCTTGTACTTGAGAACTTGGAACACAATATACCTCTGTTTTTTTCTTCAGGATTCAGATTCAATTTGTTTGCCCATATCCAGCCCATCACTGCCTCCAAACACCTGCCTAGCACCTCAGTTACTTCCTCTGATCCAGTTGGATCACAGAGAAAGAGTTGGGTGTCCTGGTGTCACCTGACATTGTCTTAATACAAATGTTGAAAAGCATGCGAGGCAAGATGGAATGCTGGGGCACATCACAGGAAAGCCCCCATGGTGTTGAACAGTGGCCCTCAAAAGTACTTTCTGGAAAAGGCACTGGAGATAGATGCAGAACCATTCTAGCACAGTGCTTCCAACTCCCACTCCCCTGAGCTGTCCCAGAAGTATCAATAGTATCAAAAGCCACTGAGAGGTCAAGAAGAACGAGTAGGATTGCACTCCCCTCATTTGTCTCCTGACAAATGTAAGAGTCAGACCCACTGGTTCAGACATTCTCTCTCTTTTTTGCCATGCCATTTTTTTATTGATTTTATAAAATACATTAATAAAATTCATCACATTATACTTTCATCTTATAACATTTTGGCTTTTTAAGGCCGTGGCTTCCCTCAAACCCTCCACATGATATTCTAATGTCTAACACTTATATCTATACTTCTTAAACCAATCATTGTTCTAAATCATCATATTCAACTTAATCACTAAAATTTCATATTTAAAATGACATTTCTTCATTAATCTACAAAGCTTCTTGCAGTCCTATCAACGTATTCAATTGAATACAATTATCCTTCAGATAGTCTGTAAATTTAGACCAGTCTTTGATGAATTTCTGGTCCCGCTGTTCTCAGATTCTTCCCGTCATTTTATCCAGTTCTCCATACTCCAATAATTTCACTGTCCATTCTTCCTTTGTTGGTATTTCTTCTTGTTTCCATTTTTGTGCTATTAAAATTCTCGCCACATATTGGGAAAGTTTAAAGTCTTTTTTAAAAAAATATCTGTACCAGTAATTCCCAGAGGGACATTCTCAGTCCTCTCCAAAAATGCCAAAGATTATACTCTGGTTTCTCTTCAGATCGTATAAATCTTTCGCCTTTTTTACAAAAATGCCAAAGATTGAACCTGGGACCCACTGCATGCTCTGTCACTGTTTAGGGAAGTTTTTTAACTATGATATTTTAAATGTATTTTAATGTTTGGTGGAAGCCACCCAGAGTGGCTGGGGAGACCCAGCCAGATGGGTGGGGTACAAATAAATTATTATTATTATTATTATTATTACAGCTCTTCCCCTAGTTGCATATGTGTCATTTGCATTATTATAAAATCATACACCATTGGAAGTTGCATTGCAGATCTCTATTACATTAAAAGTTAATACAGGCCCTACTTTACCAATGACGTGTCCTATCTCTTGATTCTGTTGCATGTTCTTCTTGCTTGTCTGCTTATCAGTTCAGGAGGTGATCCAGCCAGCCACCTAAAATGACCAAGTACCTAAAAATATTGGCTACAGTATACAGTTTTTGTCATTTCCCTTGGAGTTCTGAAGTAACCAAACAACTTCCAATAAAAAGTACCATGTCCTATCAAAATATAATAATTTCCAAAGATATATACTGTGTGAAATAAAATAGTGTCAAATATGAATTATAAAGCAATGCATGTATACTAAAACATTCCATTGATGATTAGGAAGTTACTAAGATTAGGAGGCCCAATACGTAGGTCTTTGAACTCCTTCTAATTTACATAGAGTGGAAAGCATATGCTACTGTTTAATATGAGCAAAGAATTAATTAACAGTTATAGTGGTAATGAAGAAGAGAGCTGAGACATAGACAAATTGAGTCTGATTGGGCCTGCACAAGCTCTTCAAGTGATTAATTGCAAGAACAGAGCATTAGCAAACGAAGAATCTCTGAAAGCAGAGTTTTTAATTCTTTGCTGCAGAGGAAACCTTTTTAAAAGAATTGTAGAACTGGGAATAGGGCCTCATTAAGAGGTTAAGGAGTGGAGGCTTTTAATGCTTTTTGCCTTAGATATTTCATTAGAGTGAGACAGGAACATTCCCCAAGTAATATCCAGAAGGGTCAAGAATATGGTGAAAGTTGCATACCTTAGCCCTGTCCTCAGCTGCATGGGGTGTATCTAATGGCACATCAGAATATAATTTGCATGGAAATTTCTTCCTGAAGATTATATTTCCTTGTACTTTACTGCATTCATCCAATCCCAGGATTTTCCTGCAAAAAATGCTCACCATGTCAGGAGGGGGCGGGTAAGATTTAAAATGTGCCTATCCTTGTAATTTAGGAATTTGTTCTCTTTGTTCTTGGAGTCTTTTTAACATGGACAAGAGATGTGTTGAAACAGACATGTTCTGGATAAAACCTAACCTCCAAAGAACGAGCAAGACACTTATATGTGGGCAAAGAACACCATTTATATTGAATACAATAAAATTAATGAGTTGTCTCTCACACATCTTAATGTATGCCCAACTCTGTCTATATCTATCTATCTATCTATCTATCTATCTATCTATCTATCTATCTATCATCTACCTATATACCTATCTACCTACAGTATCTACCTATCTACCTTACCTATCATCTATCTATCTATCTATCATCTATCATCTATCTATCTATCTATCTATCACCTATCATCTATCTATCTATCTATCTATCTATCTATCTATCTATCTATCTATCTATCTATCTATCATCTATTTGTCATATACATTACACATATACATTACCACATGTTCTGTAGTGTTAAATTTGCCAGAAGTGGGTGCTCTGACTGCTAGAACACCAGTTTAGGAGTTCAGACTTATGAGGAAGTGCAGGCTGTGCAATCAGATACCTGTTCTAGGTAGATTCAGAGTTTTTGCCCTTCTGTTGCTCAGGTGCTGGTACTTTCCGCCCAGCTTTCTGAAGATCAGGAATTTGTAGAAGACTTTACAGTGATACCTTGGTTTAAGAAAAGTCCTGTTTACGAACGATTTGCTTTAAGAACTCCGCAAAACCGGAAGTAGTGTCCCAGTTTGAGAACTTCACCTCAGTCTAAGAACGGAATCTGAATGGTGGAAGGGCACCGGCGGCGGGAGGCCTCACTAGGAAAAGCACACCTGGGTTTAAGAACGGTTTCGGTTTAAGAATGGACTTCCGGAAGGGATTAAGTTTGTAAACCAAAGTATCGCTGTATTTCAAGGTGCATTAGATAGTCTTTTGAGTATCACAATAAAATAATAATTGAACTAGTTCAAAGTGGTGTCCAATACAACGAGAAAATTCAGGTGAAGGAAGAACTGAATAGCCAGGTACCTAGCAGATTAATTGGAATAGCTAGAACAGAAGATCAGCTGAGGAACATTTACAAAAATTAGTGCCTGTTGAATTAAGTCTGATACGGAAAGAAGTATCAGGACTCATCACAGCTATAATTTTAGTGATTATTATCCTTGTTCCCAGTGATAGTCATCTATTCCACATCCTTGCTTCCAATATTAATTAAAATGAGAACTGAGATCAATTTATCAATGCCATGTAAGTCATGCAGCTCTTACTGATTCTGTGACTTTGTTGCTTGGATGGCTCTATGCAGTTTGTGTGTCTCGTGTTTTACATGTACATGTACATGTTCACTGTGCGCTATGCTGCAAAAGCAGGAATGGGGAAGCATTTTCAGCCCAAAGGCTGTATTCTGTCATGGGCAACCTTTTGTGGGCTGCATGTCACAAAAAAGTGGTCAAGTGTCAAGGCAGAAGTTGGTGATATTAACTCTTTATTGGAGACAGTTGGTGATATTAACTCTTTATTACAATAAAATAAAAAACAGCACAGGCCTGGTGAGCACAGCAACTTTTGCCAATGAGGCAGTTGCAAGGACTGAAGGTCCCCGCCTTCCCACAGCACACTAAGTCTTCTCCTTCCCTGGGTCCTTCCCAAACAACCTGAGACTTCTTCACCTTGTCTGTCTTTGTTCCACCCTCTTCATACCTTTGTGGGTTCTGGGTGACCATGAGTGAGGGGAGCTGGTTACAGCAGCAGGAAGAGACCTCCTGGCTTCTTCAGCAGCCTGCCACATCTCTGCCTCTTGGCCCACCTCCTCTCCAGCCTTACTTTGTAGGACATTAAAGTGTGTGGGGGGGGGTGCCTTTGTTTTCCCTGGTTGACAATCTGATCTCAACATCTGCAGGGGATTGCTCTTGTTCTTGCATTTCAGTTGGTTGTGTGTTGATTTCAGCTCTTTGTTTTTGATGGTATTCGTTTCTCAGGGCTTTTGTCTGTGTCCTGGTGGTCTTCTTCTGTTGGATTTTGTAATGTCATTATGTTCTCATCTGGCTCCTCTTCAAAACTCACACTGTTACTGATGGTCACCTTATGTTTGTGGATTCAGGATTCTGTAACCTGTGGTATGTTCACTGAACCCAAGAAGAATCCCTTCCACTGCTCTAATCTGCAGCTTGCTGCTTTTCTCTTCTGAAACATGTGCATCAGACTTGCATAGTTCATATGGCATTTCATCCTGAACGCTCAGCATCCCCCAGGTGATGCAATGTTCATACAGGTTTCTTTTGATATTGCTCTTGTTTACATGTTCAGTTTTTTATTGCCTGACTCTAATCCTTTCAGTTAAGATGGAAGAACAAATCCAAAGCAAAGCATAAAGTTATTTTTCATAGAAATATAATATAGGATAGATTGTTATTGCCTGCAACAAAGGAATTCAGAAAGTTTTGTGAAGCTTTTTTAAAAAAAAAAATGTAAGGAACAATTTCAGATCATCCATCATACCAAGACCTTTGAAATTGCTTTTGCACTTTAATTCCACCTCAGTTGCATGTAGAAATTAAAAATCCACTTCTAGAGATCCCTGTTATTCTTCACAGGGTCCCAGAGGTACACCAATGAAACTAGTTTTTAAAGCTTATTAAACATATTAAAGGGAATATGTCCCAGACACACATCCCAATTAAGAGCGACATTTTGTATTCATTTACACCCATGCATCTCAAATTAGATCTGCAAGATTTTATGGATGATGTGAGAAGAGTATTTAGACCACATTTTGTGGACAAGCACAAGATCACCATATAGTTAACCTTAAATATCAGTTCTAATTTAAAATGTTATTTCTTTCTTTCTTGGTGGGAATGGAGGCACAGAAGAGAAGAATTGATTTTTTATTATCAGATTTCTCTATATGAGCAAGAAAGATATCCAGAAGACAACTTTCAGGGTTTGGAAGTGCAAACCATATTTAGTTAGAACTGATGCAAACATAAGGATCTGCATAGCTACCTTCACATTTAATATTAATTTATTTCACTTTGATTCTCCAAAGAGTTCATGCCGCTGCCTTTTATATCTTATGAAAATTTGTACTTGGTCCAGGATGACTCTTTGGGTTTTGTGGCTGAGTATGCATTTCAATCTTAGTTTCCATGGGCTGTGACACAGGTCAGGAGTATACAACCTCCAGCCTATGGATCTTTAACAGATTTTCACCAGTTAAATATAAGTTGTGCTAGGAGAGGAGGTGGGTGGGGTTATAAAATCAATACAAAGCAACCCTTCAAACAATTTGCATGGAGGAGGAATGTAGGAAGCAACATTTAAGACGACAGCTTTTTAAAGCCCATATTTTGTATCTTACATGCTGCTTGATCTGCCTCAAATTTTTGTAACTGCCATAAAAAGCTTTGGTCAGGGAACAGTCAGCTTAATGGCATGGCTGGCCAGGTTGGGACAGAAAGTAGGAGGAAGGCATATTGCTGTATCAACCTAGAGATTATACAACAACTGGAAAGGCCCTAGATAGATAATTAAACAGTTGGTCTACGAGCACTTAGAATAGGATGCTGTGATTACTAAGACCCAACATGGGTTTCTTAAGAACAAGTCATGCTAGACAAACCTCATTTCTATTTTTTATACAAGTTACACACTTGGTGGATCAGGGGGATGCTGTGAACACAGTGTATCTTGATTTCAGTAAGGCTTTTGATAAACTCCCCCATGATATTTCTGTGGAGAAGCTGGTAAAATGTGGGCTGAATAAGGTAACTGTTAGGTGGATTTATAGTTGGCTGACCAAACAAACAAACAAACATAAAGAGGGTTCAATAATGGTTCCTCTTCATCCTGGAAAAAAGTGACAAGTGGGGTGCTGCAGGATTCTGTCCTGGGCCTCTTTGTTGTCCAATGTATTTATAAAAAACTTGGATCAAATTTGCAGAAGACACCAAACTGGGAGGGGTAGCCAATGCTGCAGAAGACAGAATTGGGACTCAAGATGATGACCTTAACAGACTGGAGAACTGGGCCAAAGCTAAAAAAAAATGAATTTCAATAGGCTCAAATGTAAAGTTGTTCTCTTTGGCAGGAAGAATCAGCTGCACAAATATAAGATGGGGGACACCTGGCTTGCCAGTAGTACAAGTGAAAAGGATCTAGGGGTCTTAGTGGACTACAAGCTTAGCATGAGACAACAGTGTGATGCTGCAGCAACAAAAGTAGAGTGTCTCAGTCAAGGCAAGTAATAGTCCCGCTCTATTTTGCCTTGGTTAGAGCACACCTGAAGTCATCTGTCCAGTCCTGGGCACCACATTTAAGATGGATATTGACAAGCTGGAATGTGTGCAGTGGAGGGTGACCGAGTTGATAAAGGGCCTGGAAACCAAGACTTATGACAAACCATTGAGGAAGTTGGGTATGTTTAGCCTGGAAAAGAAGACTGAGAGGAAATATGATAGCTATCTTCAAATATCTTAAGGGCTATCACATGGAAGATGGAGCAGGCTTGTTTTCTTCTGCTCTGCAGGGTAGGACCATTGGCTACAAGAAGGGAAATTTCAACTAAACATCAGGAGCAACTTTCTGACAGTGGAACAGACTCCCTCGGGAAGTAGTGGATTCTACTTCCTTGGAGGTTTTTAAGCAGAGTTTGGAAGGTCATCTGTTATGTATGATTTAGTTGAGATTCCTGCATTGCAGAGTGTTGGACTAGATGACCCTTGAGGTCCCTTCTAACTCTCCAACTTTATGATTCTATAAGGCTGTGGCTGTCAGGTGGTGAAAGTGGATATGGTTTGGATTGCAGTGTATTCTGGGCTGGTTCAGCCCTTTCATGCCTACAGAATGACCAGTTCTGAGTCCTTCCATGGGCTGGCAGGGATACCAGTGGTGGCATTTCTATTAAACCACCCATTTAGCAGGCAGAACTGGAAACTCTGCACCAACCAGCAAAACAATGTTGGTGTCACACTGGTGTCACTCCTTGGGCAGAGACCAGCAGGGCTAGGTGGAGGGACACCTCCATCCAGCATAAACTTTTTCAGCATGACACCTTTTGGGGAACTGGCATAATATGACGGCTAAGAATGTGAGTTAAGAATCAAGAATTTGGAATTTTCATTCAGGGGAGTTGATGAAAGGGAAAGCACTTTTAAGTCTCATGTGTTTTAATGAGAGGGGATTAAGCACGTGCTTTAGAATGCTTTTCCTTTTGAGAGAAATGGAATTTCAAAGTGCAAGCATGAACTGGATTCTGCCCCCATGCCGTTTCACGTACAGCTAGTCATTTGTGCTGCCCTACAAAGATGAAGCTGGCATTTCTCTCCGCATTACAGATTCAAGTAATGTAGGGGCTAAGAAAGAGAAGAAAAGTGAATTGCAGTGTCCCCAATTCAAAGCTTATGTCAGCCATCAACCCATACAGTGGCCTTAGCTAACCTGTCATTCTAACAGGAGAGGAAAAGAAAAGCCTGTACCTCAGTGAAGAGGAATACAGAAAATAAGATAGAGGAGAGGATACAGCAAGTGCCTAACATACTGGAGTTATAGCTTAATTTCCAAATCAAAGAGATATGAATAACATTGTGTAAGCAATGATTGCCGTAAGGGTGCATATTCAAGTAGGCTGTGCTACTGAAAGCAAAACCCATCTCACAGTGGGGTACCTTTGCAGTCCTTCCCAGCTTTTGCACACATTTGCTCTTGCTGGCAGGTGGTGCAATTGCCACTCACAACTGAAATGGCACATTTCTTGACATTTCAGGAGCCCTCCAAGCAAACAGTGCATAGTACTTCTGAAAAGGTAAACAGGTGCAGCATTTAAAACATAAAGACAACATTCATCTCTATCAGCCTTATCATTCCCTATCATTCCTCTGCATGTCCATTTAACAGTAAATGGCTGCTCTAGATACTCTTAATCATGCCAGATCGTTCCCAGCTACATGAATGAATCCATTGACTTCAAAGGAGAGTATCCTAGAATACGGTATCATTCTACGTGAGTAAGATAAGAGAATCTAGTCCTTTACATTTGCCAGCCACTTTCTTTTGATCATGTAGTTCTAACAGTCTTTTGCAAAAGAACCTGCCTGGAGATTAGCCTGTTAAAATGTGATGAAATATTGGGTAAGAAATATATGAAATGCTGGGGGGTGCGGGAGAGGCAGCTCCAAAACTTGCAGAAAGATGGGTTCATTATTCTATTAAGGCATAATCATATGCATGTCTATTCAGAAATAAATTATGTTACATTCATTAGGGCCTTTCTCCCAGGTAAGTGGGTGTAGGATTTCAGTCTTAGCGTGTCATTTATTTGGTCTCAGAAAACATGAAGCAAGTGGTTATCTATTTAATATGCACCTAATGTCAGAGCTGCTTCAGGCATTCACACTTCTGGAGAGAAATGAAAAGTGCAAGAGACTTGCAATTCCTATTTTTGTGCTTTTTAGTTCATCAAACATGAATCCTTATGCATCTTCCCTGAAGAAAGATTTATGAGAGTGCACACACTCTGAAAAATGTGTGTCTTCCCATAAGAGAGATGTGTCACCCCACCCCACCCCACCCCACCCCATTTTAGCCAGAGCAAAGGCATGTGAAAATAGCACTCACTGTTTTCTCTCCTGAATGAATATTCAAAACTACTTTGTATAACACCAAACACCTTGTCAGTATTAGTAAGGGAAAATCTGGGTATTTGAAAATGCACCCCATGTTATCCTTTCCTGACCCTATACTCCACCTCCCTCTTCAACCTGATGTAAGTGATCAGGACTCCAGGTTAAGGATGGGGAGAAATTTGATTCAGTTTTCATTTAAAGGCTAATCTCTCAAATTTGCACTTACCAAAATAATATGAGAACTGAAACACAGCTATCCTTCAAAATCCACACTTTTCTGAATTTTGTGATGCAGTTCTCCAAACAATGTTTACGTGTGTGTGTGTGTGTGTGTGTGTGGAGAGAGAGAGAGAGAGAGAGAGGCTGCTGCTTTATACTGAGTCAAAAGATTGGTCCACCTAGCTCAGTACACTCTACTCTGACTGGCTGTGGATCTCCAGGATTTTTCCAGCCCTATCTGGTGTAGTCAGGGAATGAAGCTGGTACTTTCCGCTTGCATGACAAATGCTTTACCACTAACAATCATCCTTCCTTAAAGGATATGTTAATTGAAATAATATACAACATTACATTAAATTGCTTGCAACACTATGTATATTATTCTTATATCTATAAAACCTCACAGAATGAACTTCATATTCTCAAGGATATTCTTGGAAAAAAACATCAACTGAAAAACATGCACATCACATGCAGTTAGGCCCTGCATTAACTTACCTTGAAAAACATACGCCAAACCATGTGCCAAACAGAGCTTATAGCAGGAAATGAATTCCAGAAAATGCCTGTTTTGTTGTTCTAAGGCATGTAATCTACAAACAATCCAACACTTGCAAATCAAATTGCAGTACTTTTGACAAAATTGCAGTGATTCCTTGTCACTAAGACTCTCAGAGTTTAGGTTTCATGTCAACACCCTTGACAGTCTGAAAATAATGCGATTTTCAACCCTTTAGGATATCAAGACATGCAAATTGGAAACATTTCCTTTACTGATTGGAAAATAGTGAGAAGTTCTCTGCCACTAAAATGGTAGGTAATCCTCATATAAAAGAAGACTAGTAATAACCAGCAATTCCATACAACAGGCAGTGTTGAGGCACAATGCCGTCCTACAGTTTCTGCAAGTTTCTGCTATGGCCTCTTCTGGCGGCCAGGGCATGGGGAATCAGATGGACACAAAATTTGGCCAATTGTGTCTGGGCCAATGGGTGGGCTTACTCAGAGGCAGACCTGAGTCTCTTGAGCTTCCCTCAGGTCTGCTCCTGGGATATTTAAAAGGCAACGGACACATAGCCAAAAACTCTGTTAAACAATAGTCAATTCTCATATAAAAGAAGACTAATAATAGCCAACAAATGACACTATTTTGTACATTTTGAGGAAATACATGTTAGAGGAGCATGCTTTGCCACAGCCTTGTATCTTGAAACCCAGACCTCCAACAAAGGGTAGTGTAAACTTGTTTCACTACTACTTTGCTTTTTATGGTTTGGTTTCATGCTGGTTCCTTTCAAAATGTTACAGTTAACAATGAATTCTGAACATATATGTACTATCTCTATTGTACCATTTTATTGTTGTTTTTTCCCTCCCCACCCCAGCTCCTATTTAATTGAAGTACTATTCTATCATAAGATTTTTCTTTAAGAACTGGAGAACTATTCATAAGTCTATTCTTCTGATTGCCTTCACTTGTTTCCCCGGGGTGTCTTTTGTTGCTTTAGAAGGTTTTGTCTGAAGTTACGCTAAAATCTTTCCCTGTGTATGCGTGTGTGTTTGTCAGACCCATTTCAGAGAAGCAGAGAAAATAGGTGAAACAATTAGGTGCTTTTTTGATTTTCCCAATACAAAAATCAGGCACGCATATTTCACTTTTTTTCCAAGAGGGAAAATGTAAAATTCTACAAAAGATAAAGAGCTTTGCAGGGGCTTTGAAAGATACCTTGTAAGTTATGTCAAAGTGGTGCATCACTCTATGAACAAATAGCTCAAACTTTTCTTCAAGATCCTTCTGTCAGTGCTGATTGTACTTTCAGGGCACAACAAATGCTCCACCAGAAGCATCAAGGAAGGTATGCACTCAATTACAAACAAGGAATTTGCTTTGCATGGTTTTGCTTTTTAAAACAAAACAAAACAAAAACCTGAATTGATGGCAGTGAGGTAAAGCTACCCAGAAACCATTTTGTTACTGGGCAACTTCTGACGCCATGAATCAGAGAAGGGGAACCTCAGGCAGGGAGGACAAATGCAGTCCTCTGGAACTCTCTGTCCAGCCCTTTAGACTCTACCAGGCCTCACACTCCGTACCTAGGCCACATCCTCTACCTAACATGTGCTCCTGCTTGACTTGCTAGAATGTGTCCTCAAACTGTGATTAGCCCCTTAGCTTGCATGGATGGAGAGTGGAGAGACATGTGTATGTACACAAATAAGTCTCTAACTTTTGAGTATCTGGAATGTAACCTCCAGTATGAATGTAACAGCTATACCTGCTTCTCCACACACTAGTCCCATTGATGCATATGGCCTCTGGAAAGTTGCCCAGGAGGAATGCAGCCCTCTGGCTGAGAAGGTTTCCCCTCCCTGCTGCAAATAAATAATGTGCATGAGAGTAATTCAGATCATATTTGGCTGCAGACCTAGAAAAGTTCACCTGAAGACAGTGAGGCTCACTTCTGAATGAGTATTGATAAGTGTTACTCAGTGTGCTTTTGTTCACACTATGCAGGGAAAGGGAGATATGCAAACCCACTAAAACCAACACCTTCTTCATATTCATTTCATTGCTGCTACCAAGTGGATTCCCCCCCATCTCCCCCTCATTTGCCAACCTCAATTAAACAGCCCTTTAACCCTGGAATTTTAATTGGCCCAGCCAACTCTCTATGCTCGTTAGAGTGGTAAGGCAATTGGACATGTCTTCATTTTTATTGTAGGCTAAATCGGGTCCTCCATTAAAAGAGGGCACGTGTTGTGGTGCGACCAGCAACCTGACCCATTGTTGTGGGGGTAATTGGAAATCATGGCCATAACCCCTGAAAGGTCAGTCCCGTGTTGCTGGGGTGAAATCTGACCAATGGGGCATCGTAAAATGCAGGAACACGGAACCTATTTAAGCCCATGCGAGGTTACTGAGCTTCCTCTTTGGGGCCTTTCGCATCGGAACACCCACCCACCTCACCCTATATTTAAGGCTTGCACTTGACCTTGCTATGCCGCCATGTGTCGTCTGTCATTGGGACAGGGGCATGGCCGATTGCCTGGTACCATTTGGATTTCGCCTGCTGCCTAGCAATTAGTCACAACTTGTAAGGTAGGCAGATAGGCTCTGGTTCAGGTGGTAGGCGTGGTATGTGATGTGGCCACGCCTATGAAAATGCAAGATATTCTGGTATAGGAATCCAGGGACTCAATGGTTGTTGGTCCCCGCAAGGGATCCGGCCAGTGCCCAAGTCCCGGGGACATCAGGACAGCTGATAGGTACCCCTATCAGCAGCAGTCCCTGGTGTTCATCCTTGTCTGTCCCACGAACGTGGCTCTGGGACAGGGCTGCCTGCAGGGGTGCAGGGAGATAGTCGAACCAGAACCTATACAACCACTCACTTGGTTGTAATCAATAAAGTTGTGGCCTAAATTCTGCCAAAAACCAAACCAAATATCTGTCTCTGGTGTGAATTCATTTGGGGAGTGTTAAAGGTCTAAACACGCAACAGGTTAATAGTTTTGAAAATGTGTTGTTTTTCTTTTTGAAAAACTTATTTCAGAAAGTCTGAGATGTTAACTGTAAGTGCGAAATAAAAATAGATAACAGCATATCAGCTGATCCTAGACTACAGTGTTTTCCTAAACAAGCCAAGCTAATGCCTGTTAATTTGCATTCAGCTTTTGGGTTGCTTGGTAGCTTCTTTCTTCTGTAACATGCCAACCATTACTGTAACATTTTCACTTCACACAGCTCTTTCTCTTCAAGTCATCTCTAGCCTCCAACAACTTTTCTCTACTTACCAGCTTTGTTTATATATAACATGTTCACTCCACACCCTACAATATTTTGGCCAGTCTGAAGGCTAGTGGGGTGCTAATTCAGTTACCATTCTCCAAGACCTGTTAAAGTTATCTTCTTCTTCCTGAATTTATTGAGTTTCATTTCATAAGCACAAAAGAGCCTGCTGAGAAAGTTCAATGGCCAACCTAGTCCAGCATCATGTTCTAACAGTGGCCAATCAGATGCCTGTAGTAAACTCACAAGAAGGACCCAAGCACAAGAGCACTCTTTCCCTTCTCTCTAGCAGCTGGTATATTTCACATTAAATACCAGGTTCCTGGGCTAAATTTTGATCCTTCTGGTAACCAGGCCCTCTAAAAGAGAAACCAAACATTTTAGAAGAACAAATGAGAACACAAAGTGGCTGAACATTCCTCCATGATAAGGTTGAGTTATATAATTTGCTATTCCTCTGGAGACTTAGGCTGCAATCCTTTAACCAGAATCAGCAACTGAGGTATCCTGGGAAGCAGCAGAAGTGCCCACTAGTATACCCACCAAAAGATTATCTGTTGGTGGCCACAGAGTGCAAAATCATCTCATTAATCCAACATATCCACAAAATTGTCTGACAACTACCAGTCTTATTTCCACCCCCCACCCCCGGGAGGAAAAATTAAAAATCCTGTCCCCCATCTTCTGCCCTGGTCAAATCAATAGAATAGGACCCTGTCTGCAAGGTCTAGAATTGCTCTGCCCATTGGGAGTAAGCCCCATTTAAGTCAATTGGGTTTAATTTTCATTAAACATACATAAGATTGGACGGTAACATTTATTTAATGACTGCTCTTAAATAAGGCCCACTGTCAAAATCTGCTACTCTTGTCCTGTTTTGTAATTCATCTCTTATATTATAAAGGAATTCAGATTCACACCCTTTTCTGTCTGAAAATTCAGTTTTGAACAAATTGCTTTGACAACTTCACCTTCACTCAGTTCATATCAACTCCTGTGGATTCAACCAGCTTGACTCTGTTTCATTCACTTTCAGAAATGTGACTAAAATTGAAACAGACATTGCTTTAGCACAGCCAACCTACCTAACTTTACTTGAAGGTGCTAGAGGAACTGTGGTCCTGGCATCTGCAGTGCCATTTGTGGGACATAATAGAAGACAATAGGCAATTAGTTTATGGTCTGTGAATGATGGCATCAGATGGTTTGTGCATGTTGCAAAATTTCAAGAAAAATAATAACGTTGTCTGATTGCTGGGGGGGGGAAAATCTAGCAGACTGTACTGTCAACTTTGAAACCACTGCCCCTGAAGATACCTTCAAACAATGTGCAAAGATCTGTTGGACTTCTAATTTTAATGGGCATCAAGCAATAGATTGTGTTATCCTTTATTGTTGTTGTTCAGTCATGTCCGACTCTTCGTGACCCCATGGACCAGAGCACGCCAGGCACGCCTATCCTTCATTGCCTCTCGCAGATCCTTTATTAGCTCTGTTAAATTGGTTGAAAGGTTCACTAGGTTACTATCCCACAGGAAATCTACATCAGATCAAGGGAGCAGTCTCCAGCTCTAGGCATGTGCTGTTAAAAACCTGTAGAAGTAAGAATCAGCCTCTTACATTAAATAAGTGTTTATGGATGAAAATCTCTCTTCTGAAATAGAGATTCAGAGGTAGATGAAGACAACACATGGTTTAAATTATATGACGAGACTTCATTTTCAGTAAGTTCTTTAAAACAAAATGGTGAGAATTCACCTTAGTTTAAAATAAAGCATGTTAACAATACGCCTTTCCCAGTTTTCCAGCTGCATTCTTTCATTGTGAAAATAGGCTGTGGGGTGTTCTGCAGCTCTCTTTGAGGGGAGAGGGGGAGACATTTATCCATAATTTTCTGGAGGGACGTTCTACTTCCTTGAGTCTCCCTAGGAAGTATGGCAGAAAACTATGGACAGAGTGGTTCATTAGAAGATACTTTGCCTTTACAGTTGAGTGATGTTTCAACTTTTCTTGAGGAAGTGCCTATGATACCAGTTCAGGATTGTTTGTTGTTCCATCTTGTCTCAGAGGCACAGATGTTCTCTGAGACTCAAAGAGCTTCATACCATCTTATGCTAGTTTGTCAACTGTGACCCTGCTTGGCTAGAGATAGCCAGGCTTAGCGACCCATGTCCAGGTAATTTTTTTATTTAGTTATGATGTGTTATGGGGTTGCCTTTGATGATACATCTAAAAGAACAAGTGCATAGTCTGGGGGTACTCTTTGATCCAACTGTCATTAGGGGGTCAAGTATCCTCTGCATTGGTAACCTCAAGGTTGGACTACTGTAATCTGCTCTATGTGGGCCTGGTTCAGAAATTAGAGCTGGTGCAACAACATGTGCAACAACATGTGCCACCATCATCTACACTGGAAGCCCACCTACTACCAAAGCAGATTTAATGATTTTGTATTAATTTACAAAGCCTGAAAAACTTAGGTTCTGGGTACCTCAGGAATTGCCTGAATCTTTGTGTTCCATCTCAGTCACTGAGATCAGGCAATTACGAATACAGCCTTCCACAATCATTATCTGATTTCTGATTTGGTTTTAATTTCATCTGTTTTATGTAAAATTGCTGGGAACAGTTTTTATATTAATTAGTGTTACATAATTTCTTTTAGAAATAAATTTTCCAGAAACTGTAAAGGTACAGAACAGGGGTCCCCAAACTAAGGCCTGGGGGCCGGATGCGGCCCTTCTAAATCCGGCCTGCGGACGGCCCGGGAATCAGCGTGTTTTTACACGAGTAGAATGTGTCCTTTTATTTAAAATGCACCTCTGGGTTATTTGTGGGGCCTGCCTGGTGTTTTTACATGAGTAGAATGTGTGCTTTTATTTCAAATGCATCTCTGGTTTATTTGTGGGGCACAGGGATTCATTCATCCCCCCACCCCCCAAAAATATAGTTCGGCCCCCGGACCCCTACAAGATCTAAGGGACAGTGGACCAGCCCCTGCTGAAAAAGTTTGCTGACCCCTGGTACAGAATATGGCTGCAGCAGTTATAACATTGTGACACTTGTTGTTAATCTGGGACTCATGTGAGTCTACTGGTAATTTTTTTTTTTTTAATGACTCATTATATCCTAAGAATGATATGGATTTAAGAGGCATGAAGTCCTGTAGATTTAAACACAGAAACACAGGCCAGGAAAGAAAATGTCTTACGATGAGCCACTTTTTGTGCACTCCTGGAATAGCAGTGTTTGAGTTTGTTGTGTGTGAAAAGAAACCTGACAGGCAATATTTCATCTTCATGGGAAATAGTTTTATCTCGCTTAGTAGAGCTGAGAGGCTTCCTATGGAGGCAAAGGCTCACAGTTTGGGAATCATGGCATGATCTTTCAGCAGCGTGGTCTGCAAGTGATGAAGCTAGCCAGTGAGACAGCCATATTCCATTCTAAAATGTGCTAAAGGAATGGAAGAATGGGAAACCTTTTCTTTGTCGGGGGCAGTATGCGAGTGAGTTAATACTTTTTGCTGGGTCTGGGTTGCTCTGGGTTTTTTGACTGCATGGTGGAAGCCGCCTTTGGAGGCTCGTTGCCCTAAAAAGCAGCTTTTGATTCTCTGCAATAAGCCAGAAACCCACCATCCAGCCCCATTTCTTCCCCTCTCCATAAGCGTGCTGCATTCCTCTCACCACCATCAGCATACGTCCAGCCACGGTCCAGCCGCTGGCTCCTATGGTAGGAAGCAAGAGCGATGGGGCTTGGGGAATTGAGGGGGAAGAGTTTGGAGATCCACACTTAGGTGAGAATGAAGGTAAAGGCGTAGCTAGATGAGGCAGGAGGCACTGGGCATCACACCGGGGGGCCTGCAGCATGCCTGAGTCACGCGTCTTTCCTGAAGGGGGGTGCGGCAGGCAGACTGCCTGCAAGCCCCGCACTGGTTTTTCAAGCATTGTGGGGCTTGCGTCTGCCCGCTGCCTCAGCCGCCCTTCAGCTGAGGGGTAGGCTGCGGAGAGGCTCCATGCAGCACGCCCTGCCTTGGCTTGCCCTGCCCCCATGGGCAGCTTGCTCCGCCCCCAGCTGCAGGGTGCACACGCCACCCTGAGCTATGCCACTGCCCAGACTCCCTCGTCCCTCCGAGGGCAAGTCTCACTTTGGAAAATCAGTGCCAGGGCTGTAGGAGCATCCAAGAGCCCTTATGCCACCTTTTCAAAATCTCAAAATCAGGTAGACTTTGGGAAGGTGGCAGGGTCCACCCTCCAAAAATCAAAGCTTTTCGTATTTGGAAATATGGCAGCCCTATGCAATAGCAGGCAATTTACAACAAGCTGGTCACATAAAGATGTTTGATTCTTTTTTATTTTCAGTGTAGGGTACTATTGTAGAAAAAAATTTCTTGTCTTTGTTTTAAGGATGCCTGAAGAATTTGATATTTGCTAATCTGTATGGGAAATGACCTAATAGACACCTCTTGGACTAATGTGCAAATCAGAACATAGCTATCTACAGGATTTCAAACTTTGAATGTTGTGATACAGCTTTCAGGATTTAAGTGTACCAAATACACACTTCAAAAAACCATGTTTTGAGAAAAAATATGTTTTACAATGTTATTTTGAGAGGATTTTTAAAAAAAGAGATTTAAAAATAAGAAATCCCAAACAGGCAATAACCAGTATATTTTAAGTAATAAATATTATTAGGAACTCCATTATCAGCAATGATTTAAATTCCAGAGCAGTTTCTTTCTTTTTATTTTCCCTCCCACTGTTTGTTTAACATTACAATATAAATAACTGAAGTATGGCAATCTTTGAGGCATTGTTTTTTGTTTTGTTTTTTGCAGTCTGCAAATGTAATAAATGAGAACTTTTTTTTTTTTTTTGTAAAGAAAGCCATTAACAAAGAACTATCTACATGACTTTTGAACTTACGTTGAAATCTTCTCTGTAGTGAAAAGTTCCAATATGTTGTTCACATATTAGCATGTTGGGGAATGGAACAAAATTATGGATTAAGGCATGTGAGAGTGAGAAGGACTAGAAATAGAAAGTTTTATTGCACTATGTTAACAAATATATTGGTAAAGAGACAGTATTAGCACAGGGGTGCAAGAAGAGGCATCTTTCTGGATCAGAACAAAGGCCTATCCAGTCTAGCATCCTTTCCTCCACAGCTTGAGCACCTGAGAGCATGATGAAGAATCCAAAACTGACTCCTAAGCATCCAAAATTCAGTGAGTGGGACTGGCCTGAAACAGGAGGGAAGTGCAGTGGAACTGGAACAGTGACCACATCCTGGGGTCTGGACTGGACAGGAGGAGGTTGAAAGGGAATTGTGTGAATCCAGGGCCGTCTTTACCCAGGGGTGCAAGGGGTGCAAGGCACTGGGGCGCCGAATACTGGGGGGCACCAGGTGTATACCTACTGTATACCATTCCCTCTTGATTGGCAGCAGTGAAAAGCAATGGAGCGAAATTTCCCGCCCCCCTCCTCAGTCGCTATGTTACTCCGTAGCGTGAAATATTCCCGACGAGTCAGGAAACAAAAGCAGTTTTTCTGCTGTGTTGTTGTTACAGGTGAGTGATTTCCCCCCTTACAAAAGGCCAACAACTTTGGCTTCCCCTTCCCAAAAAAAAACCTCAACAACTTTGCACCCCAGCGGCGAATATGCTAAAGATTCAAGAACACAGCTCTAGCCAATACCATTTGCCTGTTCTTGCCTCATATTTATGTTATGATGCACTTATACTTTCATAAATTCTCAGACTTGAATAAGGTTCAAATCTTAATGTGGTATCTTGCTGTTTTATAAATATTTGTTATAAAAAAAATCTACAAAGCAAGAATATGGCATTGTATCTTAAGTGTACAAGGCAGAACAAAAGTAAGAAGAAAATGGAAATGGAGTATATCATATGTCGCCAGTAAGGAACTTCCACACTCATGAGGGCTAGAAACATTGAAAAGAATAATGTTGAGAGTCTTCAATAACTGAACAGAAGCACTATGCACCATGCCAGAAGCTAAACTGCACGATTCATGGTGCCATTGCACCCATGCAGAAAATTAACATTCCCGGTCATTATTATGATTTTTAATGGCAGTAATTTCCAGGATCTTGCTTCATTAACTATTTTAAATGATATTTTCAGTACTTGAGTTTTGCAAGGATCAACATATTATAATTGTGTGGAGTTATACACAATTAAATATGTTATATTGCACCTGATTACACAATGTTTATCAGAATAATTGTCTAGTTACATTACTAGCACCCCAAAATTATTGTTTCTCTGCTGTCAATACAATATGAAAAACCCTAAGGTTGTGACTAACACATAAAGTGCTACAAGATAAGACCAATTATTAAGAGTAAAAAAAAAGTCATTCCCAGTTTAGGAAGAAGATCCATGACCAATAGAAACTATGTCTGTCTCTATCACTTCTTGGTAAGTAAAGGTAAGCCTTTATTTTATGTCTAGAACACTGGCAAAAGCCCAATAGACCAGATGTTGCTAGAACAATTGGGGTTGATATTCTAAATGATGATAATAATAATAATAATAATAATAATAATAATAATAATAATAATAATGCAAGATTTCCCCACAAAATGTTGAGCCCTTCCACATATTTTATCGGGCCTCTCCAAAAAAGATATTGGGTGAGTTCATAAAAAACAACTACTGGAACCTATTTTTATACACTTTCATTTATAATAGTGCTAGTAATTTATAAATCAATAACTTTTTTTTTAGTTTTTGTTTCACTATGTATTTTATCTGCGTAGAAATGATAAGAGGAATACAAAGCACACACATCCACTTAGTTTGTATGAATAGGTGATTAAATATTTGTGGGCACCGATAAGCATCTTCCTTAAAGTATTGTTTGCCTTTCCAATTTGATCTGCTTCCCAATGAATTTACTGCCTTAGAATGTACATTCGTTTATCATAACAGTGTGTGATGCATTTGGATGGTGAAAGAAATTACAGTGTCATTTTGCTCACATTATGTACCTTCATTCTATTCACTTTGTGCCATTTCCATGCCAACTTAATGGTTACATTTTAAGAAGGCACTTTTCTTGAGGAGCATGGCAGTTACTTGATAGCTTCTGGACAGAAATAAAAATATATTACTGATAATGAGAAATGTTACACTTAAGTGTTGGGTATTAGAAAGTAGGGTAAAACAGAAAAAGTAGATTTAGTCACCAGGAAAAAAAAATCTAGATGCAGTGATATCTTTTTGCAGAATGCACATCAGACAACAAGACCTATCAATAATCCATTGACTGGATTGTGAGGAAGAATTGAATAACAGTAATGGAAGAACTCCCTATGGTTTGTGCTTGATTAGCTTGGAAATAATCCAAGATACATCCCATCAAATGGGGAAATATTTCAGCATATTTCAAACCAATACAAAAGGAGAGGTACCACTTATTTCCGTTCCCTCAAGGCAATTTAATTGAGAAGGGTTCTTCCACTGAATTGTATGTTCAGGACCAAATATTTCTTGGATGGGGGAACAACAGGCAGTTTCTCTTTGCAGTAATCTCCCCCTTCAAATATTCCTGTTGAATGCATTTGATAAATTGGGTGCAGGGCAGACAGAAACCCATACCTGAAGTCCCCCTTTCTCCAAGGATCTTCTGTGGGAAGGGTTGCAGTTGTTTCCAGTTTCCACATTATTAGGGTTACCACCTCTAAGAAATACCCAGAAGGAAAATGGGGGGGGTGATAGCAAGAGTCCCTAAAGGCAAACTGAGGGGAGGGGGATAATTGTGAAGCAAACCGCTTCTGTCTTCACTGTTTCTGCTCACAGCGACTCTGCAGGGATGCAGGAAAATGTCATCTCCCCCCCAACTCACCACCCTGACATACATAAAAGGATCTGGAGTTAGCAGAACAAAAATGGGACTAGAGCTGATTATCCCCAGTCAATCACGCCTGCCCTCTCCCATCATGTATCCCTGCTCTTCCTATCGTTGTGACAGACACTACTCAAATAGCCTTGAAAGCCATCTATTTGTATTCACATCATGTTCATCCACCCAGTGGATATTTCTGAGTGTTGTTGGAGCCCAATCCTATCTGCAACTTATACCTTGAGAACTGCTGGAGCCAAGGAGGCTTTCTGCGCTGAAGATTTCACATGTGGAGAGAGGTGTTTTTTTGGGTACCTACTTTCCCACAAAATCATGCTCAAAGTGGCTCACAACAACAACAACAAAACAGGGATGCATTTCAAACAAGCACTACAAAAGCTATTTCATAATAACATTATACATACATACATATATATATATATGTATATATATGTATGTATAATGTTATATATATATGCGCATACATACAAAAATACATTTCAATACTTTAATTATAACAAGATTACTTAAACAACATGCAACACCCAATAGCAAAAATAACAAAGGAGCTTCACAGTTTCACCTTAGTCCTAGAAAACGCTTCCCATGATTTTACTAAGTGTCCCCTTTCAGCACCCATTTGCAAAGCTTCCAAGGGTAAAGGTTGGGATAGTTGGAAACACCCCTCTCATGATGCTGCTCATAGTCCCTCTCTTACAGCAGTTTCTTCTAAGGCTTCTCCCTAATGAAGAATATCCGTACAGTGAACACCTCTTGATGCCTCAAGCAAAACATACAATGTAAATACAGAAGACAAAACCAGCAAAGTCGAATTGCTGTGGGGCGGGGGGGGGGGATTCAAAATCTAGCACGGGCCCAAAATATTTAGCCTGGACTTTTTGATGACTTGGGAGTGGTTGTGTTCCAATCCACAACCAGATTTGGGGCCACTGGAATGGATCAGTCTGTTGTAAAAAGCTGACCAAACCTATTTCTCCCCCATCCCTATCCATACACACACACACACACACATAAAATAAAATAAAATAAAAATAAAAACCAAGGTGGTTTTCAGTGCCACAAAATATACTGAGATCTGAATGTATTCTCAACAATCACCACCTTTTCTTCCTAATATATATTTTTAATGTCACAGCGAAAACACTGTATAATCATTCCGTTGTGTATAATAATGGCAGGCTGCTGAATTGCAGTGTGTATTTCAATATGAAAGGGCCATGGTCATATGAACAAGCTACAGGTCATATTACTCTCAGAGTACTGAAGGAAACGAAGCAATTACTGAAATGGTATGGTGCACTATTTTCTATTGTAATCTAATATGAAGATTTTTTTTTTTTAGCACCTGCACATCTTTAAGTAAAATTGCATGCCTTTAAGCTTTTATAAGTCATTAGTTTGGGAATGGTGCCCTTAAAGCTGTTAAACTGAATACATCATAAAAGTGACATTTTGTGGCTTGAGAAGTACTGTTCCCGTAGTGCTAAACTCACTGCTAAGAAATATCAATGGTCATAAAAAGTGTCTGTTAACAATCTTGAAAGGTCAAGTATCTTTGCTTGTATAAAATAATTCCCCCTCCACAAGTTCTCCATTGGGAATCCAGAGGCATAAGAAGATTGAGATTCTTAAAAACTATATGTACCAAATTTCCTTCTTCAAGTTATTTATGGTGATTTTCAGGCTATGATGCTCTGAGAAATTTGGTTTGAAGTAAGCAAAATATGCAGTTGAAGTGGTTTGTGAAAAACATGAGAATTATTGACCCGATGTAAAAAGATAGTTTTCTTTTGAGAAATCTATTCCGTAGAGCTTTTTGTAATTTGCTATAGATTTGAAAAGTTAATTTAAATTATAGGCTTTTAACTCAAGGGTTGATCTAATAACCAATGAAGTGACTGGGGGAATTATATCTAGGTAGCAGAAAGGACATAGGTAATGTACATAAATATAATGTGCATTTAATGGGAAGATGTCGACCATATGACTTACCATCATGTACGTAAGCAATAAAGCAAAAACATGCATGTTGTGATATACACTAACATTTTGTGATGTACACTATTGCATGGCCAATTGTCAGAAGCACACCACCCAGCAAGTTCAGTAAGACACAGGACATCAGTGTTGGACCACAACTTTATTGATTTATTGAAATAGGCCACAACTTTATTGATTACAGATGTAAGCCGGTTTTGGTGAAGGCATTGGATATGCATCTGAGATCAACTATCCCATCTGCTGGAGGGTAATGGGGATGTGTTGACCCTGGAAAGGAGATTCCCCCCCCATATTGAGTTTGATGCTCCGTCCAGGACAAGTGCCAGCTTGCAAGAGCGATTGGCCCCTCCGAAATCATGCATGTGACACGTGTGACAGCAGGACATTGGGAAGAGCCAGGGTGGAGCCTAATGTGGCAGCAGTACAGCTTCAATGACTGGTGGTTCCTGCTGCTACTGCTACTGCCACCTGCTTTAACCCTCCTTCCCCTCTGTGGCAGGAAGAGGAAGACAAGGAGTCACCCCTAAAACTACACCGTGCTTGGCTTTGCACTTGGCCTCTTCCAACCCCTGATATTTTTGGACATTGCAGGGCCTCCCAAAAATATTGGGGTAGTCAAAAAAGCTTGGCCCCCAGGATTTGGTGCCCCTGCTCCAGGGCCACCTCAGGAAGGGCCCCATGTGGGCTCCCAGACAGCAATACCCCTCCCCAGACACCCTTAGCAGGGTACCCAAATGTTAAAGATCCAGACCAATGCTTTAACTGCCAAAGTTGTGACAATTGCTATGAGAAAGGCAAAAGCCTGCAGACAGGACAATTAGTCTGCAGGGAAAATTCCTCCCTGACCCAGAATATGGTAACCAAATATTCCACAGCAAGGTCCTAGCATATTTTAACATGCTCATGGGCAGGACCATAACACAATAGGACAGGACAGTGGGAAATCCAGCACTATCCCAAAGAGGGCCAGAGCCTGGGAGGCACTTTCAGCCAGGTCTCTGCCTACCATCAGCCTCTCCAGCCCTGGCATGGTTGACACACATCATAGGCACCTTTGGTGCATAGCTGTCAAGTATCCCGTATTGGCCGGGATTCCCCCGTTTTTAAACGCGTTTCCCGCTGCTCTCCCGGATTACGCAAAAACCCGTATAATCCCGGGTTGTCCGGAATGAAGATACCGGTACTCTTAGAGAGCTGCTGCTGCTGCCCTCAGCAGGCCATCCTGTGACAGAGCCTGGCCGCCCGCTTTCCCTGGCTGAGGGCAAAGCCCGCCGAGGAGCGAGCGAGCGCGCGAGAGGTGTGGGCTGCCGCGTGCGCTCCCTCCGGGACAATCGGCGAGGCTTAGGGGAGGAGGGGAGGGGAGGCGGCCGCGCGATAGGCTTTTGCGTTGCCCAGGCGCCTGGTTGGTGCTTGGTGGCCCCGCGCGCGCTGTGCGCGCTGCGTGTGCATGAGAGCGCGTGTGTGGCGGCGGCAGGGCCAGGGAGGGAAAGTAGCGGCCGGGGTGTGGGGGGGGAGCAGCTCTCCCAGGCTGCACTTCAAGTGACATTCAGCGCAAACACACTCCTAACTCAGCCGGGCAGGCAGCGAGCGAGTCGCACACAGGTGCCATCCCCATCAGCTCCTCGGCTCTGGGCTGTTCGCTCATTTTTGAAACACGAGAAAGACAACTGTGGGAGAAGCGAAGGGAGCCTGCAGCCAGGCAATTTCGCCCCTCGCCCCTCTTGGTCTCCTCTCCTCCTCCTGAGAAAGGGGCTCCTGACGAATGGGAAGGACGTGCCCGGGCTTTGCCTGCCGTTCTTCCCGCTGAAAAAAAGGGAACCAACAAAGGAACTCTTAAAGCGACACGGGCCATGCAAAAGATGGTGCGGTGGCAGCAGCAGCAGCCCAAAGCAGCTTGATCTAGGGAAGAGCGCGGACGCCGCGTTCTAGCTGCTCCGCCCACTTTTGCTTCTGGCTCCGCCCACCACTGCCATGTGACTATCATGATCCCTTATTTTCAAACCCGAAAGTTGACAGCTATGCTTTGGTGCATCATAATGTTACTCACGGATGCCATGGGGCTTGCTGACATGATGCAAGCACACCCCATGATGTACATGCATGGCTGCCACAAAACTTTGAGAGGGCCAGCCCTTCATTGAAAATTTTCTGGGGGGCCCTGCCCCCCACCTTGGCACACCTGTACCCAAAGAGCCCCTGGATCTCGTCCATGACTGCCCATTCAAGAGCCCTGCTTGAAGGGAAATTGGCAACTCGCTGCTAATTTCTCAGATTTTCTGAATCCAAGGAGGATATATTAAGGAATGGTCTTACCACTGCCTCTCTCAAGCAGGCAGGGACTACCTGCTCTTACAAGGAGGCACACACACACACACACACACACACACGGTTTGTCCTCATCAACCTGCCTCTTGGAGGTAACAACATTTTAAGGATACTTCTTAAACAACAGAAAGCAACATATTCATAAAATGCTGATCACTAAGAAAATGGGAAAATGGGACATCTGTGCTAAATATTTCTTGTAAACCAGCCTCCCTAAGAGAACGAAAAATGCACTATTGCCCCATTACACCCTTGATCCAGGTTCAGAATGAGAGAGAGAGAATTTACAATGCCAGCAAATATACGTTTGCTAACACATGGCAAATTAAAAAGAATATCTGGAATCGCTAAAAAATCTCTTACTGTTCATCAAGTTGGTATCCTGCTGGAGTGCCTGCTTTCCAAACAGCTGTTGCACTAATCACACTCTCTGAATCTAGCTATAGATAATTATAATTTATTTTCTCCTGCATGTGACAAAATTCAGTGTTCTGTATTCATAGTAGAAATTTGTTAATACAAATTTAATTTAAGAATACATACTTATGGCACTAGCATATTGCTGGGAGAGTTGCACTAGCTATAGCAAATGGAATCTGCCCTACTAAATGCCATATCTGGATGAAAAAGTATGAGCTCTGATTGAGAATAACTCTCTCTCTCTCTAACTCGCTGGAATATAGTTCCTGCTCTGTCAGCAAAAACAGGTCTAGTGAAAGTGAGAAGATTGCCGCTTTATTTTCCAAGAATCAATATTTTTTTTAAGTACATATTTTACATCCTAGCTCAGTTCATCAGCAGAAGTAATAATTGCATTTATCATGCTATTATACAAATTAATTTATCCATGTAAGGCTATCTTTGTTTCAATGGGTATTCTCAAACATATGCAACCTGATTATGTAAGACAGTCCACAGCAAAATAAGGATGGACTGAGCAGCTAATTCTGCCCCCAATCAGTGGTATATTTCACCTTGTTGCATGCCATTGTGTGATGCTCTGCTGCATCCTGTTTTGTGCATTTTTTGGATACTGTTTATATAAAACACACTTTTTAGTGCATTCACCTGCAAAATATGCTTATTGTACACATCTTTTATGTGCACTCTTTTTATATATCAAAATCCAATGAACTGTGCCATTTGATAGAAATGGCTTCCTGTCTCAAATATTTTCTTTCAAACTGTGAGGGACATGGAGGAGCCCTGACATGTCAAAGGTGGGGTTAAACACATGACACCATAGGTTCTTTTTGTCCATGTGCTCCTTTGTGAGAGTAGTAGGAGAGGCCCTGTTGCTGGTGCCACCTCTGACTTTTGAGACCATGGCCTCTGCTTCCTTGAGGAAGGACTTCCGGCAAGCAGGCCCCACATGGGGGAGGCATGCATGACATCACAAGTGTGACGCCCTGGCAGGATGCATGGGCACCTGCCAAGATGCTCTGGCAGGCGGCGCAGAGGGCAAAAATCACCCTCCAAACCTCCCATCCAGCCCAGCGCTTGGGTGATTGCAGCAGGTGCTGTGGAGGGTGCCGGCACTCACCCAAGGGTCGCAGGGGATGGCAGTCCCCTTAATACTGGGGTGCAGCACCCCCTGATTCAAAATTTTGAGAGGGGCTGCAGCCTCTTGTGCCCCATATGCCCGGTGTTGCTCACAGCATTTGGTAATAATGTGTTTGCCAAGTATGCCTTCCACAGAGTACAACACATTAGAAATACAGTACATCATATTGCTATGCAAAACATCAAATATGCTTTTGGCCTGCATGCCACAGCTGCCATCATCACTGCAAGATGGATGGAAGTTTCTTAAAGGTGAAATATTAATCAAGCATCTGGAAACAAAGCTTTCTGAAGAAGAGAAGAAGAAGGGACTTCCGGTTAGGTGCCGAGTCAATGGCGGACGGGAGTCCGACGGCTCCGTCCTCCGCTAGGCGATAGGGACCTCCGTGCCTGCGCCACGGGTCCCTTAAAGCCACGGGAAGAGCGTCCCGTGGACCGACGGCTTCGTGGGTCCCAGACGTGCTGTCTCCGCTCCTGATTTACCCTCGTAAGGGGGAGAATCGGGCGAGCGGAGCCCCAGCACGGGACTGAAGAAGCGACTGCCTGCGGAGGATCAAAGCAGCGATCCCGCCAGACCCGAGCACCCGGCACTTCCTACATAGAAACTTCCAAAGAAACCCTGTAAGTTAAAGAATTGGATTATTTTACAAGTTTAAAGAGCATCGCTTGCAGAGGGAATTGCAAAAGGAAGCCTGTTCCCTTTGAACTGTTTGCGCGAGCTTGGTAGCGTCAAAAGATCAAAGCCGCGACTAACGGGAAAGTTTTGCGAACTCTGCCAAACTTTTTAAAAGTGGATTAAAAGTTGTTTAAAGGATGTTTAAGGACTTAAAAACAGTTGATATGGCAAAAGAAGATGCCCCTCACCCTCTGGATTAGGATTCCGGGTCAGTAGCGGGCTGTGATACACTGTTGCCATTTTTTCTTTGTTGGTGTCTCAGTGACTGTTTACCAGTGGAGACATTTTGACTTCTTTGTAACCAGATACAAGCTACTTTATGGACTTTGGCGGTAACACTGCAAGTTAGAAACTGTTACTGACTTGGGCTATATGAAAATAAATCCTTCTTGGCTTTAAGGAATTTATATTTGGAAAAACTTTAACTCTTTGCCTAAAAGCTGGATTTTTGGGACTGGTGTGGGCTCCTGGCTCAGCAGTCTCTTTGTCCTCAGAACTGAGCTGCTGGCCACCTGGTGTTTACTTTTGGGACTGTTGGCCTTCTGCTGTGAATGTCTGAGATTGTTACCACAGCAACTGGAGTGACCTTGAGATTACAATTGCAGAGCTCACAGGACATGGACACTAGATCAAAAACAACTGGTGCTAGCTCTGCACAAAAAAGAGGATCTGTTTCCCTAACTCTGCAGGAACAAATGGAGAAATTGTTTGCTAGTGTGGCAGAAATTGCTGCAGGACTGAAAAGCGTTACTGACGGGTTGAAGCAGACACAAGATCAAGTTTCATCAGGAAATACAGCAGTGAATTCAGCAATAGAAAAATTGCAAGCTGATATAAAAGCTGATATTAAAAATTCTACGCAGACCCTGGAAAAATCAATTGGGCAAATTGAGGAGAACGTAAAGAAAAATAGAGAAGAAATCAACAGGATTGGGCAGGAGGTGACCACCTTGAAAAAGGACTCAGAGGAATTTAAAGTGGTCAAGGAAAAAATAAAAAAGGTGGAAGAAAAATTGGATAATTTGGATTTGGAACAGATAGAGAATATTGGAACACGACAGAGAACTGTTGAAGAGTCTCTCGCGTTTCTGCAGCTACATCAGAGAGAGGGCAACATCCGCTTGAGGGGTCTTCCAGAATTGGAAGGGGAAGACCTAAAAGCCTATATTGTGAACCTATTCTCAGGATTTTGGGAGGTAGAAGAAGTTAACGTCTCAGCGCGCATAGTGAAGGCCTTCAGATTCGGCCCAAGAGGCTCCAGAGGAAAGAAAAGTAACAAAACAGTTAGTGACTGCTTGATTGTGTGTCACGATCGACACGATAGGGACTTTTTTCTGGACTTGCATTACAGAAACAACCTGGTGGTAGAGCAGAACAAAGTAATTTTTTATAAGGATATCCCCAGATTTTTCCTTGACAAAAGAGTTCCTTACAACGACTTGGCAACTGAGCTCAGAAAAAGGAAAATTCCCTTCAGTTGGGAATTTCCAGAAGGCCTGGCATTTACATTCGAAGGAAAAAAGATAAGAATAAGGTCCCTGGCGGAGAAGCAAAAGTTTTTGGACAAGCACCTGGAACAATTTAAAGGCACACCACTCGACCCAGCACAATTTTACAGGTTCCCAGAGGTATTTCCACCACCGCCGGGACCACCAAGTCTACCAAGTCCAAGCCAGGATTCAGAGAAAGATAAGAAAGGAGAAGCAACTGGAGGAGAAGGCTAAAGAAAGGAAAATGGCGCTCAAGTTAATGACATGGAATGTCCGGGGATTGAATCAGAGACCAAAGAGACGCAGAGTGTTTTACAGCATAGAAAAGAAGAATTTGGATATAATATGTCTACAGGAAACCCACATAGCCCGACGTCATAGAAGATTACTACAGAACAAAAAATTAGGCCAAGAGTTTATATCATCGGACAAGGTCAAGAAGAGAGGAGTAGTGATATATGCAAAGGAGAAATATAGCCCAAGACAGCTTTTTAAAGATGAAGAAGGGAGATACATCGCAATTGAAATAAACATACAAGGCGAAAAACTTTTGATTCTGGGACTTTACGCACCAAATGATGGAAAGTCAATTTTTTATAAGAAAATACATGATCTGCTGCTGGACTACTTGGATTACAAATTAGTTTGCCTTGGAGATTTCAATGGTGCAGTTTCCACATTAATGGACAGATCTCAAAGAACCAAATTAACGAACGATGGGAAACTCCCAAAGACTTTTTTCGAAATGGTGGACAACTTGAATTTGGTGGACTCTTGGAGATTAAAAAACCCTACAGATACAGAGGCAACTTATTTTAGTGAACCTCAGGAGTCATGGTCGAGGATAGATTATATCTGGATTTCGAACGAATTGGCTCCAAAAATACAAAAGGCAGAAATCGGCCCCAAAACTCTTTCAGACCACAACCCGGTACAGTTAAATTTAAAACTGATTTCCAAGGATTCTCTCAGATGGAGAATGGATGACGCTTTGATGAGAGACACCAAGCTAGTAGAAAGAGCGGCGAAAAAGATGAAAGAATATTTTCAGATAAATTGGAGTTCCGAAGTGGAGAAAAGAACTGCTTGGGATGCAAGTAAAGCTGTTATGAGAGGATTTCTCATTAGTGAAAAAGCAAAAAAGAAGAGACAACAAAATGCAGAAATGGAGAGAATATTGAAATCAATTAAAGAGAAGGAAAAAGAATTAAGAGGACATCCCAGATGCGTCAAAATTCAAAAAGAAATCAAATACTTGCAATCCCAATATGTCAATATCATGAATCAGGACATTGAATGGAAAGTGAAAATGATGAAGCAAAGAACATTTGAATCGGCCAATAAGTGCGGAAAACTACTAGCTTGGCAATTGAAGAAAAGACAAAAAGCAAATGTCATTAATACTTTGGTAGTAAATGGAAAAAATGTGGAGAAACCGGAGGAAATCAGATGGTGTTTTCAAAGATTCTACAAGCAACTGTACAAGGAGGAGAAGATAGATGAAGTAGAAATAGACCGATTTCTGGAAAAGAATGGATTGCAAAAAGTCCCAGAGGAAAAATTAGTTACTCTCAACCACCCAATATCGACACAGGAGATAGAAGATGCAATAAACAACATGCAATTAGGGAAGGCCCCAGGACCGGACGGATTAACAGCAAAATATTACAAGACATTGAAAGACTGGCTATCGCAGCCATTAAGAGAAATTTGCAACAAGATACTAGAAGGAGATAGGGCACCAGAGACATGGAAGGAAGCCTTTATCACACTGATTCCAAAACCTGATACCGACAAGACTCAAATGAAAAATTATCGTCCAATATCCCTCTTGAATGTGGATTATAAAATTTTTGCAAATGTATTGGCTACAAGGCTGAAAAGAGTGTTGAAAGATTATATACATAGAGACCAAGCAGGTTTCTTACCAGGCAGACAAATTAGCAATAATACGAGAATTATTGTGGATATTTTAGAAAAACTGGAGAGAAACATAAATACAGATGCGGCACTATTGTTTGTTGATGCAGAGAAAGCATTTGATAAAGTCTCTTGGACATTTATGAAAAAGAATTTGGAAAGGATGGGAGTTGGTGAAAAATTTTTGAATGGCATTAAGGCCATTTATACAGAACAAAAAGCTAAAGTAATAGTAAACAGTGTGATATCGGAGGAGTTCGAAGTTGAAAAGGGAACTAGACAAGGATGCCCTATCTCCCCGTTGCTCTTTATTACGGTCCTGGAAGTCCTCCTAAACATGATACGAAAGGACAAACAGATAAAAGGAATCCGTGTGGGAGAGAAGGAATACAAACTACGCGCCTTCGCAGACGATTTGATGCTATCCCTGCAGGAACCGGAAAGCAGTGTCCCCAGAGCCTTGGAAATAATTGAACAATTTGGACTTGTAGCTGGTTTCAAATTAAATAAGCAGAAAACCAAAGTTTTAGGAAAAAATATGAGTGCAGAACAAATTCAAAGAATACAGGAAGGCACTGGCCTCAATTTTGTTAAAACAGTAAAATATCTAGGTATCAATCTCACAACCAAGAATCTGAACCTGTATAAGGACAACTATGAAAAACTGTGGATGGAAATAAAGAAAGACATGGAGATATGGACAAGATTGAAATTGTCGTTAATGGGAAGAATTGCCGTGATAAAAATGAATGTCCTACCAAGGATGCTGTTTCTATTCCAAGCCATACCAATTCTGGACAAACTGGATTGTTTTAAGAAATGGCAAAAGGACTTATCAAGGTTTATATGGCAGGGCAAGAAGCCAAGAATCAAGTTTAAGATTTTAACAGACTCTAAAGAGAGAGGAGGCTTTGCCCTGCCGGACTTAAGACTTTACTTTGAAGCAGCGGCCTTTTGCTGGCTAAAGGACTGGTTCAAACTAGAGAATGTCGATGTATTGGACTTGGAAGGACACGATAATATGTTTGGTTGGCATGCATACCTTTGGTATGACAAGGTCAAGATACACAGAACTTTTAAGTCTCATATAGTTAGAAAATCCTTGTATCAGGTCTGGAATAGATACAAAGACTTGTTAGAGAGAAAGACCCCTAGATGGATCTCTCCAGTGGAGGCCAAAGCCTATAAGAGACCGAATATGTCTGCAAACTGGTTAAGATATATGGACATATTGCAGCAGGAAGGGGACTCTTTTAAGCTAAAAAGCTACGACCAAGTGAAAAGTCAGGTCCCCGACTGGCTGCATTATCACCAGGTACATGAAACATTCAAAATGGACAAAAAAGTTGGTTTTCAAGTAGAAAAATCAAAACTGGAAACAGAATTGATAGAATCGAACTTTAAAAACCTTTCCAAAATGTATAATCTATTGCTAGAATGGCATACGAAAGATGAACTGGTAAAATCGTCAATGATAAGTTGGGCGAAAGATGTAGGACATAACATTATGATGGATGACTGGGAGGGATTGTGGCAAAAAGGTATCAAATTTACGGCTTGTCATGGTTTAAGAGAAAATATAATGAAAATGGTTTACAGATGGTATTTGACACCAGTTAAAATAGCTAGGATGAATACCAAAATGTCAGATGTATGTTGGAAATGTAAACACGCGAAAGGTACCTTTTTTCATATGTGGTGGTTGTGCCCAGCGGTGAGTGCTTTCTGGGATAAGATTTACAATGAATTCAAGAAGGTAATGAAGGTTACCTTTGGTAAGAAACCAGAGGCATTCCTTCTGAGCATAACTAATGAGGAGATACCCAGTCAGGATAGAGTGTTCTTTATGTATGCCACAACAGCAGCTAGAATCTTACTGGCAAGAACATGGAAAGGCGAAGAGATACCAACAGTGGAAGAATGGCAGATGAAGATGATGGAATATATGGAACTCGCAGAACTGACCGCCAGAATCCGGGACCAGAGGGAGGAGAAGGTGTCACGAGATTGGAAGAAATTTAAAGATTACTTAGTTAAATTAGTAAAATTGAATATTTGAGCAGAATCAATTAGAATAGCGGCTTTAGTAGGTATATGTTAGATAAAATTGTTATTAAGATATTTTGGTGTAAAAGATCTAATTGTCAGAAAATGTGTTAAGATTTGGAGTTTTAGTTAAGATATGATTAAGTAAAGTAAAGTGTATTAAAATTGAGTAAATGTGAATAGAATAAGATACAAAGCTACCTAGAAAATACAAATGATTTTGAAGACAGTGGAGGGAATGGGGGAAGTCCCCCAAAATAGAGAAGATAGTAATAAGAGAAGTAAGAGGATAAGTGTTAGTTTATAGGTTTGTATATGTTTCTTTTTATTGTGATTGTTGGATTGTGTTTTTGTGTGGTGTTTATGTATTGCATTTTTGTATTGTTAATGTTGTTGTTTATGCTATGTTTTTCCTTTGCCCTAATAGAAAATAATAAAATCTTATAAAAAAAAAAAAGAAGAGAAGAAGAAGAGTTTGGATTTGATATCCCGCTTTTCACTACCCGAAGGAGTCTCAAAGCGGCTAACATTCTCCTTTCCCTTCCTCCCCCACAACAAACACTCTGTGAGGTGAGTGGGGCTGAGAGACTTCAGAGAAGTGTGACTAGCCCAAGGTCACCCAGCAGCTGCATGTGGAGGAGTGGAGACGCGAACCCGGTTCCCCAGATAACGAGTCTACCGCTCTTAACCACTACACCACACATTCTGAGGAATGGTTGAGAGAGCTGGGTATGTTTAGCCTGGAAAACAGGAGACTGAGAGGAGATATGATAGCCATCTTCAAATATCTAAAGGGCTGTGACATGGAAGATGGAAGAAGCTTGTTCTTTCCTCCTCTGGAGGCTAGAACCCAAACCAATGGTTTCAAGTTATAAGATGATTCTGACCAAACATCAGGAGGAACTTTCTGACAGTAAGAGCTGTTTGGCAGCAGAATTGTCTCCCTTGGAAGGTGGTGGACTCTTTGCATTGGAAGTTTTTAAACAGAGGTTGGATCTGTCATGGATGCTTCAGTTGAGATTTCTGCATTTCAGGGGGTTGGACTATATGACCCTCAGGGTCCCTTCCAACTCTACAATTCTATGTTTCTATACCACCGAGTTGGCACTGACCCATTACATGGCCTTCTCTGTGATGGTTCCCCATTTGTGAAATGTCATCCCTGGTACCTGTCTCCCTCGGCGATTTTCAGAATAAATGTAAGAATGTAAAATTTAAATTCAGAATAAATGTAAGAATGTAAATTGGCTTTAAAAGAGGTTTAGACAAATTCATAGAGGAGAGCGCTATCTATGACTACTAGCCATGATCGCTATGATCTTTCTCCACAGTTGGAAAGAGCAACGTTTCTTAATACTAGTTGTTGGAAACCACAGAAGAGGAGAGTGCGCTCATGCTCAAATCCTACTTGCTGGTCTCCCAGATGCATCTGGTCTGCTAGGACTAGATGGGCCATTGGCCTAATCCAGCAGGCTCTTTATGTCTTATTGCAGCAAACAATAAGAAGTAGAAGAAGAAGCCATTCTTTAACTTTGGTATAGTTCATGTTATCAGAAGTGAGTCATACCTTTTTCATTGCTTCTGCTCCACTCTATTTTTTAAAATTCCTATCATGAAATACCCCACTGTATATATAAATCAAGGAATCCAGATAAGTTCTTGTCAGGACCACTGCATGCTGTGTTAGTACTGTCAGATCAAATATGTGGTTACCTGAACACTTCTCTTTGACAATGACGGGAAAGTATGGTCTGAGAGCTTCTTAAGCAAAGCATGAGTTTAGGGTGTTATTCAGACATATTTGCCAGCTTCAAACATGGGGGGGGGAGGCTGAGATTGTCTATTTCATGCTGTGCTCCTGAGTCATTCAAACTCTCTCAGAAGTGTAACATTCCATCTATTCATTCATTTAAAAACATTTTATACACCACCCTTCACCAAGACTGGTTCCAGAGAAGTTTACACAATTAAAACATCACAATGACAAAACATATAAAATTACTAGCAGATAAAACAGCCATCTGCAAGATTTAAAATGCCTAAAATGTAAACACCAGAGAGGATTAAAAGGTTTTGGCTGGTGCCTGAAAGAAAGCAGTGTTAGTGCCAGATGAGCCTCTCTGGGGAGGGTGTTGCATAAACAGGATGACAAACCCGAAAAGTCTCTCTGTCTAGTTGCCACCTGCTTCATGTATGTTTGACAAGGAGGGAACAGAGAGGATCCCTCAGCTGATGATCTAAGAGTGCAGGCAGGATGGCATGGGGAAAGCAGTCCTTCAGATACCTGGTCCTAAGTCTTTAGAGATTTAAAAAGTCAATACTAACACTATTTTGAGAGCAGCCAGACAAGCCAGGAGCTCCTTTGCACTAGCAAAATATGAAATGAATTTGGTGTACCTGGCAGATGCATTCTGTACAAACTGAAACTTTTGAAACATATTCAAATCAATCCATGTACAATGGATTTATAGAAAGAATGTGGGACCTTTGGCCCTCCAGATGCTATTGCATTACATGTTCAATCAGCCCTGAGAATTGGTAAAGCTAACTGGGAATGATGGGAAGTAAAGTCCAGCAACATCTGGAGGACCACAGGTTCCTCATCCATGTGTTACAATAATCCCATCAGAAGGGAATCATGGCATACCGTGTTTCTCCTAAAATAAGACACCGTCTTATATTTTTTTCCCCTCAACAAAACACAGTATGGCTTATTTTCAGGGGATGTCTTATTTTAACCGTGTCGCATCGGTACGCTGCATAGCCACGCCGCTCCAGGCTGTTTTAATGGGAGGTACCACGTCACTATGGCTTATTTTCGGGGTATGGCTTATTTTTGGGGAACGGCTTATATTTCGCAAATGCATAGAAATCCTGCTATGGCTTATTTTATGGCTATGTCTTATTTTAGGAGAAACAGGGTAGATAACCACCACCAGGTTGTCTCTGCCTCTCCAAGAGGTGATTCAGCTTTTGAATGAGACAAAGTTGATAGAAGGTACTCTGGGCTATAAATGTCTAACCTGAAATTTAATAATTATACTCTTTTGTTTTAACACGCCAGGTGTGAATTTTGAATGTGAAAGTTTTATGCTGAAAATGTTATATTAGGATGATGATGATAACAACAACAACAAAGTTGGTTCTAGAAGAATCACCAGGCTGTGAACGTTTTCCTTCAAAGGGAGTGAAACTGCCTCAGTGGGTGGTGGATGTTTTAAGGTAGATTTTGGATGACTATCTGTCATGGATGCTTCAGCTGAGATTCTTGCATCACAGGGGGTTGGACTAGATGACTCCTGGGGTACGTTCCAACTGTACAATTCTATGATTCTATTATTCCTTTCAGAATAAGGTGCATACCATCGTCCTGAACCTGGGAATCAAATTCCCACAATTCCTGTGTCTTCTCAGAATTTAGTTTCAGCTTGGAATAGTAGAGGCAGCAATCACTCTTTGGATGGAATGTGGGATGTGTCATGCTTGCCAGAGGACAGAGAAGTGCAAAGATGACTATGATGAGAAAACCTTTTGAATTCTGTTTTACAGATGAAAATACATGTTTGAAATAAAACATTCAGAGAGAAGACAGCTGAGTTCTAGTTGCCACCATCACTGTTATCACATACTTAAAGAAAAAAATTGTTGTTGCATATGTAGAGTTCCAGAAGATGGCTAAATAAATAAGAAATGCACCACTTGTTCAAAGAACAGGTGGAACCTATGATATTTCAGCAAAATAAAAATTCATGGGTAGGATAAGATATGCTAAAGGGCTGGAAATGATTCACTGCTTTCTATGCAAGCAAGGCAGCTACAGAATCATAATTTTCCCTCAAGCAATTACAGGTTAAATCAATATAGTGACCTCACTAAAATGACTTGTGTGGTGAAAAGTAAAGCAAGATATCATGTATAAATAATGAAAAGGCTAAAAGCTGGGAATCATTTACTATACATATTTTAATTACTTACATGTTTATACTTTTAATTCTTTTTTTATTTATTGTTTCATTTACAGGTAGAAATGAAAAACTACACCTAGACTATATTAGTGTTGTGTGCTACTTTATTCCCTCCAAACTAATTATTTTTACAGAATACCACCAACATCAGTTAATTAGCAGCATAGTTAAACACCGAGGGTAAATAATTTCACTACATTCCCAGTTTCAGGTTTGTTTGTGTCTACTCATGAAAAGTAGCTTTCTCATGGGTAGTCCCTTACTGCCAACAAGTCCTTGTTTTTCAGGCAGACACTCTGGTTTTGGGCAGCCTGCACCTTTAAGAGTTGAAACTTTCCTCCAGTAGGGGCATGACAGTTAGAATATATTCAGACAGTTAGAATATATTCATAGAAATGTATATATATTAATACAACCATCCTCATCAATATACTGCTGATAGTAGGAGATACCCTGATCAGCAGTCAACTTTTTAAATAAGGTGAATGAATAAGGTTAAAAAGGGAACAAAAGTGAGCAAACTGGAACTGGAACGGACACAGGTTAGAGCTCACCGTCGAGCCTACCAAGTGGCAATAGCAATGGCGAAGAGGACCTTCTACACCGCCTCTCTTGCATCTGCAGAAAACAGCAGCAGAAGACTCTTTCAGGTGGTTCATCATTTAACGGAACCAGCTGTGCCATCAAGGCCTGATAAAGCTCCCCAAATCTCCTGCAATGATTTTGCAAAGTTTTTTTGCAGATAAAGTTGCTCAGATTCGGAAAGAGGTAGCCTCCACTGTGGGAGCAGGGCCAGGGTGGGAGAGTGTTAGAGTTCTGCCTAGTCAAGTTGTGTGGGATGAATTCCAATCTGTTACCACTGAGAATGTGAACAGGCTGATTGGACGAGTGAAACCAACCACCTGTCTACTTGATCCTTGTCCATGCTGGCTAATAAAAGCAAGGTGGGAAGTGCTGGGAGATTGGCTCTGCAGGGTGGTGAATGCTTACCTCTGTGAGGGAGTCTTCCCAGCCCTGCTGAAAGAGGCAGTCATTAAACCGCTTCTTAAAGAAAAGAAAAAATATTTGGACCCGGCTGATATGGCCAGCTATCACCCAGTTTCAAATCTTCCATTCTTGGGCAAGGTGATTGAGTGGATAGTTGTGGAACAACTCCAGGCATGCCTGGAGGATGTGCACCAATTGGATTCCTTCCAATCGGGATTCAGGCTTCATCATGGGACTGAAACCGCATTGGTTGCACTGGTTGATGATCTCCAGTGGGCTAGGGATAAAGGTGAAAGCTGTTTCCTAGTTCTGCTGGATATCTCAGCAGTCTTTGATATCTGGTGACTTCTGTTTCAGTGTATCTGAAGAAGTGTGCATGCACACGAAAGCTCATACCAAGAACAAACTCAGCTGGTCTCTAAGGTGCTACTGGAAAGAATTTTCTATTTTGTTTCAATCATGACATCCTTCTTGACCATCTAGAGAAGCTGGGAGCTGGGGGCACTCTTATACAGTGGTTCCACTCCTTTCTCCTGGGCCGTGTCCAGAAAGTGGTGTTGGGGGATGAGTGTTCAGACCCCTGGGCTCTCACTTGTGGGTGCCTCAGGGTTCCGTCCTCTCCCCCATGCTTTTTAATATCTATATGAAACTGCTGGGAGAGATCATCAGGGGGTTGGGGCTGGATGTTTATCTGTATGCAGATGACACCCAGCTCTACCTCTCTTTTAAATCTGAACCAATGAAGGCGTTGAAGGTCCTGTGTGGGTGCCTGGAGGCAGTTGGAGGATGGATGGCAGCTAACAGATTGAGGTTGAATCCTTACAAAACAGAAGTACTGTTTTTTGGGTACAGGGGGTGGTCGGGTGTGGGGGACTCCCTGGTCCTGAATGGGGCAACTGTGCCCCTGAAGGAGTAGGTGTGCAGCCTGAGAATCATTTTGGACTCACAGCTGTCCATGGAGGAACAGGTCAATTCTGTGTTCCAAAATGAAGGAACCATATTCTACATGTGGTGGTCATGTCCCCAAATAAAATAAATAAATAATGGGACTTGGTTTATGAAGAACTAAAAAGAACGCTAAAACATACTTTTTTTTTTAAAGAAACCTGAAGCTTTCCTATTAGACATTCTAACGATAAGCACCCCAAATGAAAATAAAAGAGTGTTTCTTCACGCGACAACAGTGGCTAGAACAGTGGCTACTGGAAAAGTGAGTTAATACCAACAAAAGATGAGTGGCAATTAAAGTTGTGTGAGTACCCTGAACTAGCCAAAATAACAGAACTAATAAGAGATCACTCAGGCAACAAGATAAAAAAGGAATGGGATTGCTTTTAAAACTACCTGACAAAATATGGTTCCAAAAACAATATTTGGTTGTGCGTAGATTAATCTCACAGATATAATGAAAAAATTGATTTAATAAATGATAACAGAATATTTGTCACTTAAGAGAAGTATTGAAGCCACAAAGAGATAGAGGGAAGTCAACTAATATAGCAGGGATTCAAACCAGGAAGACGACTTTCTCGGTAGTGGCACCCGCGCTATGGAATGCTCTCCCATCAGATGTCAAGGAAATAAACAACTTTCCAACTTTTAGAAGACATCTGAAGGCAGCCCTGTTTAGGGAAGTTCTTAATGTTTGAAAATTCATTCTGTTTTTAATGTTCTGTTGAAAGCCGCCCAGAGCCACTATTATTATTATTATTATTATTATTATTATTATTATTATTATTATTATTATTATAATTTAAAATGGCTATGGTTGCAATCCTATACACACCTGTGAATAAGTCCCATCAAGTTCACATGTATATATTCATGCTGTGTGCCTGAAATTTTATGTACATTTACTTGCATAGAACCTAGACTTTAACCACCAACACATACAATAAGGATTCCTCTGCACACATATAGAAATACATGCCAACCTTACTTGCTGAAATTCCCTCTTCTACACAACTGTCCAGTAGCCCTGTCCTCATTTTCTCTTTCTCTAAAATGAAGTCAGTGGATGTTTTTTCAGAGTAAAGCACACACAGAATCACACTGCGAGGCTACAGTCCAAAACATTCTTATTAAGGAACCAATGAGTAGAATTCACAGGGATCCTCTCCCCAAGAATGTTTGCTTAAGCTAGCCTTGTGTATTTCCTGTGCGTTGACTTTGGTGCAGCAATTCTCAACCCCCAACCCCACCCACCACCCACAAGACCACGAACATTGCCAGAGGTCTTGGTAGTTTGCACTACCAAATTCACACTTCTCCAAATTTTGCAATGAAGTTCTCCAGACAATTAATACATACAAAAATGTCTATAGTAGAATAAAGTGTGCAAAAATGAATATATTAAGGAAAATAAGTTACAAATATGCATTACATTAGGATAAATTGCTTAGCTGAAATCAGAACAGTAGAAGAATTCTGCACTAAAATCCTGATTAATTTCATGAAAACTTTTCAAAATAAAAATCCAAACTGATGTGGAAATGTGGAGATCTGAATGTAAGATTTGAAAAATGAGAAACAGAGAATAGCTTGGGTGAGTCCTGTTGAATTGTTGGCCTCCCCCACTTTTTAAAGAACCCCAATCCCAAAAGCTTTCTTGGGTGTGCAAAACTAGTTCTATGGGGGGGGGGTTGCATCCCAGTAATGGTTTACTAGTTTTACATTCTGAATGCTGGCATTTAAAAATTAGCAAGACATTCAAATTAAAGTAGATGTAACTGATGGCATATTCCACATGTTAGCATATTCTGAAGCATTTTAGCATCTTCGCTGTTTTAATTTTAAATGTTAGAATACGAGTGTTATGGAATTGTAAAATCAGAAGGCATGAATGTTTGTCAATAGAAGTAGTATAGTTGATAGCCCACATAGGCCCTAAGACACTGTGATCTTTCTAATCAACAAAGTTTAAGGTTTAAAATCTCATTAGCATTGCCTGAGTCAGCATCATTAAAGATCATCCTAATGAGCATAGCATATTTGAGTGTAATGGCTGATATTTATGTTTATAAGCACAACAGGGGAAAACAGAACAGTAAAATCTGTTAATCTGCTAATTCTGGACCATAAATCATTCTGCTTTTATCTCTTGAGTACATAGCATTATATCATTTGCAAATTAGCATTTCCACTTCCTCCCTTCTCCCCCAAAATACACAAAAAGTCATGATGTCAGCTAATTAATTCTACAAAACAATTGGACCAAAGATCATATGTGCACATAATTCAGTGACTTCTCGGAATGCATGTGCTTTGCAAAGAATTATTTAAAAGACATGCTTGTAAAATTTCAAAGCGAAGATATAGTCCAGTGAAAGTTAAGCACTTAATCTCAATAACTTCAGCAGGGAACAAATTAAACATACTGAAAGTAATGGCACCCCAAAGTGCTTAATTTGACAATATTGCACCCAATTTCAGCAACAAGGGTTTGGGTTTTTTAGAAAAAAGAAAAAAAGAAATGTGTGTATTTGGAGACTGTATTATCTGTGGAGTACTAAGAGGAAGTTTACAGAGCCAAAAAACCATTTACTGCAGTTTCAGTCATATGAAAGCTTTGATCTTTGGATAAGAGAAATGCTAATGTACAAGCAAGAAAGGTAGTAGATAATATACTATCAATTGTTAAATGTTTGCTATGTCACTGACTCTCCAGCAGGTGCCAGTGATACTCATGGGAGCCAACTTTATATGTTAATGAATGCTGTTTGGGAGAAAGAATTCACATTTCCACAGATTTAAAAAATTTCGAGGTAACCTGTTGCCTTTACTTGACACTTTAATGGCAAATCATGTGAATTAGCACCAATAAAAATCAGTATCCATATTAAATACCTACTCAAAGTCATGGTACACCAATTGATACAGTGACACTAGATGTTAGGGAAGGCTCAGTTCCCTTAATTTTATATCATGCAGTGATATGTTTGGGATTTTCCTGTCTCATATATTTATTATTATTTATTTAATACATCCCAAACTTCCTCTGAATTGCTCAGAGCAAGATATACCATTCCCCTTCTCCTGTTTAACCTCACAGTAATTTTATGAGGCAGGGCAGGATGAGAAAGAGTGTCTGGCACAAAGTCACTCAATGAGCGTCATGATTGAGTACTCATTCGTATTGTCCCCGGTCCTAATACAACATCCTCAACATCACACTGGTTGTATTTCATGTGAAGTGATATGAATGTTCAGACTGCTTTGCTTTATATGGTTCTGCCTGATGGAAGGCACAGCTGTTGAGAGGCTCTTGGAATAAGTAGGAAGAAGCTGATGACCAACAGAAGATTGCCTACTCCTTAACTGAAGGTTAGGAAGGCTGAATTGAATGCAAGAGAGCTGGGCAAAATATTATTTTCTCTCTAACTCTACATAGGTAAGTAGGAAGATAACTTATACAGAGGCAGACCATTGGTTCAAGTAGCTCAGGATTATCTAGCCTAGATGATGACCCTCCATATGTTTTTGGGATGCTACTGCCATTATCTCTGACCATTGGCCATGCTGGCTGAGATCGATGGCAGTTGGAGTCCTATCTCGCTTCACATCAACATCTGGAAAACTCCAGAATGGCTCCCCCTGCTGAACACTGACAGGCAGCAGCTCGGCAGAGTTTTGACTAAGAATGTTTCCCAGCCCAGACTGGAGCTGCTGGGGATTGAAACTGGGGCATTCTGTAGGCAAAGCAGGAGCTATGGCCTGTCCCTTAAGATGCATGAAAAACCACACACACTATTCAAAGGAAGTGTTCCTGGCCCCGTGAGAACAAAGCAACCCTACCTGTCTTCCTTTGCCATGCACTAAATGAAGAGATCATAAATTATTCCAATGAATAATTAAGTTGTTGCATCTTAATCCTACATTTCTATCACCATACCCATGGCAACAAGCAGAGATGGTGAAGAAACATACAAACCAAACAATGTCATAAATAAACTAATAAAAACAATAACTTCATGAAACACAATAAGCAGAGGCACTTAGATCATGTCTGCAAAATGCATGGCCACCCTCACCCCAAAAGCCAAGTGAAAGGGGGGGGAATGAGCAATTCAATACACTTGCCATTCAATAAGGGGGCAAACTGATTTTAACAACCATTGTTCAAACAGCCAATCTGATCCTTGCAAAACAACTGGAAATCAATCCCTAAACTGCCAGAGATCAAGGATAATCTATTCTAGACAATGGTTATGAAACCAGATATTATTTTATTAGCATAAGAGACATGACTTGCTACATTATGTGATTGTTATTTAGATGTTCTAAAATGAAGATTACGTAGCCAAATGAATACACCAAGATGTTCATTATGCTTCTTTCCCTTTCCCTGCTTTTCCCTAACACATAGTAGATGCTCTAGGAAAAAAGAAAATCTGTGAATAGAACAGGTTGCATAATGTAATCAAGAATAAAATAAAAGGATAGATGATGTTCTGTATGAAACAGGTAGGGCTAGATATGAGCAATGTGGAGATAGCAGAATGGAATTAAGTGAAGATAACAAAAGCTAATACAGAGAATGGAAATAAATTGCAGAAGAGGTGAACATAATTAAAACTTTCTCCCCAAGTACCTAAGAAACTTGAGATTAAGGAAGGAGAAACTCACCCTCGGAGAGATTGCAAGAATAATACCCTGACTGCTGAGACAGGTATGATGATAAAAATTAATGAACCTATTTCGTCAGTATTCACAGTAGTAAAAGTGGGGTAGGAATGGGGATGAGGAAGTATTTCGATTCAGTTCACATTTAAAGGCAAAGCTAGCTAAATCAACCTTTACGAAACAATACACAAACCGAAACACAGATGGCTTTCAAAATTTGCACTTCTTTGAATTTTGCGATTCCATTTTCCAGCCCAGTGATGTGTACATAGAAATGCATGTATTGGTGGAAATAACTTACAGAAATGCATCATATTTTCAGAAATTGCTTTGCAAAATTGTATACATTATTGAAAATTGTATATGAACATGTGAATATTAAGGGGAAATTGCACTAAAATGATGGTGAATTTTCATGAGGACTTTCTTTTTAAAATAAATCACAAACAGGTGTGGAACTGAACTTATGAACCTGAATAAATGAGAAACTTAGAGAAACTAAAACTGACAGATTTGCCCATCTCTATGCAGGGAGGGGTATGTGCAAGATAAAAAGAAAAAACTAACAATGGACCCACTAGAACAGATGTTGAAAAGGGGGGGGGAATCAGCGAGTATATTAAACTACAAGAAAAACCACCTGAGAATTCATAATGGTTAAGAAGGTAACAAGCCTTGACACCGAGCAGCAGCTTATTCAATCAGGTGCTTATAATAACATGAAATAGCCCTGGAAATCAAATCTCCAGTTTATGTGTAAATCAAGTGTGTCAATGTAGATATTATTATACAGGATGATTAGCTAATAAGCCCATTGAAAGCTTTGTTGAGGCATCAGAGCAACACTGAACAAATATAACTATATGAAAAATAAATGAACTATTTGTTAAAATAAAAGCATTGGCCCCTTAGGATTACATTGGGCAAGCACACAGGAAATGTTTCATAATGGACAAATCTATCTATTTTTTCTAATCCCCTGACTTCAATAGTCACTTCTGTGCACTATTATACATTAGGATTTATAGCATCCTGTCCTCTGCATGCCTAGATTGGTTATACTGTTTTCCTTATTCTTCTGGTCTTCTCCAAACCCATGAGAACAGGATCTTGCCACTTATTATGTATAGCTACAGCAACACCATTGTTGTAGGGTGTGGAAAATATGTGTGCCAATCAAACTAGAGCTTTTTCTTCTTTAACTCAAGGCATTTTAATCAAATGTATGTCTTTTTAATATTTTTTTTTGTTTGTTTTTACAGTTTTTTCAAACATAACAACATAAAACAACATAAAAATTCATGCTTGGCTATATAAACCAGTGACTTCCCTCCCCACCCGCCGACTGACGGTTTTCATACTTATTCTCTAATCCTGCAACTGATTATATTTTATTATTGTTTAATCAATTGTTTTTATAAATTAATTATAAATTACTCTTAATAATAAGTGATACTTTTATCCTTGCAAAACTTCTTGCAACCCTACAATGTCAGTTGTTGACAGTTGTCTTTCAGATGCAACATAAATTTATTCGTCTTTCAGAAAAGTCTGGTCCTGCTGTTTCCTATTTCCCCCCATCAATTTTGCCAATTTGGCATAGTCTAATAGTTTCGTCTGCCACTCTTCTTTCATCCATAATTCTTCCTGATTCCATCTTTGGGCTAACAATGTTTTGTCCTGCTTTTATATTTCTCTTCCTGCGATACCTAAAAGAAAGGCTTCTGGTTTCTTTGTAAATGTATATTTCAATATTTTTAAAAGTTCATTATATATCATTTCCCAGAACGCCTTACCTTCCTTACAAACCCACCACATATGATAAAAGGTACCTTCTTTTTCTTTACATTTCCAACATTGATTATTTGTTCTATACATTTTTTGCTAATTTCACTGGTGTTACTGTATAAACCATCTATGCAACATTTTCATTACATTTTCTTTAAGCGAATTGCAAGCCATAAAATTAATCCCCTCTTTCCATAATCTTTCCCAACCTTCTAATTGTATTTATAACCAAAATCCTTTGCCCAATGTATCATTACAGATTTAACAGATATATGTCTTCACTACAGACTTGCTCAAGTTTAGTGGCCATGTCCTCTTTTAACACAACTGTAGTTCTTTTGAGGTTGCATGCCACTAGAGAACTCCAACTGATCATCATCACCAAACTATAACTCCCAGTTTTGATGGAGGTAATTGTGACAATACTGAGCCTGGGTTTTCATGCCATGCATGAGTGTCTGGTCAAGGCACAAAGGTGCTTCTTGTCTTGTTCTCAGACATTTGGTGCATACAACCAGAAAGGGGGGGGGGCGTGGACCTGATCCCGTGGAGAAGAAAACTCAGAAAAAACTGCCAAAATTCATTCACCATTTGCAAATGAGGAATTTTAAATGCTTATTTGTCTGTTGCATGGTGTATTGCTGCAGTATACTGGATATTAAATAAAAAGTGGCAATTTAGAATCTTTCGACTTAAAGGAAGTAGCATTTCAAAGTGATATCAGATTGAGAATGTTAGCCAGGGTTAAATGCATCAAGATAGGTTTTAAAATACATATTGAGATAGAGAGAGATTTGCTGATATGTATTTAAGTGTGTTTATCTATTGCAATTTATGTATATGTGTTTTCAAATTAGTGTGTTCACATATTTAATAAGCATTTAATTGTGAATCTGTGCATTTTTTAAATAAAGAAAACAGGAATTTAGAAATGGTCTGGAACACCTATCCCTACAGTCTCCCTCATCACATTTGAATGGTGACAATGTTCTCATTAATCTCACTTGTGATACTTAAGAAGCATGGAGTGCCTTCTCATAATGGTCTCTGCTGAACTTGACTTTGCCCTTTACAATGTCATGACCCTAAAACATAAGCAAGCTCAGAAGTGGAATAAAAAATTTCATTCCTGGTAAACAAAACTGTTAATGTCTATTAACAACCCCACAATAAGTCCCCTTTTTCCCATCTCTTTCTGTCTTTCTTGTTCACGTTATCTCCTTGAGTGGTTCAAGATGACTGAAGTTCAGTTTTGGATCAAACACTTAAAGCGATACTTTCAAGTACCAGACATCAGCTATTCTTATTAACATTTTGCAGATAATTTCCTACTTTGCTGCTTTAAAAGCTTTTTCTAGTGCCTTCTTTGTTGTTTTCTTTAAATATCAGATACAGCAGGTTGTAAGAAACCATCACGAATTATTTGAATATAATTACATGCCAGGGTGCCCTTGAGAAGAACCAAGTGTTTTGTGAACTCTTTGTTCAAGCTGATTAATACAATGCATAGAGCAATGTATAGAAGTATTATTTGGTGGGTATTTGGTGACATATAAGTCATGAAGTTGTTAATTGCCTTTGACGACTTCACACTGCAATAAACATCACTGTGCATGCTAAAGACCCGGGACACTGAAAATACAGATAACAAACAACAAGCACCAGGTCAGCCTCATGGTGGGCGGGGAGTGGGCAGGAGAGAAGTTCTTGAGTAGGGTGTACCCCCGGAACAGCTGTAGTTCAGTTGGTAGAGCATCTTTTCACTTTGCATGCAGAAGTTTCAATCCCTGGCATCTATAGTAGGGCTGGGCATCCTAGCAACTTTCAGGAACATAGGCACTTAGGATTTAGCTCCTTTTGCTATGAGTTGCACTTACATAAACTGTGAAAATATATTGTCAATGCACACAACTACAGCAACTTTGAAATGGGTCCTCATGATTACTGATTTTTTTTTTTAAAAAAAACAACTTTTAAAGCAGAAACTTCAGGCAGCGTTGGTGGTGGCAAGGGTCAAGAATGATGTTTAAAAGAAGACTCCATATTCAATTTGGATTTTTAATATCTATTTTTGTTTTGTTTTATTTAAATCAGTCTTCTATATCTTATTGTATAATGAAAAACGTAAATAAAAATCTTACATCCATAAAAAACTACCCAAGAGTAGAGGGTGACTTCTTAAATTGCTGGTTCTAATTTAGAAACAAGACCAGGTAATTAAGGACACCAAAATCTGGAAAGAAATTTGGAGGAGAGAAATTTCAGAAACATCCCTAAAAATACCACTGAAGTGGTTCTGCATGTAGATGCAAAACCTTGTCTACAATTAGCTGCATGAATCTGGCTATTGAATGCAGAATTGATTTTCTGAATGCTGTTTGATTTTCTTTGCATATGGTTCTTCTGTGAACTGAATTCACAGGGAAGATGCATTTTTCTATTTGCAGAAGAGCACATTAAAAAGTTGCTCTGATTCATGGGATTGGGTTTGTTTTATTTTTCCAGGAGCTGATGATGAGAGACAAAAATGGGTAGGGGGCAATAGCAGCCTTCATGCTAGCAGCAAGTTATTCATTCTAAATCCTGATATTCCAGAATCACTAAAAGAAATTTGTAGGCTTTCTGCCCACTTCCCCAATCACCCCAATTACTATAAAATTCTATGAACTTTTTTGGTAGTGTCAGTTTCTGGTTATACAGGGACCTGGTGATAATGTGCTCCTTGAATACTGCATCCCTAGATTAGTTTTGCTGATTAAAAGTACTTTCAATAGAAAAGGGCATTCTGTTGGATGATAGGTCACAAACCATAATGTAAGTCTCTGAAGTGTTTATCAAACAACATGTCATACTGTTTAAAACCAGATCGAAAATTCTTTCTAGTAGCACCTTAGAGACCAACTGAGTTTGTTCCTGGTATGAGCTTTCGTGTGCATGCACACTTCTTCAGATACACTGAAACAGAAGTCACCAGATCCTTAAATATAGTGGGGGAGTGGGGAGGGGTATTACTCAGAAGGGTGGTGGGAATGGGTGATAGGCTGATAAGTGTGGAAAACCTGTTGACGACTCTAAACGGCTGCAATTAGTCTTGCAGGGAAGGGGTGAGATGGCTAAAGCTGGCTTTGTTATGTATAATGAGATAAGAATCCAATGTCTTTGTTCAAACCAGGTTTCTCCATGGTTTTAAGTTTGGTGATTAGTTGCAATTCAGCCACTTCTCTTTCCAGTCTATTTCTGAAATTTCTTTGTATTAAGACAGCTACTTTGAGATCTTTTATAGAATGTCCTGGGAGATTGAAGTGTTCTCCTACTGGTTTCTCTGTCTTGTGATTCCTGATATCAGATTTATGTCCATTTATCCTTTGGCGTAGGGTTTGGCCTGTTTGTCCAATATAGAGAGCTGAAGGGCACTGTTGGCATTTGATTGCATACACAATGTTGGAAGATGAGCAATTAAATAGTCCTGAGATGGTGTGTTTGATGTTGTTGGGACCAGTAATGGTGTTATCCGGGTTTATGTGGCAGCAAAGTTGGCATCTGGGTTTATTGCAGGCTCTGGTACCAGAGCCTGCAATAAACCCAGATGCCAACTTTGCTGCCACATAAACCCGGATAACACCATTACTGGTCCCAACAACATCAAACACACCATCTCAGGACTATTTAATTGCTCATCTTCCAACATTGTGTATGCAATCAAATGCCAACAGTGCCCTTCAGCTCTCTATATTGGACAAACAGGCCAAACCCTACGCCAAAGGATAAATGGACATAAATCTGATATCAGGAATCACAAGACAGAGAAACCAGTAGGAGAACACTTCAATCTCCCAGGACATTCTATAAAAGATCTCAAAGTAGCTGTCTTAATACAAAGAAATTTCAGAAATAGACTGGAAAGAGAAGTGGCTGAATTGCAACTAATCACCAAACTTAAAACCATGGAGAAACCTGGTTTGAACAAAGACATTGGATTCTTATCTCATTATACATAACAAAGCCAGCTTTAGCCATCTCACCCCTTCCCTGCAAGACTAATTGCAGCCGTTTAGAGTCGTCAACAGGTTTTCCACACTTATCAGCCTATCACCCATTCCCACCACCCTTCTGAGTAATACCCCTCCCCACTCCCCCACTATATTTAAGGATCTGGTGACTTCTGTTTCAGTGTATCTGAAGAAGTGTGCATGCACACGAAAGCTCATACCAGGAACAAACTCAGTTGGTCTCTAAGGTGCTACTAGAAAGAATTTTCGATTTTGTTTAAAACCAATTCTTCATCCATATGGAAATCTGCATCGTTTATGAGTCCCAAGTGCATATTCTCATATGTATCCCTATTACTGATTATTTTATCACACACATGAGCAAAAGTTAAATAAAAATTCATTTATCACAAGAATAGCATTTAATGAATAATAAAATACCCCTCCATATTATGTCTGCTGTTAGAAGAAACTTTTATAAAAACAGCATCTAATGAACATATGCATTCCCCAATGTTTAGTTAAATGTGGGCTGTTAGGATCTCAAAGAAAACTTGTATTTTATTTTCCTATCACTAAGTATTATCTACATATTAGCATTACTACTATTATTACCCATTTTTCTACCAATGCTTTTATTTTATAACCTAAAGCTAAAGACTTACAGAATTGTTTTGGATTAAATCATATTGTAAAGATTAAGGTAAAGGGACCCTGACCATTAGGTCCAGTCGTGTCCGACTCTGGGGTTGCGGCGCTCATCTCGCGTTACTGGCCGAGGGAGCCGGCGTACAGCTTCCAGGTCATGTGGCCAGCATGACAAAGCCATTTCTGGCAAACCAGAGCAGCGCACAGAAATGCCATTTACCTTCCCGCTGGAGTGGTACCTATTTATCTACTTGCACTTTTGACGTGCTTTCGAACTGCTAGGTGGGCAGGAGCTGGGACTGAGCAACGGGAGCTCACCCCGTTGTGGGGATTTAAACCACCGACCTTCTGATCAGCAAGCCCTAGGCTCTGTGGTTTAACCCACAGCACCACCCGCGTCCCTCAAATGTACACATCATTAAAACATCTGAATATGATTATACTAAGAAACATAGGAAACTGCCTTATACCCTGTTTCTCCTAAAATAAGACATAGCCATAAAATAAGCCATAGCAGGATTTCTATGCATTTGCGAAATATAAGCCGTTCCCCGAAAATAAGCCATATCCCGAAAATAAGCCATAGTGACGCAGCACCTCCCATTAAAACAGCCTGGAGAGGCGTGGCTATGCAGCGTACCGATGCGATGCGGTTAAAATAAGACATCCCCTGAAAATAAGCCATACTGTGTTTTGTTGAGGGGGAAAAATATAAGACGGTGTCTTATTTTAGGAGAAACACGGTACTTAGTCCATCATGCTCAGTATTGTCTATACTGGTTGGAAAAAGTTCTCCTGGGTTTCAGACAAGGGTTTCTTCCACCCCTACCCGGAGATGCTGGGAATTGAAAATGGGACCTTCTTCCCACAAAACAGATCCTTCACCATTGTTTTATGGTCCTTCCGCAATGTTGCTTAAGTAATATTTTTCACAATGCCAGATTAAAATATTATACAGTTATATCTTGTTTCTTGAACTCCTTGTTACTCATACCTATTGGCTCCTGAACACCGAAAACCTGGAAGTAAGTGTTCTGGTTTTTAACGTTTTTTGGAAGCCAAATGGTCTGACGTGGCTTCCACTTGAGTACAGGAAGGAGGAGGAGGTGGAGGAGGAGGAGGAGGAGGAGGAGGAGGAGGAGGAGGAGTTTGGATTTGATATCCTGCTTTTCACTACCCGAAGGAGTTCTCAAAGTGGCTAACATTCAACTTTTCCCTTCCTCCCCCACAACAAACACTCTGTTAGGTAAGTGGGGCTGAGAGACTTCAAAGAAGTGTGACTAGTTCAAGGTCACCCAGCAGCTGCATGTGGAGGAGCGGAGACAGGAACCCGGTTCCCCAGATTACGAGTCTACCACTCTTAACCACTAAGCCAACCAGAAGCAATTCGGGAGTGGAACAGATTTCTGGAATTACGTTGAAAACCAAAGTACGACTATATTGTTCAACTAGCTATTTTGTGCTACCATGCTATCTCTATCTATCTATCTATCTATCTATCTAGAAAAATAAGTAAATTTACTACTCCTCTTAACAGCTTTATTTATTATAACATTATAGAGCCTTAAGCAAATATGACCCAACGTGTTTATGATTCCAGTCCAAAGAACTATGAGTGCTGCAGAAGGCTCTGGTGTACTCATGATTTTTCAAAGAGTCATGAAGAGTGGACAATATAAGCGTCTTAGAGCTCTAGTCAACTGTGATAGGTTATGTCCTGAAGGAAGATGGTATTTAGGAAGTGGCTACTAAAAACCTGAATACTGAACTAAAGCAGCCATGAGTATTTGGACCATTTCTGAAGTGAAACAGCTCTTGTCTGAAGTTCTCCAAAGTGAAGTGCGTGAGTGGTTCTTCTATAAGGGAAACTGCCCATTTGCCTGTTCGGGATGAGGCTGCACTCCCTGTGCAAGAAAAGTTTCATAGCTTAGGGGTGCTACTATGACTTGTACACAAATTGCAGAAGTTATTGGACAGTGATAATCTGACCATGGTGAGTTGTGCATTGGTAATGCTACTGGCCACCTCAATCCCTGCCAAGTTGCACACAGGATTCCCTCAAGCAGTGTCTGTGCTCCTTTGTAGAATTGAAGATGTGGCGGAGGCTGTCGTACAAGACTGTTGTAGAAGGCGGAGGCTTTAAGAAATATGATTTATTCACATTTTTAGATCTGTTTCGATGTAGTCCAGATTCTACAACATGGTCATCTCAGGAAGAGCTTGTTCTCCACAGCAGTGCAACACTAGAGGCAAAGGCTCCAAGACTGCTTTCAGCCAGGCTGCCCAAGATGCATTTCTGTCTTTGTTCTGCCCCATCTTCTTTCCAGCACACGTTGCTAAAGACACTTATTTCCTGTTACCTCACACCTGTTACCCTAGCAACCTCCCAAATACCCAGTCCCTGTTCCCGGTGGGAAGGATAGTTCTCTTGCACTGCCAAAGGCACTCAATGACCTTATAACCCTTCCAATTACTGAGAACTTCAGGCAACTCTCTCTTAGTTATCTCTGTGGAGAACTAGCCTCATGCCAGGTAGGGGTTACGTGTTCTGACAGTTAGAACCCTCAGGGGCGGCTTAGCCTGGGTATAAAACACCCCTCCCAGTGGTGCAGGAAGGCAGTATTGAAGTATGGGCAGGAGGAGTTAGAGTTAAGTGCGGGGAGTTAGAGTTGGAGTTGAAGTGTGAGTCAAGAGATAGAGCTGGAGTTTAGAGTCTAGGTGGATGTTAGCAGAGAGGATAAAGAGATTGTGAAACGCGTTGTTATTGATATTTAGTTAACTATTAGAGGTATTAGCCGGAACAATTAGAGGTATTAGGCCGGTATAGGACAACTGTTATATAGCTTATCGAACAAGCCTTTTATTATCAGCAACCACAAGCTTTGTACGCAATAAACATCTTTTAGTTCACAATATCCTCGTCCTTGTGGTGAATGAAGTAAGCAGGATCCAGCTAGTAGTCTGAAGGGCTGCAGCTGGGGACTGTTTGTCGTTGGTGCAGCACTCATAGACCGTAAAACGTCCGGGGGTGGGCTGTACAGGGCGAAGGGCCCGCGACATTAAAGTGGTGGCAGCGTCGGGACGAAAGGTTGTCATAAAGTGGTGGTCACATTGAGATCAAAGATCTAAAGTGTTGGCAAGAAGTGCCTAAGGTACAAGAAAGATTTTAAGGGGTGACGCATTGTGTGAAGTGTGAGGCTTAAAGAGGATTTAAGCAAACTTCTGTGAGACTCTACATTAGTCAGGAAGGGGATCGCATACACCTGGAAAGGGAGAAGGGGAATTCAGAGAGAATTACCTGGCCCTATGGGTGTGGTGTGATAGCGCCTAAGACTGTGAGATTGTGAGAGAATTACAAAGATACTTTGCGTTGGAAACTATTTCAGGCAGAAAGGGTTTATAGTGAAGGTCGAAAAGTACGCTGGACAAAGTGCAAGCTGAGGTAACTTTAGGCGTGACTTTGGACCTAACTGTGGAAACTGAGCCGGAAGAAATAGTTTAACTGAAACATCCTTGATTCAAGTACAGAAATAATACCACCAATAAATAGAAAATGCCACCTAGAAAGACTAAACAGCTCTTAGGGACTCACAAGTAGAAAGCTCTGAAGACGAAAATGGGGTTTCCCAGATTGAGGAAACCAGTACTGAAACAGTTAACAAAAATCCTGCTGAGGGGACTAGTTTTAAAGCCTCAGAGGAATTTGAAAAATGGAAACTTGAGAAGGAATTTAATTGAAATCGAACTAGCAAAGCTAGATTTTGAAAGAGAACGGGAGGCAATGGCACTGAAGAGAGAGAATTAAAGTTACAAGCTGAAGCAAAAGAGGAGAGATTAAAGTTACAAGCTGAGGCAAAAGAGAGAGAATTAAATATTGAGAGAGAGAGAGAAAGAGAGGCGAGAGAACTAAAAGAGAAAGAAATGACCTTAATATTGAGAGAGAAAGAGAACGGGAGGAAAGAGAATATTTATTAGAAATGAAAAGACTTGAATTATGCAGCTAGCAGATAATAGAAAACAACAACAATAGTTCCACACAAAATCCTAGCAGGGTGGATTTAAAAAGATTCCCTGACTTCAGAGATAAAGACGACCCTGAAGCATTTATCATTTCTTTTGAGAGGGCTTGCGAAGATTTTGAAGTAAAAGATGAGGAGAAAATGCAAATACTGAGAGCGCGTATTAGTGGAACATTAACAGAGATTTATTCTCAAATGCCATCTGATCAATCCAAAGATTTTGAAGCATTTAAACAGTTGGTTTATGTCAGGTTCGGAATTACTGCAGAGCAACTGAGACAAAAGTTTAGAACAATAAAAAAGGTGCGTGAGGAAACATTCGCTCAATTAGGAGCTAAAACAACAAATTATTTAAACAAGTGGCTAGAACAGGAGGGTGCCGATTCTGTGGCGAAAATAAAAGAGGTGTTCGCATTAGAACAATTTTATGACACGATTAATAGCCATCTGAAGTATTTAATTAAAGAAAGACGCCCTAAAACCATCCTGGAAGCTGCTAATCTGGCAGATGAAATAAATGAAATCCGAGAACACGCTTATGATGCCCCAAAATATAAGGACAAACAGTGGGAAACAAATAAGTTTAAGAGAATGCAACAGCCCACAAAGTTTACCACAGAAACTGCCAAGAAAATTTTTCCCGCCAATGAAAATGTTCCCCATAACACGCCTATGACAACGGGGGGGACTGAGGGAAAAGTAAATAAATATAGTGAGGGTAAAAGGCCTGAATTAATCTGTTGGCAATGTGGGAGAAAAGGCCATCGACAGGTGGACTGTAGAACTGACCTCAGAACTAGGAGTGCAAATACTATCCCTCAGAAGCAGACATATTGTGTCCAAACTGTGGAGACAGAGCCAACTGCCAACATGGTTGCCACGGCAACCGAGGCCCAGTCTAGAGAACAGGCTGATGAGTTACCAGTGGCCCAAGTTGTGAGGTGCTATATAATTCAACAAGATGACATGCTATTACACAAAACAGGAGAAGAAATTTGGGTGAATGGTAAACAATATAAAGGCTTAAAAGACACAGGGTCTCAGATTAGTATTGTACATCCTGATTTATTAAAGCCAGAAGACTTTATTAAAGGCAAAACAATCAGTTTAAAAGGAATATCAAAACAGCCAGAAACCTTGCCAGTAGCACTAGTTAATCTGACATATAAACAATGGGCTGGAGAATGGTAAGTAGCAGTTTCGCCAGAAATCCCAGCTCCAATGTTAATTGGGTGGGATCTACTTGACCATGTACAGAGTGCATTTGTGATTACTAGGGCACAAAAACTGCGACAGTTACCTCAGGAGGAAAGGCCTGATACAATTGTTGAACTGACACAAGATACAAGTTTAGTGCCAGTTACAAATAGTCAAGCAGCTAGTTTTGCAGCCAAGCAGAAACTAGATACAGATTTACAGAAATATTTTCAAGCCACAGCCTTGAATACAGTATTAACCCCGGAAAGCCCGGAGCGGTTTATAGTCAACAATGGGTTGCTATACAGAGAGATTCTTTTAAAGCCTAATAGAGGGGTAATGAAATCCACAGGCAACTGATAGTACCTACTGAATTTAGAACCAAGATAATACAACATGCACATGGCAGAATCTTTGGAGGTCACTTGGGAATCACCAGAACCAAACAAAGGGTGTCCCAAAATTTCTTTTGGCCTGGGATGGGCAAGCAAATAAAGTTATTTTGTCGAACGTGCCATACTTGCCAATTACAACTGACATGGGAAGGTCCTTTTAAGATCATTTCAAAAATGAATGATATAAACAATATAATTCAGCATGGTGAAGGGAGGCGGGTCATGCAGGTGAATATGATAAACCCAACCCAGTCACTAAACCATGAACCCAATCTAGACTACAGTAGTCACGTTATTGAAAAAGCCTGTGATATTGGTAAAGGAGTGTCTACCTGCAATGTGACCAGTGACCTATCTGTGGGATCAGTTAGAACAACTAGTC